>NC_135387.1:643750-965625 GCF_051989625.1 Stigmatopora argus | reverse complement strand
AATCCTATTGGGCCCTTTTGGCCCATGGGACTCCAGAGGCAGCTGATGGGTACCAAGTGGCCAAGCGCCATGCGGCTCTGGTCATCTCGGAGGCAAAAACCCGGGGATGGGAGGAGTTCGGTGAGGCCATGGAGAACGATTTCCGGGTTGCTTCAAGGAAATTTTGGTCCACCTTTTGACATCTCAGAAGAGGGAAGCAGTGCACCATAAGACCAGGGTAGTGGTTCCCCTTTTTAAAAAGAGGGACCCGAGGGTGTGTTACAATTATCAGGGAATCACACTCCTAAGCCTCCCCGGGAAGGTCTATTCTGGGGTACTGGAGAGGAGGGTCCGCCGGGAGGTAAAATCTCAGATTCAGGAGATGCAGTGTGGTTTTTGTCCTGGCCGTGGAACAGTGGATCAGCTGTACACCCTCAGCAGGGTCCTCATTGAGGGGGGGTTATGGGCTTTTGCCCAACTAGTCTACATGTGCTATGTAGACTTGGAGAAGTTACGCGGGTCTGGTCCCTGTATGACCAGTGTCAGAGTCTGGTCTGCATAGCTGACATTCAGTCAGATCCGTTTCCAGTGGGGGTTGTACCCGGCCAGGGCTGCCCTACGTTACCGATTCTGATCATCACTTTTATGGACAGAATATTTAGGCACAGCCGTGGCATTGAGGTGGTCCGGTTTTGTGGCCACAGTATTGCATCCCTGCTTTTTGCAGATGATGTGGTTCTGTTTGCTTCATTAAGCCGTGATCTCCAACTCTTGCTGGAACGATTCGGAAACCGAGTGTGAAGCGGTCGGGATGAGAATCAGCACCTCCAAATCTGAGACCATGGTCTTCAGTCGGAAAAAGGTGGCATGCCCTCTCCAGGTTAGTGATCAGGTCCTTCCCCAGGTGGAGTTTAAGTACCTTGGGGTCTTGTTCACGAGTGCGGGAAGAATGTAAAGGGAGATCGACAGGCGGATTGGTACAGCGTCTGGAGTGATGCGTATTCTGCACCGGTCTATCTTGGTGAAGAATGAGCTGAGCCAAGAGGCAAGGCCGATCTACGTTCCTACCTTTATCTATGGTCACGAGCTGTAGGTCATGACCGAAAGAACATGATCCCAGATACAAGCGGCTGAAATGAGTTTCCTCCGCTGGAAGTCCGGACTCTCTATTAGGGATAAGGTGAGAAGCTCAGTCATCTGGGAGGGGCTCGGAGTAGAGCCACTGCTCCTCTGAGTCAAAAGAAGCCAAATGAGTGGGCTCGGGCATCTGATCAGGATGCTCCCTGGACGCTTTCCGCGGGAGGTTTTCCGGTTACGTCCCACCGGGATGAAGCCATGGGGCTAGCGGGGGAGTCTATTTCTCCCGGGAATGCCTTGGGTAACTCCCGGAATAGCCGGGTGAAGTGGCTGGGGAGAGGGAATTCTGGGCCTCCTTGCTGAAGCTGCTGCCGCCACAACCCCACTTCAGATAAGTGGGAGAAGATGAGATGAGGTGAGATGGGAGCCTGTGTCAGATTTGGGATCTCCCTTTTTGGTACTCTCATCTGCTTGGATATGGTCTTCTGAGCGCATCAGTGTCGATTTTTAGAATCATACGAGTTTATGGTCTAATAGACCAGTAATCATATTGAGCGTCTTAGGGATCCTCTCACACTTATTGGAAAAGATCAGATCTATGCATGCTTTGTAACAAACAGATAATCTAGTGGGTCTTTGATTAGTTGTGTAAAGTTAAATCTAGTTAACCGTGATTTCACCTGTCTCCGATTTTATTTTATGAGCCAGTTAATATTTAAAACTCCAATCAGTATAACTGTGAATTGTCCTATGTGTTGCTCTTTGCCCTTCCTCGGCACCGGGATGTAAATCATACATGTTGTATTACACTGATTTGGTACTCTTGTGATCACAATGCTGGCTAGACCTGAGCTACTTATGTATAACTCATTGTTCCTGTGCTACTTTATTGTCTTTTGTCCTGTATTGCCTTATTGATTTTATTTTCAACCTGCACAAGGGACTAAAGATGGAAATTAGCCTCGGGCTATAATCTTACATATTTACAAATATATGTTCATTATTATCTATTGTCCCTTTTTTAAATAAATCAAACTCAAACTCTTTGGTGAGGGTGATAGTACCACAGCCGTGACCGGACGTTTTGTCGAAAGACGTTTGGTCCCCGGGCGTTTGGTCTACCGGACGTTTGGTCGACCGGACGTTTGGTAGAACGGACGTTTGGTAGAACAGACGTTTGCTAGAATGGACGTTTGGTCGCCAGGTTCGCTTGCTGTTTACTGTTGATATTTTGATATTAGATATTTAGATATTAAACTCTCTCATGATTATAATTTTGAGAGCTGGTTTCAACAGTAACAACCCGGCGACCAAACGTCCGTTCTACCAAACGTCCGTTCTACCAAACGTATGGTCGACCAAACGTCCGGTCGACCAAACGTCCGGTCGACCAAACGTCCGGGGACCAATCGTCCGGGGACCAATCATCTTTCGACGAAACGTCCGAGTACCATGTTTATACCATTATAGTCACCATCTTTTCTCTGGATGTCAACAAACACTCAGGTCTTGTCTACCTCACCTTGTCTCTAGAGTGCCTCACTGCCCCTCATATCTCTTGTCTCATTCCTAATCCTTGCTAACATGGTCACTCCTGAGGAGAATCTCTGCATCTCCTCCGCTACTTCTATTGCTGCCTCTGCTCTTTCCCACAGAGCTGGTCTTTCAATGCCATACATCCATAGCTGGACTCATCACTTTTCTGTGTACCTTTCTCTTCATCGTCGCTGATACTCTCCTATCACATAACATAATTCATCCAGCTGTTCCAGCCTGCCTGCTCACGGTTCTTCACTTCTTTTTTACATTCTCAGCCTGCACTGTTGATAATAAAAATCATGATTGTTATCAAGCTTTTGGACAGCCAGCTGATGAGTTGATCAGTTGATTCGGGTGTATTGATGGAGGGAAAAATGGAAAACATACAGAAAAGGGGCTCTCCAGGACCGCAGTTGGGCACCTCAGCCCTAAATCCTCTTCTTGCTTTACATCTACTCCTTGTAACTTCATTGTTCCCCTTGGTATATTCTAATTTACACACGTACGGAAATACCTTGACATATGAGTGCCCCAACATACGAGAAATTTGACATATGAGGAAAATTCTGAGCAAATATTTGCCTTTGAGATACGAGCATATGAGACAGCCTGGTGGCAAGTTCCCGAGAGGCTGCTCATGATAACGCCACATTGTCTTTCTCGCTGCATCTCGCTCGCTTAAAAACATCTACGAGCACTGGGCGTACAGATAAGATTTTTTTTTACCTATTTTTTGCATTAATCAGTGCAGAAATAAGGTAAAAACACATTGGTCCTTAGAAAGCTGGTGGATCGAAGTGAGAAGAAAAATGTGTATGATGAGAATCGATAGTAAGCACAAAATAATCTAAAAGTGTGTGATGTACGCGTGATTGAGCTGGCTTGCCAATATGAGAGGAGTACTTCAACAATATGTTCTATCCTTAAGCAGAAGGATGGTATAAAGGATATCAAGCCTTCCAAAAGACCAACCATAATTTCCAAGCTGCGCAATGACATTCATAACGAGATGGAGAGCCTTCTTTTAATATGGATAAAAGATAAACAGTTAGCGAGAGATAGCATGACCAAGTCAATAATATGCGAAAAAGCCAGCTGAATCTACATGGACTTGAAAGCAAAGGAAGCATCTGAGAAAGACACTAACAACAAAAAAAATAACTGGACGAAACGAACACTCGGTTCTGGGGCATTGGATTGGATTGGATTGGATAACTTTATTCATCCCGTATTCGGGAAATTTCGTTGTTCCAGTGGCAAGAGGGTGAGGATGCAGGAATAGGAAAGGCATTTTAGACATAAATAGATAGGTAATAAGTAGGTCAAGAAATAAATACATGAATAAATATATAATTAAATAAGCGTGTTGCTTAGCACATATATACATACATACATACACATAAATGTACATGCATGCATACGGTAGGTCTTAACACCCAGCCATTTTTTGTTAAAGAGCCTGACAGCTGATGGGAGGAAGGATCTGCGGAAGCGCTCCTTCCTGCAATGAGGGTGCCGCAGTCTATTGCTAAAGGAGCTTCGGAGGGACTCCACAGACTCATGCAGGGGGTGGGAGGTGCTGTCCATGATGGACATCATCCTGCTCAGCATCCTCCGCTCTCCCACTTCCTCCACAGAGTCCAAAGGACAGCCCAGAACAGAGCTGGCCCTCCTGACCAGCTTATTCAGCCTGTTCCTGTCCCTCTCCGTGCTCCCGCATCCCCAACAAAGCACTGCATAAAACACTGTCGATGCCACCACAGTGTCGTAGAAAGTCCTCAGCAGTGACCTGCACACTCCAAAGGACCGTAGACTCCTCAGTAGGTAGAGGCGGCTCTGGCCCCTTTTGTACAGGGCATCTGTGTTTGTGGACCAGTCTAGTTTGTTGTTGAGGTGAACACCCAGGTACTTAAAATTCTCCACGATTTCAATGTCTGTACCCTGGATGTTCACCTGAGTGGTCTGTTGAGGATTCCTCCGAAAATCGATGACCATTTCCTTTGTCTAACTGGTGTTGATGTAGAGGTGGTTTTGCCTACACCAGTCAACAAAGGCTGTGATGACTCCCCTGTACTCCAGGTCGTTCCCGTCCGTCACTCGTCCAACAATAGCGGTGTCGTCAGAGAACTTCTGGAGGTGGCAGGTGTCTGTATTATGTTTAAAGTCCGATGTGTAGAGGGAGAAGAGGAGTGGAGAGAGCACTGTGCCTTGTGGGGCCCCCGTGCTGCAAGCTACCACATCAGACGTACAGTCCTGGAGTCTCACATATTGTGGTCTGTCAGTGAGGAAGTCGATGATCCATGCGGCTAGGTGGTTCCTTACTCCAGCCTCTTCCAGTTTCCCTCTCAGTAGAACCGGCTGAATGGTGTTGAAGGCACTGGAGAGGTCAAAAAACATCATTCTCAGCGTGCTTCCCGCGTTCTCCAGGTGTGAAAGAGACCTGTGCATCAGGTAGGTGGTAGCATCTTCCACACCAATGCCTGGACGATAGGCGAACTGCAGAGGGTCCAGCTCTGCATTCATCAGGGGGCTGAGGTGATTGAGGATGATTCTCTCCAATGTCTTGATCAGGTGAGAGGTTAATGCTACCGGCCTGAAGTGGTTTGGCTCCCTGGGGTACGCAGTCTTAGGAACTGGGACCACGCAGGAAGTTTTCCACAAGGTGGGGACCTTCTGCAGACTGAGGCTGAGGTTGAAAATATGCAGAATCACTATACCAAGCTGATCTGCACACTCTCTCAGTAGTCTGGAGCTGAGGCCGTCTGGACCGGTAGCCTTCCTTGCCTCGATCTTCTTGAGCTGTTTTATCACCTGATCAACAGTAATGCAGAGACCGGTGGAAGAGAGGGAGGAAGAGGAGGAGGAGGAGAACGAGGGGGGAGCGTTGCTTCTGGTCTGGGGGGTCAGTGGGGGGGGAGGGGGACTGAGCTGTATGCCTCCTTTGTGTTGGCATACAGCAGGTCCAGAGTTTTTTGTTCCCTGGTGTGGCACTTCACAAACTGAGTGAAGGTGGGGAGAGTAGAAGCCAAGGGAGCATGGTTAAAATCACCAGAGATAAGAAGGAGAGACTGGGGGTGTGACGTTTGCAGCCGGGACACAGTGGCGTGAAGCAGCTCGCGGGCGACTGTCGCATCGGCCGAGGGACGTATATACGCAGTTATTATGATAACGTGCGAGAATTCCCGGGGGATGTAAAACGGCCTGATGCTAACAGCTACTAGCTCGATATCTCGAGTGCAGAGTCGCTCCTTCACAGTAATGTGCCCGGGGCTGCACCATCTACTATTAATAAAAACAGCTAGTCCCCCCCCTTTCTTCCTACCGCTCTCCTCGGCATCTCTGTCCGCCCTCACCAGCTGAAAACCGTCCAAGGAGACGAGAGAGTCCGGAATTAGTTCATTCAGCCAGGTCTCCGTGAAGCACATAAAGCAGATATTCCGATATTGTCGTTGTTGTTTGGTCAGCGCCGTTAGCTCTTCCATCTTATTGGGGAGAGATCTTACGTTCCCCATAATAATAGATGGAATGCTGGGTCTGAAGCGTCGCTTTCTCTCCTGACATTTTCGTCCAGCTCTGCATCCTCTTCTCTTCCTCTTTAACTCCGCGGGGAGGTCCAGGTCCAGGGGAATCCAGGTGTTGCGTAGCGCTAACAGCTGATCCTTTGTGTAAGACAGCGGAGGCATGGCTGAGTGGGTCAAAATATAATGTCCAGAATTCCCAAAGATAAACTAAACTAATAGCTCAAAAGACTGCCTCTCGCACAACTTGAGTCTCGGAGTAGAGTCTTGAAAGTAAAGTTTTAAAACATTAAAGTTTGGAATATAATATATAAAGCAAAGTAACAAGTAAAATCTTAAGAGACAATAAAATGTAAAAATAAAGGATAAAAAAAGCTCTAAAAAAGCCCTAAAAACACAGAATACGAGTGAGGGTTTAGGGAGCCACTGCAACTAGCAGCCGCTTTGAACGGCGCCTATGATGAGTTTTCATGGAGATTGCATGGAGAAGCAACAAATTCCGCCTTGAAATCTGCAGTGGAATACGTTAACATCTTTGCCTCGGTTATTGCAAAAGAAGGTTTAAATTTAGTGTAACATAAGATTACGATTTATTTTTAAGTGTGTGTGAAGAGTAATCTAAGTTCATTTAAGTTAAATTTAAAGTTTGTAATGTTACGCGCGCGTCTTCTGTCTGTAGTAATGTCACATTTTAGTACTATTGAAAATCATAACCACTAGATAGGTACAGTTGTGGTCACAAGTTTACATACACTTGTGAAGAACATAATGCCATGGCTCTCTTGAGTTTCCAGCTATTTCTACAACTCTGATTTTTCTCTGACAGAGTGATTGGAAAAGATACTTCTTTGTCACAAAAAACATTCATGAAGTTTGGTTCTTTTATGACTTTATTATGGGTTAACAGAAAAAGTGATCAAATCTGCTGGGTCAAAAATATACATACAGCAACACAAATTAGCAATTTTGGTGACTTAGAAAGTTGTGTCAGTGAAATGAGCTTCAAAGCATGGCCTCTTATGATTGTGAGTGTATGTTCTTGTGAGTGATTATGAGTGACTACAGCTGGTGACTTCTCTGAGGCCATGTAAATTGGATGCAAACGCCCACAGACGCTACAATGGGAAAGTCAAAGGAGCTCAGCATGGATCTGAAAAAGCGAATCCTTGACTTGAACCAGTCAGGAAAGTCACTTGGAGCCATTTCAAAGCAGCTGCAGGTCCCAAGAGCAACAGTGCAAACACTTGTTTGTAAATATAAAGTGCATGTCACTGTTTTGTCACTGCCACAATCAGGAAGAAAACGCAAGCTATCACCTGCTGCTGAGAGGAAATTGGTCAGGAGGGTGAAGATTCAACTGAGAATCACCAAAAAGCCGATCTGCCAAGAATAAGAAGCTGCTGGAACACAGGTGTTAGTGTCCACAGTCAAATGTCTTTTGCATCTCCATGGACTGAGAGGCTGCCGTGCAAGAAGGAAGCCCTTGCTCCAAAAGTGGAACCTTAAGGCTCGACTGAAGTTTGCTGCTGATCGCATGGACAAAGATAAGACCTTCTGGAGGAAAGTTCTGTGGTCAGACGAAACAAAAATCGAGCTGTTTGGCCACAAAGCCCAGCAATATGCTTGGAGGAGATAAGGTGAGGCCTTTAACCCCAAGTACACCATGCCTACCGTCAAGCACGGTGGTGGTAGTATTATGCTGTGGGGCTGTTTTGCTGCCAATGGAACTGGTGCTTTACAGAGAGTAAATGAAATAATGAAGAAGGTTTACCTTCAAATTCTTTAAGATAACCTAAAGTCATCAGCCAGAAGATTGGGTCTTGGGCGCAGTTGGGTGTTCCAACGGGACAATGACCCCAAACACACATCAAAAGTGGTAATGGAATGGCTAAATCAGGCTAGAATTAAGGTTTTTGAATGGCCTTCCCAAAGTCCTGACTTAAACCTCATTGAGAACTTGTGGACAATGCTGAATAAACACGTCCATGTCAGAAAGCCATCACATTTAACTGGACTGCACCAATTCTGTCAAGAGGAGTGTTCAAAGATTTTACCAGAAGCTTGTGGATGGCTACCAAAAGTGCCTAATTGAAGTGAAAATGACCAAGAGACATGTTACCAAATATTAGCGCTGCTGTATGTATATTTTTGACCCAGCAGATTTGATCACTTTTTTTCTGTTTACCCATAATAAAGGCATAAAAGAACCAAACTTCATGAATGGTTTTTGTGACAAAGAAGTACCTGTTCCAGTCACTCTATCAGAGAAAAATCAGAGTTGTAGAAATAACTGGAAACTCAAGAGTGCCACGACATTACGTTCTTCACAAGTGTATGTAAACTTTTGACCACAACTTTATGGTACATTGTACATGGGGCATTTTTGGTTTTCTATCCAATACTTTCAGAGATTTCTTATAAACAGTTTCAACATATTGTTATAATCATTTATTTCAGATGGACTGTAATTATGTAATCATTTTCTATAGAAGAAAAAAAAATTGGTGTTCAAAAAGTCTTTTTTCAAAAGTGAGTCGTGAAAAAGAGGGTGTTGTCTTATAATCAGGTTCCTCCTATATTCTGGTCAATATGGTACGATTCATTTAAACTTGGAGTACGAGCTGCAAATGCTCATCTTTCAATGCCATTGATTGTGCTAGACATCTAATCCATTTTGATTGGAGATCTGACAGCAATCATTAACACGTTAAATGGTTAAAAGGCTTTACATTCCATCTCTTATGTATTTCTTTTTCGTCCACTTGCATTCAATTGTGAATGAGAATTTTTCTGGCATTCTAAATATTACTATCTCTTTGGGGACATGTTGGTTGTGAAATTTTCCCCTTTAATTGCCATTGAATTTTATTCTGAGTGCTCTTAGAAATCCACCTGAGTGTCAAATTTTACATTATTAGACTTTTAAGAACCGTTGTTTTGTTATTTAAGCAGGTAACATGAAGTCATTGTACAGAATTGCTATCATGAGTCACACAAAATAATGTAGCAGATAGTAGTTCCAGTTTCTTCCCAGTTCCCCAAATTATGCATGGACACTCTTATTTGCCCTGAAGTATAAGTGTGTGCGTGAATGGTTGTCTTTATCCTTGCGCCCTGCAATTGGGGAGTAAACAATCCAGTCTGTCCTCTGCTGATTGCCCAAAATACGCTGGGATAGGCTACAGCACATCCCTCACGGACCTCGTGAGGATAAGCGGTAAAACAAATGAATGAATGAATGAATAGTTTGTAGTTCTGGGTCATGGGCTTTCAGTGTTACACCACAATTTATTCCAAGTTTTTATCTTAAATAAATATGAATTGAGAAGAAAAAAAATCTAGTAATCACCAAAATGAGTTAGGCATAAAATTGTATTATCTTTTAATGACGTTGCGAAGCAGCTGCAACATTATCAGTTAGCCACTTATTTTAAAGAAGATTTAAGGTATTTCTGCCCATACAATTTAAACTTGGCCTAGTGTCAACAGAACATATTATGCCCAGCGGGTGAGTATGTGGGTAAAAGTGACAGACGATGAGCATTGGCGCGACTTCCTGAGAGCAATAATTCTAATGGAACACTTTCAAGGCTCCTGGCAGGAGAATCAAAACCTGTCAACCGTGTCATACATACTTCATGCTTCCTAGTGATGTTGCAGACAGTCAAATGTACAAGAGTGAGAGAGGATGGTGTATCGTCAAATGTGATGACAATTTTCGTCAAAATTGTTGAAAGAATAAGCCTACCATAATTTTTGCTACATATTTATCAATGATATATAGATCTAGATATTTTTATATGTAAGCTACCCGATGGTGCAGTGGTTCTCTGCCTGACTTTGGTGAGGGAGATATGGGTTTGATTCCCACACAGTTGCAGTGTCTTCGTGAACGTTAATGGTCGTCCGTTGCATTGCGTGCAGGAACAAGTTTTTTCTGCCTTTTAAAATAAAATTATCATTTAGAAACACCATTTTTTATTCCGTTGGGTTGTCTCTGTGTCATATTGAAATTGGTTTGATGATCTGAAACCTTTGGGTGTGATAAATATAGATCAAGTGAATGTTTGGTATTTTGCTGTATACATCCCAGCTGACTCCGGGCCAGAGGCGGGGTACACCCTATATTGGTGACCAGCCGATCGCAGGGCACAAAGAGATGGACAACCATGCACACACACCTAGGGGCAATTTAGAGTGTCCAATCAGCCTACCATGCAAGTTTCTGGAATGTGGGAGGAAACCGGAGTACCCGAAGGAAACCCACGCAGGCAACAGAACATGCAAACTACACACAGGTGGACGTGACCTGGATTTGAACCCAGGACCCAAGAGCTGTGAGGCCGATGCGCTAACCACTCGCTCCATCGTAGTGCCAACTTTTGAATAGCTGTCCATTGCAGTTACCCATGAAAGAGTTAACTCATCTTTTTTGCCCATTGCAACGTCTTCAGACCTCATTGGCCTCAGGCCAAGAGCCTGTGTTTGCTCTCAAAAGCCCTCTCAACAAAGGCTAACAATAGGACCAAATTGCCTGGCTCTTTGCATCCACAAAAACAGACTACTGGCATCCACCATCCATCACAGTCACAACATTTCTAGTGCCCTGCATGCTTTGCAACTCACTATTTTGAGCAGCACATTTTGTCACTATATATTATGTAGTAAATCATTGCATTTGGTGTGGTATTGAAGAAGCTTTGTATTCTCTGCCCTTTTCTTGGTGATTATTGAAGTCCAACTAGAAAACAGCAATCCCACTTGGGTTTAAAAGTAATCTCTCTGTGCGTGTGCACCTTGATTAGAATGAAAACCCCATTCATCCTAATTTATTCACAGATAAGCAGCTGGTATAACCTGGCACGTCAGATGGATTGTTCCATATATCCGCTACACATAGATTACAACACCCACTTCACAGTTCTGAGATTGAGGGTTCAATCCCCGAGTTCCAACCTTCCTGTGAGGATGTTGTATGTTCCCCCCATGTCTGCGAGGTATTTGTCTAAGGGTACTCCAAAAATATTCATGGCTGGTCGGTTTGAACAAATCCAAATTGTTCCTCGGAATGAGTGTGAACATGAATGGTTGTTTTTCTTGTTGTGCCCTGCAATTAAGTGGCTGACAAACAATTCACTGTGCCCCTGCCGACTGCCCAAAGTTTCCTGGGATAGGCTTACAACAATGGTGTCCAAACTTTTCCGCCTGATGAGTTCGCCATAAGAAGGTGTAATTTATTTCCAACAAAACTTAAAAATTGATAGTTCAACAAGAACTGCTTTTCACTGTATTTGACGTTTTAGATGGAAAAGATAAACTACGATGGGAAACAGGAGCCACTCAACAAAAGAACGGCCTCTATGCAGTAGAAGACAAGACATGCGTCCCACGATCATTGTCTAAGAATATATATATATATATATATATATATATATATATATATATATATATATATATATATATATATATATATATATATATATATATATATATATATATATGTGTGTAATTAGAAAGCTAATCACACCTCAGATGGGAAAAATGTGTCGTGGCCCAGCCAGCAGATAGTAAAGTCGGTGTGAGCCCTGAAGTAAGCTCCGTGTCAGTTTGCTGTGACCTAATCCTGCTGCAGTTATTGCTACCCCATAATTAAGTGAATTATCTGCTAGAGGACAGTATGACGGCTGGAGAGGCTTCCCTGACAAAACACTCTCCCTTTATATAGTAGTTAATGAGACAGAGGCCTGACAGGTGGGCTTTGATTAGTAAGGAAGGTCCTGTTCGAAGCTACGAGATACACATACACACCCCAATGCAGCCTATCATGTTGCAGAAAATACACACTTTTGAGGAGAGGCCATCCTCAGAGAGGGAGAGCAAGTCTGACAATATTAATTGGCCTTTTCAGTGCAGTGAGTCAGGCAGATGAAAAGCTTTATCAAGCTGAAATAATTAATTTTGCCTTCGCCACTTCTAATATACTGTCACGTCATTTCTTTTAAAGAAAGAAGTAGAGTACTATTTTTAGGCTTTTTTCTCTTCCTTGATTCAAACCGATTACAGTTTTTTGACACAAAATATGTATGGCATAGATTTTTGGAGGAATGGGCCAAAATACTAGCAACATTGTGTGAAAGGCTTGTGAAGAGTTACAGAAAACGTTTGGCCTCCGTTATTGCCAACAAAGGGTACATAACAAAGTATTGAGATGGACTTTTGGTACTGACCAAATACTTATTTTCCACCATGATTTGCATATTGCATTGACTATAGCTCAGCTTTCAACACTATAAAACCGGACATTCTGACTGACAAACTCTCCCACCTTGGACTATCCTCTTCCATCTGCTGCTGGATAAAGAACTTAACCAACTGACACCAAACTGTTAGACTTGGTCCCCACCTCTCTTCCTCCATTACACTGAGCACTGGCTCCCCTCAAGGCTGTGTACTGAGTCCTCTTCTGTACTCCCCGTACACATACGACTGTACACCAACCCACCATCTAACTCCATCATCAAATTTGCCGATGACACCAATGTGGTCGGACTCATCTCAGGAGGGGATGAGTCGGCCTACAGAGATGAGGTCAACAAACTGTCTTTGTGGTGCTCGGTGAACAATCTCACACTGAACACCACGAAAAATAAAGAAATAATCCTGGACTTTTCGCAAACACAGCACAGATCTGGCCCCACTCCTCATAAATGGAGTATGTGTAGGCAGGGTCCAGTCCTTTAAATTCCTGGGGGTCCACGTCACGGATAAGCTCTCCTGGTCTACAAACACCACGGCAGTAGTGAAGAAGGCCCAGAAATGACTCCATTTCCTCAGGGTACTCAGGAGCAACAACTTGGACACCAAGCTTCTGGTAACCTTCTATAGAACCACTGTGGAGAGCATCCTGGCATACTGCATCACAGTGTGGTACGCTGGAAGCACAGAAGCAGACAAAAGGCCATGCAGAAAGTGATTAACACTGCCCAAAAGATCGTCGGCTGCTCTCTGCCCTCACTGGAAGACATTGCCAGCCCTCGTTACCTCAGCAGAGCCAGGAACATCATCGGGGACACATACCACCTTGTTTACAATCTGTTCCAGCTGCTGCCCTCTGGCAGACGCTATAGGTCCCACAAAGTACGGACAAATAGGCTTAAGGACAGTTTTTCCCCCACATCCATTAGGACTCTAAACTTGCGGTAACACAACACACAATCCCTTCTGTGTAATAACTTCGGGGTGAGGTAATATGAAAAGACGTTTGGGCGGTGATCTGCCTCATACTGGATGACTGAAGGTAAATGAAAGATAGTGAGAGGTAAGTGATCCGTTCGGGGGGTGATGCGATGTATCCATAATGGCAGAATGCCAAATTACGAGTCCGAAATTATCACTTATTTGGGTCTTTTGCCGAAAAAACACACCTTATGGAGAAGCACTACCAATTTCGTCATACGCAGTTTCTGGGTGTGATGACAATTAGGCTTTTGTTGTTGATGATGACGACAGGGCCTATGTCCGATTATTATTATTATATTACTATTAAATAAATTCTTTAAAAATTAAATAATGTGATTTTCTGTTGTTTTTTCGCCAAATTCTGTCTCTCATGATTGAGGCTTACCCATGTTGACAAATACATGCCTCTCTAATCTTTTCCAGTAGGATCACTTGCACAATTGGTGGTTGACTAAATACAGTAATACCTCAACATACGAGCAATTTGAGATACGAGTAAAATTTTGAGCAAATATTTATCTTGAGATACTTATGAGGCTGCTACTAAGAACATCATGGCCACTGTCTTTTCCGTCGTAACACCCCCGTGTAATGTCTCTACAAGCATTTTTTCACTGCCCCCCATCCCCCCGTGCCCCCCGTTAGCCAGTGCAGAATGCCGGAGGAGCTTGCTCGATAATACGGGAGGAGTATATACTACTTCTCGTTGGCAAGTGGTTGTGCGTTATCCTATTGTGAGGACATTTGTCAAAGAACCCTCGATAGGTTGCATAATGCAAGTCAGGGTGGCGGCGGGACAAATAGAGCCAACCCGGGAGAAGAAAGGTATAAAACATTTAAACAAAATTAAGTTTAGTGTAAGGTTAGATTAAACTTATTTTTGAATGTGTCTGCAGGTACCCAGTCGTTTTGTCGAAAGACGTTTTGTCGACGGACGTTTGGCCCGTGGGCCATATATAGCCCGTTAGCCTTTTTAATCCGGCCCGTCGACGTTGTCCAAATTATAGTAAAAATCAATGACCTCATTCATTTCCCTTTGCCCTGCAATACCGCTCATCACTCTCAATTTAAAGACTGCTTTCTTTCGTTGAATAATAATATGTTCTTAATGTTGAAAGTAAATTTGAAAATAAATTTTCACTTTCGTTGAATAGTAATGTTCTTAATGTTAAAAGTAAATTTCACCTTCAATTGTGTGTTTTTTCTTATATTTCAATCCCCAGGTTTGATAAACTACATTGCGTGTCCAAATGCTGTCAAATTTTAGTATCCATTCTGGCCCGCAAGTCGAAAAGTTTAGATATTAATGCTCTTACATTGTCAATGCAATTACAAACTCACTCTCTCTCTTTCATGATTATAAGCAACTTATTGATCATTTAGATATTTAGATATTAATGCTCTTACATTGTCAATGCAATTACAAACTCACTCTCTCTCTCATGATTAGAATTTTGAGAGTGAGGGATTACCTGGTTGATCGCTTTCAACAGTAAAATCTCCGTCTCTCTCTTTCTCATGATTATAATTTTGAGAGTGAGCGAACCCGGCGACGAAACGTCCGTTCGACGAAATGTCCGGCGGCGAATCCGTCGACCAAACGTCCGTTCGACGAAACGTCCGTCGACCAAATGTCCGTCGACCAAACGTCCGTCGACCAAACGACCATCGACCAAACGTCCCTCGACCAAACGTCCCTCGACCAAACGTCCGTCGACCAAACGTCCGTCGACCAAACGTCCGTCGACCAAACGTCCGTCGACCAAACGTCCGTCGACCAAACGTCCGTCGACCAAACGTCCGTCGACCAAACGTCCGTCGACCAAACGTCCGTCGACCAAACGTCCGGTCACGGTGTCTGCATCGTAATCCATGTTCATTTAAATTTGTTTGTTATGTTATGAGCGTGTTGCCATGCAAAAAGTCTCCCCCTCTCTCTGTCTCTCTCTCCCTCCCCTTTGTGAAATCCGTCTAAGTTTAGTGCTATTAAACACATTTTAGTACTATTAAACCACTAGTTATTTTTACTTTGTTAATAGATGGTGAATTAGAACAAAAAATGTTTTTCCAATCTGACATCCTGTTTTTGGTGTTTTCAGAGGGTGGGAACGAATTAATTTGTTTTTAGTTCATTTCTATGGGAAACTGTTAGGGTTATTAGTCTTACATTATTATATATTAGCTTGAAATGAAGAACGCTTTACTTTACTTAGCTTATTAACATTAGAAAATTCATTATAGTCTAAATCTGCTTGCAACGAAGTGAATGCTTTGCGCCTTAGTTAGACTAGACAACAGGGAGGCCGAATCCTCTTGGACTGCTGGAATGTGGAGAAGATCCTTCGGCTCCACATGACCTTCATTTGTTTTGAGAGCTAAGACGTCTGTTGTAACTAGGGTCCTTGACTATTTGACGTCTCACTCCTGTTTCCCACCCCTCCCCTGAGAGCTGAGATGTCCATTGTAACTAGGGTCCTTGAAGCTAATAAACAAGGACAATATGCGAGTGATGCCAGAACGAACCTGGGCAGACCTGAAAGGTTCGATTCTCCTTGCAAGAAAACCCAGAAGATTGTATTGTCTCTTTAATTGTGCGTGCATTGGGAATGCCTGTGGTGAACCTATCAGAAACATTCATTTGAGTTACGAGTAAATCGACATACGAGCTCAGTCCTGAAACGCATTAAGCTCATATCTCGAGGTACCACTGTACTTATTTGACCCACTCTATAGTCTCCCCAGTGTGTACCGGGTCGGCCCAGTGGCCTTCCCCCGGTGAGACATGCCTGAAACACCTCACCAGGGGCACGTCCAGGAGGTATCCTAATCCGATGCCCGAGCCAAATCATCTAGCTCCTCTCAATGGGGAGGAGCAAAGGCTGTCCTCTGAGCCCCTTCCGTATGATCGAGCACTTCATCTTATCTCTAAGGGAGAGTCAGGACAATAGATACAAGGGGTTTGCATACACAACCTTGAATGTATCAATTTTTAAATATCTCCACAAATGTCAATATCTCTGATTGGCATAATGCAATCTATGCGTAGCTTTGGGCCCTACATAGAGAATGTGACAAAAGAAATGTTGTCATCTTTGGAGATGTAAGTATTAACTGTCTTGACAAATCAAATCTCAGTTAACTGGCCCTGGCCTACCAGAACCAGCCTGAACGTGCAGTCTGTTCGAACCTCAATAGGAGCACGGCAAAAATAGTTGAGTAACAAAAGAGACAACAAAAACAGCATGAACGAGTCGGCGAGTACAACTAAGAAGCAAAGTATAACAAAAACAGCACGAACGAGTCGGCGAGTGCAACTAATGATGTAAAGTACAAAATAACACAAAATACAAATCTCTAACTTGTAGGAGGTCTCAGAGGATTGTCGAGGATTGTCTAACCAGAACCTGCTTGAGCGTGCAGTCTGTTCGAACCTCTATAATTGGCATCACGGAACCAGGAGCCAGAGGAAGAAGCGTTGAATGCTGGTTGCTCTGTGCGCTCACCGTATTGTGGGTCAATGGCCTTAAAAAGGTAAGATTTCTTATCATTTGTTGTGCCATACGGTGTGTATGTGGGTATCTGGCGTCAATGCTGTTGTTCTAAACTTCCTTGGTGAAAAGGACCTGTGTTGAAAAATATAGGGGCGGGGCCCCACTCACATGCAGGCAAAGCAAAAAGTATCCGTGGGTTTTGTAAAAAATGGCTCGAGTCTAGCTGGTAGACAGCTGATTGGAATCAAATTGGAAAAACGAATAGAGTTTTTAGGGCAGTTTTTGACCCGCTGCCGTTATCCCGAGTTGTTTGCCTCGTGGGAATCTCGAGTGCTTTTGGTCCGGAAGGTAATGAAAAAGTGTTAAATGGTTAGATGAAGCCATAGAGTGTTGATTGGATTGTTACGTATGTTTGAACGTTATTTCAGGTTTAGCGCGTCGGAAGAATTGAGGGTCACGCCCTCCGAATACGCGTCAGGAGGAAACGCACTATCAATCCCGGTTGCGCCGAAAAGTAAACCGTGGTTTTGAGTGAATATTTATCTTTGATATTCAGGTGGGCCCACCTATGAGCATTCAAACCAGTCTGTGTTTGAGAATATCAGTCAAAATAGTCTCTACAAGTACAGACAATTAATTATGGATTATTAATTTTTATATTTTATAATATAGGCTACCATGCATTCAGAAAGGTGCGCTCACATCTGGGAGAGTGAATGTGTGGGTATATGTGTGCAATCTTTCCCCCTCTCTGTCTGTCTCCTTTTTCTCTGTGTCTCTTTGCACTGGAGAAGCACCACCAATTTTGTCATACACAGTTTCTGGGTGTGATGACAAGTAGGCTTTTTTGTTGTTGATAATGACGACAGGGCCTATGTCCGATTATTATTATTATTATTGTCTTGGAATCAAGTCTACCTTTTTATGTTCACTGGTAGTAACCAAGAAATTTGCATATGGAAGAAGCCAGTCTGTCTATTTATACAAGAAAAAGAAAAAAAAGGTGGGTGGTTGAAACTGTGTCTATCCTATTATGAAAGCAGTAAACTACAAACCAATGTTTCCAATAACATTGCCTTTGCTAAATGTACCTGCTTTGAACCTTGCAGAGCAGTGTCTGAATCTGGGGACGGTAAATGAGACGGTGCACCCATGTTCCAAAGCAAACTGTACCACTGATTCCACGTTTTGACCTACGGTGGTGGTGTGGTGCGAATCAATTATGTGACTCCTGTCAAAGAGCAGGAGGACTATGTGCTTTGGTCTCACTGCTCTTACCAGTATATCTGTTTTTCCATCTACAGTTGAGGAGATACAATTGGCGGCTCAGAATTGGGGTTTCCAACCAGAGCCGATGAAGGCCTGCAGACGCTGAACCAGAATATGAAGAGCCATTCTGGAGTGGAATTGTCCGCCTGTACAGACTGGTGGGATAAGACCTTCAGCAAGTATAAAGATTTGATCTTCTCTGTGGGGATCTCAATGGCTGTTTTGATACTACGTTGACGTTTTGTGGGAGTTGTCTAATCCCCTGCCTGCACACTTTGTTAAGTTGACTTATAAATTGCACCTACAAATTCCAAATTGCAAGAATTGTATGCACTTATTACACAGCCTACTGGTGAGAGCATTAATGTCTGTGCCTATGATCAATATGAAAGTGAATTGGGCGAAATTTATTTTGTTCTTCCTTTTCCAGACCTGACCTGGAAGTAAGGGGATTCGAGTAAAGAGCAGACCCGCATATTTTTTGCTTGCAACGAAGAATACGCTTTGCTTAACTATTGATCTTGCTTTGCTCATCATTATTAGTACAATACTTGCTTGCAACAAAGTAAATGCTTTGCTCCTGATAACTTTAGTAAGTATGAATAAGGAGGAGCCAGAACTTACCGGACTACTAAATTTTACTTCTTTCTGCCACTTCTTTTTTGGAACTATTCAGCCATGCCCACGCTGTCATACACATGGGATTAGCTGCGAACAATACGCAGCAGAAGGAACAACACCTCAATACCGCTGGAAATCCGGAGCTGGACAAAAGTGCCGGGAGAAGAAGCAAAACTTCAGATCAATCATTCCATCTATTACTATGGGGAAAGTGAGATCCCTCCCCGATAAGATGGAAGATCTGTCGGCGCTTACCAGGCCGAAAACCGAGTTGAGGGGTTGTACTCTGTTACTGTTGATTCTTCAGCTCCACACTACTGACGGACTGTGCGGATAAGCTTGGAAGAGTGACTCTGCATATTTGAAACCTCGGTCTCTGTCTGCAGAAGTTCCCCATCTTGTGGAAGACTTCCTGTGTGTGGTTGCAGTTTTATCCAACTCTACAATGTATTTTTCTTGTGTCTGTATACCTTTTTGCTACTCCAACCAAGATGGCGCCGCTCAAGTGGCACTCAGTAGTGGTAGCTCCGTCCCCTCTTGCCCGTTTTGTGTTTTTACTGCTTTTCTATCTTTTTTAATTGCATTTCAACATTTCTTAATGCTTTCCCATATACTTTGTTTTGATTTGTACTTTGTGCTTTTTGCTTTGTTGTTCTGCGACCTTTGCGACTCAACCCCACCCGTCGTGTGGCTTGGTATCTTTGTGCTAGTCCTAGATGTCTTTGGAGCCGTTCAGCCGTGCCTCCGCTGTCATGCACGCAGGATCAGCTGTGAGCAGTGAACGATAGTGTCGGGAGATTAGGCAACGCTCCAGACCGAGCTTTCCATCATTGTTATGGGAGCGTGAGATCTCTTCCCAGTCAGATGAAGGAGCTGCCGGTGCTTGCTGGGCTGCTTGTGTGCTTTGAAACCCCCCACCGGCCTCTCCGCTGCTGCTGATTAGGTGATAGGACATCTTTGGAGGATCTAGGCAAGGAAGATGATCTTCAAAACCTCCAGACTACTGAGGGTCTGTGCAGTAACCTCAGTCTTAGTCTGCAGAACCTTGTGGACTTCCTGTTTGTGGCTCCAGTTTTTTACCTAGGTCTACAATGTCATGTGTGTCTTGTGTCTGTCTAGCTACTGCAACCAAGAAATTTCCAGAATACGGGATGAAATAAAGTTATAATATAATATAATCTACCAGTGGGGGTTTCTCCGCAGCACTGCCCTGTCACCTATTATGTTCATAACTTTTATCGACAACATATCTAGATGCAGCCGTGGCGTTGAGGGGGTCCAGTTTGCCTCAGTATTGCATCCTTGCATTTTGCCGATGATGTGGTTCTGTTTGCTTCATCAGGCCACAATCTCCAACTCTCACTGGAACGATTTGCAACTGAATGTGAAGCGGTCGGGATGAGAATCAGAACTTCTAAATCTGAGACCATGGTCTCCAGTTGGTCCTTCCCAAAGTGAAGTTTAATTATCTTCTGGTCTTGTTTGCGAGTGAGTGAAAAATGGAGCAACAATCATTCATTTTCTGAACCGCTTTATCATCACAAGGGTCACAGGGGGTTCTGTAGCCTATCCCCAGCTGACCGTGCATGTTTTTCAGAATGTGGGAACCATAGAAAACCCATGCAGAACATTGAAACTCC
Source organism: Stigmatopora argus (assembly GCF_051989625.1). NCBI lineage: Eukaryota > Metazoa > Chordata > Actinopteri > Syngnathiformes > Syngnathidae > Stigmatopora > Stigmatopora argus. The sequence goes on along the minus strand of NC_135387.1, from coordinate 945,252 downwards.
ACACAGGTGGACTGACCTGGATTCGAACCCAGGACCCCAGAACTGTGAGGCCGACACACTAACAACACAGCCGCCGGGCCGCCCTTAATAAAAACATAATGTATAATATAAATAAATAAAATAATTAATTAATTCATAAACTATGATTAAACTTCATAAAACCCCTATAAGTAGCAAAGTATCAAGTATACTTCATATAATATAAAACTGAACTATACTTCAATTAATGGACTGTAAATAAAAAGAAAATGAAAAAAACTACGTTGGATTACAAAATTAAAGTTCAACACAAATCCCTCTCATAGTGCTTGAATCCAGATTTTAAAAATCCTTAATGAGTCAATCAAAATGGATTTTAGATAACATTTTGATAACTAATAATAATTCAAAATGTAGAACACGCTGGTGCTTTAATTTGCTAATGTTATCTTTCTATGTATTTGCACTCCCTAAAATATATTCTTTATAGTAATAATTTTGCTAAATGTTCCTAGTGTAAAAAATATGCCTGAAAAATAAGGAAGTCTCAGTCACATGCTGATTCTAACATATTTCCCTTGTTGCTAGTGTCTAATGTTCAATAACAACAATAGTAATGAATAACAGCTCCCATAATGCTCCAGGGTTTCCACTTTTTTTTTCTTTCCGAAGTAATTACATATATCAATATGAAGATGTTAAATAATGAGTTAACAATAGTCACACAGGCAAACACTCACTCACACACACACACACACACACACACAAACAAACACACGCACACACACACACACACACACACACACACACACACACACACACACACACACACACACACACCTGCAAATACTCACAAGCCTCCTGTTGGGAGAACAGCGAGGGTTCTGCTGCACTTCCCAGTTGGAAAACCTACATCCATTCATTTTGTGAACGGGTTATCCTCACAAGGTTTGCAGGGGGTGTTGGAGCCTATCCCAGCTAACTATGGGCACCAGGGAGGGGGCACCCTGAATTGGTTGCCAGCCAATCACAGGGCACAAGGAGACGGACAACCATACATGCTTGCACTCATACCTATGGGCAATTTAGTCCTGTGTCCTGACTGTGTTCCTCCCACATCCCAAAGACATGCATGGTAGGCTGGGGTCTCAAACTTGCGGCCCGCGGGCCAACTGCGGCCCCCAGGACGATAATTTGCGGCCCCCGTCTTAATATGAAAGATTAATGTTCGTGCGGCCCGCAAGATTGATATGAATGACACTTGTTGTGTTCGGAGCTGAATGAACCAATCACGGTGAGGTATACGGCTCTGGAGGGCAGGACATCGGCTGGGCTGTCCAGTGCCTCGCTCACTCACTCATTCATTCCTCCAATCAGCTGGGCGGAGGAGAAGCCGTGAAGCCGATCACTCCGCTCGGCGCGCACACTCCTCCGCTGCTCTCAGCATAGAACATAGAGCGAAAGTGCACATGCGCCACAAACCCGCGCGACTGAACGTGAAAGATCAACCCAAGACTCATTCCAAGTGGAAAAACAAATTACAGAGCCCCAGAGATGTCTCTTTCAAAGCCTGGCGTGAAGAGAAAGGTCGGTGATGAGCACAGACAGTTTCTAGAAAAGTGGGGAGTGCAATATTTCTTTGTTGAACACAGGGGCACCCGACGTGTCTCATTTGCACTGAAAAAGTTGCGGTGCACAAGGAATACAATTTGAAACGTCATTATACTACGACTCGTAGTCTACGAGACATGCTGAGGAGTACGAAAAATACCAGGGAAATGAGAGAGCCAACCAGGTTGCCAGTCTTAAAACATGTCTTCTGAGGCAACAGGATTTCTTCAAGAAGGCTACCAAAGACAGTAATGCAGCAGTCGAAGCTAGCTACGCCGTTTGTGAGTTGATTGCTAAAGCAGGAAAGCCATTCACAGAAGGTGAATTTTTCAACCACATCAGCCTTTCTGCCAACACCGTGGCAGAGCGCATTTCTCACCTGTCAAGTGACATTTATGATCAACTGTGTGAGAAAGCACAATGTTTCAGTGTATATTCAGTGGCTCTTGATGAGACCACAGACATCACAGACACTGCCCAGCTCTCAACATATGTCCGTGGTGTTGATGACAATTTTGAAGTAATGGAGGAGTTGCTCACAGTAATTCCAATGCATGGCCAGACCACCGCTAAGGAAATATTTCACCAGCTGTGTGATGCCATTAAGAATGCCGGTTTGCCATGGAAGAGCTTTGTTGGAATAACAACTGACAGGGAGGAAGAATGGACTGGTAGCACTTGTTCAAAAAAACTGGAAGAGGAGGGTGTGGAGGAGGCCATAGCTCTGCACTGCATTATCTATCAGCAGGCCCTTTGCAGCAGATGCCTGAAGTTTGACAATGTGATGTCTGTCGTTGTGAAATGCATCAACCAAATCAGATCCAGGGGCTTAAAGCACAGAAGGTTCCGTGCTTTTTTAGAGGAAATTGAGTCAGAATATGGGGATGTGCTCTACTTCACTGAGGTACGTTGGCTCAGCAGGGGAAACGTGTTGAAGAGATCTTTTGAGTTGAGAACAGAAGTAAAAGACTTCATGAGATGGACGGGGTTGCTGTTCCTGTGCCAAGTGATCCCAAATGGCTCATGGACTTGGCTTTTCTTGTTGATATCACACATGAGCTTAATGTACTGAACAAGAAGCTACAAGGCCAGGGGCAACTTGTCAGTGCTGCCTATGACAACGTGAGAGCATTCTGCACTAAACTTGTGTTATGGAAAGCCCAGCTCTCTCAGACAAACCTTTGCCATTTCCCAGCATGCAAGGCTCTCGTGGATGCAGGCACACCATTCAGTGGTGAGAAGTATGTTGAGGCCATTTCGAAGCTACAGGAGGAATTTGATCACAGATTTGCAGACTTCAAGACACACAAAGCCACATTTCAAATTTTTGCGGACCCCTTCTCCTTTGATGTGCAAGATGCCCCTCCTGAGCTTCAAATGGAGCTCATTGACCTGCAGTGCAACTCTGCACTCAAAGCCGACTTCAGGGAGGTGAGTGGAGAAGCAGACAAGCTTGGGCAATATTTGAGAGAGTTGACCCCCAGCTTCCCTGAACTTTCCCAAATGTTCAAGCGGACCATGTGCCTTTTTGGGAGCACATACTTGTGTGAGAAGCTCTTCTCCACCTTGAACTTCAATAAGTCCAAGTACAGGTCCAGACTTACTGATGAGCATCTTCAAGCTCTACCGAGGGTCTCCACTGCTTCCTCCCTCAAGCTAAATGTGACTCAGCTATGTGAGAAGAAGCGCTGCCAGGTCTCTAGCAGCAAGGAGTAGGCAAGAGAAGCCGTGTTCAGAATATTTCATGTTCAATGTTCCATTCAAGTTCAGAAAGTTAAAGGTTAAAGAGCTGTTAATACAGACATTTGAAACAGAATTAAAATAATTCATTTTCTCTACTTAGCCAGCTAATGTATATCTACTGTATGCTCATTATTATTATTATTTTATATTTGTATTACTGATTGATTGATTTTTTATTCATCTTTAAGTTAATTTATTTAATTCATTATTTCTTGTTAAATAATAAAGATATTTGATAACGTTGGAATGTTTTATCAGCGCTTTTCTTGTGGAAATCCTGATGCGGCCCAGTCTCACCCAGACTCGGCCTTTAGCGGCCCCCAGGTAAATTGAGTTTGAGACCCCTGATCTACATAGTATTAAACTAAATTTGAAAGTATGAGTGTGCATATATCCTGAAAAACACATTTTCAGGCTACTGCCTAGCCTCCGCATTTCTCAAATATATCCAATATTTAACTTTTACGTGCCATTATCGTGTCATCTCTTGTAGATCCAGAGCTGCCAACCTCCGTCGAGCCCATTTCAGGAGTATCCTTGTCCCATTTCGGGAGTTTATCCGGAGAGAATGCGATTCACGCAAAATTGATATGCGCTGAAGTCGCACAAGACAAATCATTCGTCGGAACAATGTACTCTTGTTACCGAATTCTTCCGGTTTACAGTGCAGTTGAATCAAGATGTTGGAAGCCGTAGCGATGGCATGAATTTTGAGGCATTTAAATTGGACATTTGGTACTTTTCTGAAATGGTTGCTTAGGTGACAATTTTGGGGGGATTTCCAGAGTTTAGGGAGGTTGTCCGGAGTCCTGGAGGTTGTCGGAGTCCTGGAGTTTGCCTTGCATTCCGGGTAAAATCCTGAAATTCCGGAGTAGCTGGCAGCTCTGCAGATCTGTCGCCCAAAACTCCCATGCTGAGGGCGAAAAAAATCACATTGTGCTCTTGGGAAAACAATGACTGTCCTTCTTTCAAGTATCACAATGACAAAATAACCATTTAAAATTACCATTTAATATGATTTTGGGCCCGGTGGACGAGTGTTTAGCACATTGGCCTCACAATTCTGGGATCGAGGGTTCGATCCCAAGTCAGTCCTCACTGTGAGGGGCTTGCATGGGTTTTCTCTGGGTAATCTGGTTGAATACTCTAAATTCCTCCTAGGTATTAATGTGAGCATGAATGGTTGTCTGTTTCTTTGTGCCCTGCGATTGGCTGGGATCGGTGGGATCAGGTTGTTCCCCACCTGGTGCCCATAGTTGGCTGGGATAGTGCCCATAGTTAGCTGGGATAGGCTCCAGCGCCCATCACGACCATTACTGGAAATTAGTATCTTGTGATTTTAACATCCTGCAGCAACTGTCTTTTTTTTTAAAAATAATTTAGCTAATTATAATTTCCACATATTTCCTATACTGTCTCAACTTTAACTAACTGAGTACATAGGATAAATTAACCCTTTCTAAGCATTTTTGGGGGGAAATTAACCCTTACAAGCATGAATGACATTGTGTATATTTGTTTGTTTACTGTTACAGGACACTCATTTTACTCAAGGGCTGCCATTGATTCGCAAAATGTCTAATCCATTTTGACAAAGAGGGGTTATCATTCGCTGCCAGCCTCTCCCAGAGCATAAAGGATTAGACATCTAGTGCCATCAATGACAGCCAAATATTTTAACAAGTCCCCTATAAAAGCCTAATTATCTCTACACCTGCTATTGAATACTGTATTAAGTAATGGGAAATGTATGTAAATAGGTTCATTAAGTGTGTAGGGTGCTAGAGGTTTATTGTAATGAAACCAGATCACAGTATGAGGACATTTTAATTAAGACCACTTGTTTTCTTCTTGGGTGGCCCGGCAGGTGAGTGGTTAGAGCATCAGCCTCACAGTTCTGGGATCCTGGGTTCGAATCCTGCACAGCCCACCTGTGTGGAATTTGCTTGTTGTCCCTAACTGAGTACAAAGGGGTGTGTGGATTTTCTCTGGGTACTCTTTTCTCCCACATTCCAAAAACATGCATGGTAGGCTGGTTGGACACTAAATTTCCCTTAGGTCTAAGTGTTAGCATGGATGGCTGTCTGTCTCCATATGGCCTGTGATTGGCTGGCCACCTGTTTAGGGTGTCCCCTGCTTTGTGCCCAAAGTCATTGACACTCAATGAAACAACTAATTAAACAAATGTATACATATTTGCAGAGGATTGATATTCCCAGGTGATCCCCATCCTTTATATTATATTTTATTTCCTGGCTTGAAGTTGCTTGCATTGAATCATAAATCTGTGTGTATTGCACATGTAGCATTAAAGTTATTGCCCTATTGGAGATTTTGTTGTTTGATGTTCCACGCCAAGCTGCCACACATGGCACCTAAATCAAATCTCTTTAACTGCAATAAATGAAGTCTGACATTTGGTCCTGTTTTTGATCAACTACATTAGAGCAGAAAATATGCATGCCTGACAGATAGAAGTTCTGAATAGGATGGTATTTAAAACAGTCTCCAAATAAATATCGTGAAGAAATAGTAATTTACAAAGTAAATGTTATGATTCAAAATATTATGATAATAGTCATATGTTGTAATACCAGTCTTCAAGGCCTTCTCTGCTGGCCTAAGAAATATCTGAATCATATTATATTTTGTCCATCAATACTTATTATTCCAAATGGTCTGTTAGCTTCCTTTCATTGCTTTCCCACTGGTTGCACTGCTTCCAGATGTGTGTTTTCATATTGAAGCATTTAACCAATCACATTTCAGCCATTATTTGTTGCCGGATCAGATCTGACTCAAAGCCTTCACAATCAGTTCTGCGGGGTCTGCTGCATTAAACTAGACTGTTGCTTTTAACCAATCAGATTTCGAGTTGGCAACCCCACAATGATTTTTCATAGGCGTTAGCATTTTGCTGGCTGGGATATGTCATTGCTTTAACCAACAATGATTGGCTAGTAGGCGGGCCAAAGCAGTACCCGAGGCAGCCGAGATCGCAAACTCCACCCACAATGGCCGACAGAAGCAAAAACAAATGGATTCTGTTTGCTCACAAAGCTATTTTCCAGACGGACTTTTCCAGAAAAAAATGGACATCATTAAGAAAGGGCGGTCAACTCCGAAGCTAGCAAGCCTGTTACAGCCGGGAAAATGGTGTGTGCGCGCCACTTTCAGTGTGCTAACTTAGCTGCACCATCAAATATATTGTTGTGTTGATTTAAAGCCATTTTCAAAACGGACTATGCCGGAAATATGACAGGACAGGCTCGACTTTTATTTAACTTGTATTTAATCACAAAATGCTGCTAGGAAGTGGATTTTACCCCAGTTTAATTTTTGGTGTTTCACCATTGACGTCCATCGCTGTCTTTTCCCGGAAAAAAATCACCCCCCTGGCCTGGTTGTAATGTCTCAAAAGCTCCAGTATTTGTATTCAATCAATAAATGATGCTAGGAAGTGGATTTTACCTAATTTTAGTATTTTAGTGCATTTTTTGTCATTTCACGTATGGACGTATCGACATTCATCGCTGTCTTTTTACCGGGGAAATGATATTCCGGGCCCGGTTCTGATGTCTAAAAAGCTCCAGTATTTGTATTTAATCAATAAATGCTGTTTTCGGCTGGATTTTACCCCATTTTCGGGCAATGTTTGCCCGTACACCATTGACGTTCATCGCTGTCTTTTCCCGGGAAAATCACCCCCTGGCCTGGTTTTAATGTCTGAAAAGCTCTAGTATTTGTATTTAATCATGAAATGCTGCTACTGTAGCTGCAATAGAGGTTTTATAGCCATAAAATTTATATATATATATATATATATATATATATATATATATATATATATATATATATATATATAAATTTTATGGCTATAAAACCTCTATTGCAGCTACAGTAGCAGCATTTCATGATATATATATATATATATATATATATATATATATATATATATATATATATATATATATATATATATATATATATATATATATATATATATATATATATATATCAGTGGCGGGCTATAAAACCTCTACTACAGCTAGAGCTGCGACACATAAAAAATAATCAATAAATCAATGCACAAAAATGGGGTAAAATCCACTTCCTAGCAGCATTTCATGATTAAATACAAATGCTGGAGCTTTTCACACATTAAAACCAAGCCAGGGGGGGCGATTTTCCCGGGAAAAGACAGCGATAAACGTCAATGGCGTACGGGCAAACATTGCCCGAAAATGGGGTAAAATCCAGCCGAAAACAGCATTTATTGATTAAATACAAATACTGGAGCTTTTTAGACATCAGAACCGGGCCCGGAGTATCATTTCCCCGGTAAAAAGACAGAGATGAATGTCGATACGTCCATACGTGAAATGACAAAAAATGCACTAAAATACTAAAATTAGGTAAAAACCACTTCCTAGCATCATTTATTGATTGAATACAAATACTGGAGCTTTTGAGACATTACAACCAGGCCAGGAGGGTGATTTCCTCGGGAAAAGACAGCGATGGACGTCAATGGAGAAATGGCAAAAATTAAACTGGGATAAAATCCACATCCTAGCAGCATTTAGTTATTAAATACAAACACTGGAGCTTAAATACAAACACTGGAGCTTTTCAGATATGAGAACCGGGCCCACAATTGAAATATTATTTAGGAATATAGCCATATTTTACTCACCAAAAATCATTTTTAACTGGACACAATATCCATCCTCCTTTCTTTCTTCCTTCTTTCCTATTGCCATCGGAGCTAATGATGAAAGTCAAGCCTGTCCTGTCATATTTCTGGCATAGTCCGTTTTGAAAATGGCTTTAAATCAAAACAACAATATACTATTTGCTTGTGGAGCTAAGTTAGCACACTGAAAGTGCTGCACACACCATATTCCCGGCTGAAACAGGCTTGCTAGCTTCGGAGTTGACCGCCCTTTCTTAATGATGTCCATTTTTTTCTGGAAAAGTCTGTCTGGAAAATAGCTTTGTGAGAGAAATCTGCAACAGAATTCATTTGTTTTTGCCACTGTCGGCTATGTGGGTGGAGTTTGCGATCTCTGGCTGCTTTGGCCCGCCTACTAGCCAATCATAGTTTGTGAAAGCAATGACATGTCCCAGCCAGCAAAATGCTAACGCCTATGAAAAATCATTGTGGGGTTGCCAACTCGAAATCTGATTGGTTAAAAGCAACAGTCTAGTTTAATGCAGCAGAGCCCGCAAGAACTGATTGTGAAGGCTTTGAGGCAGATCTTATCTGGCAACAAATAATGGCTGAAATGTGATTGGTTAAATGCTTCAATATGAAAACACACATCTGGAAGCAGTGCAGCCAGTGGGAAAAGCAATGAAAGGAAGCTAACAGACCATTTGGAATAATAAGTATTGATGGACAAAATATAATATGATTCAGATATTTCTTAGGCCAGCAGAGAAGGCCTTGAAGGCCCTGCCGGCCCGCCACTGATATATATATATATATATATATATATATATATATATATATATATATATATATATATATATATATATAAATAAACAGGAACACATTTTGAATGAGGCGAAGCTGCGATAGCGCCACGGCAAGACAGGAAGGACAAACAACAGTAGGGAAATGAATCTCAGTACACAGTGAGAAAGCAATGGAAAAACAATAACAAGCTAGTCCTAACCGTCCCTCTAAGGGACGGATCCTAGACGTCCAAAAGTGAATGTCCATGAAAGAGAAAACGCTGGCAGGGAGGGCGGGTGTGACCGCAAAATTAAGCCGTCAGGCGTCTGGGCCGGCCCGTGACGAGGCGGTGGAGTGGCCGGTCCGGCGGGCGTCCGCGCCGCCCCGTCCCGTGGAGAGACATGGGCGTGGCCAGTCCGGCGGGCGTCCGCGCCGCTCCTTGATGAGGCGTGGGAGTGGCCGGTACAGCGGGCATCCGGGCTGGGCCGTGAGGAGGCATGGACGTGGCCGGTCCGCTAGCCCTTTAAGTGATGACCCAGTGCCCTGCCCTTAACAGAGAACAGAATTTAAGAAAGATCATCGCCCACCTTACCCTGGCTGCTCGAGGGGCCACCGACCCCTCGTCCTGGGGGCCCTGAGAGTTGACGCCGCAAACCCCCTCGTCCAGGGGGCCCGGGGAGTTGCTGCCACTCATGGGCAGGCAGGAACTTGGCGGGATAGCCGGGACAAGAAACCTGGTTCATGGCTTCAGCACAAGGATGGCCGGCGGGCCAGCCGGCACAGGGACGCTGGTTCACTGCTTCTGCACGGGTATGACCGGCGGGCCAACTGGCACGGGGTCGCGGGTTCGCGGCTTAGGCCCAGGTGCGACTGGCGGGCCAGCTGGCACGGTGACACTGGTTTGCAGCTTCGGCACAGGTGCGACTGGTGGTTCAGCCGGCACGGGGAATCTTGTGCGTGGCTTCGGCACGAGTGCAACTGGCGGGCATACGGCATGGGGAATCTTGTGCGTGGTTTCGGCATGGGTGCGACTGGCGGGCCAGCTGGCACGGGGAATCTTGTACGTGGCTTCAGCATGGGTGCGACTGGTGGGCCAGTCGGCACAGGGAATCTTGTGTGTGGCTTCGGCACGGGTGCGACTGGCTGGCCAGCCGGCATTTGCATGCGGGGAGCTTGGAGGGGCAAGGTCGAGCGAGGAGCTTGGACGGCAAGGTCGAGCGAGGAGCTTGGACGGGCGACATCGAGTGAGGAGCTTGGACAGAGGAGGTTGAGCGAGGAGCTTGGATGGGCGAGGTCGAGCGGGGAGCTTGGACAGACAAGGTTGAGCAGGGAGCTTGGACCAACGAAAGCAAGCGGGGAGCTACTTCGTCAGCTCGGGCGTCCAGCCTTTCCTTGCATCGCAGCGCTCGTCGCCTCCTCCAGGAGGATGATGTGACACAACCGTCGCTCACCGCGACACGGAAATAGGCTCACCGCTGCGCCTCCCCCCAAAAACAAGGCAAGTTCCCGGTCGTTAGCGGGCGGTGTTCAAAAGTCCTACCTGAGCTTCCCCACCAGCCACCACGCGGTGGCCCATTGTGGATGGCCGGACGGCAACTCCAGTAGGGGTCCATGGAGCTGCTATTCCGGGACTCTTCTGATGCCAAAACGTCTCTGAGCTGCCAGCACCACAGCGTAGTCATTATACATTCCCTAAAAAAAAACCCGTTGGGTCCATGTTGGTCGGATCCTTCTGTTATGTCTTTGGGGAGACGTCGAGGCGAGGTTACGAGGAATATGACCCAATCGCAGGGAAGCAGACGAGGACGAGGGAAATAGTGCTCATACCAAAAAAATAACAAGCTAGTCCTAACAATGTCTTACTTTTTCTCTATTAAAACCCCAGTTTTTGTTTATAACTACCATTATATATTTTCTTTTTTTCCTCTCACTCTTTTGCGCCTAATTTTCCTTTACCTGCAGGTAATTTTCCTTTACCCACCTTTCTTCTTCTCATTTTTTTGAGCTGGCCAGCGAAGTAATATTTAGTCATCCATAAATGTAGGTGTTTAATTCTCGAGGTCGAGTGGTTCTCAATAGATTTTCAACCCTTACACGTGTTGTTCCGGGCTATTATCATTGGCTGATGTGCTGTTGGATTTGCCCATTTTGGAGTAAATATGTATATATCACCCATAGTGACTATATCAACTTTGTACTGGATCAGGGCTACCAGTTCCCCATCCGCACTCGCACATTTGGAATCCTCCCACAAATGTATATTTATATTATCAATAACTGAGCTCACACATTCGGAAACCTCTGATGAATGGACACATTGAAATGGAGTCACCAGAGATGTCTTCAGCTTTTTTGGATGTCATCAACCTTGGGTACCCAGGTGCAGAGCCAAAGTCCAGCCTGTTAAAAGGGTCTTAATTGCCGTGGTCATGGTCTTCACCAGATGTGGGCTCAGCCTCTGACTCCCACCCTTGAAAGACCAATAAATGTTAGGTTCACCAATAGGTATTCCCAAATGCACGCACAAGTAAAGAGGAAAAGAGTCTTCTGGAATTTTCACTTGCAAGGATAATGATCGTTGAGGCAACATCCCAACTCCGTTCTGACCTTACAAATTTTTCTGCTGTTTTATTAAATTCAAGGGCCTGATACAATGTACGTTTCAACCAGTGGTGTGCCGCCAGGGCCTTCAAGGCCTTCTCTGCTGGCCTAAGAAATATCTGAATCACAGACTGATATTAATTACATTTTGTCCATGAATACTTATTAAACAATTCCAAATTTTATGTTAGCTTCCTTTCATTGCTTTTCCCCCTGGTCGCACTGCTTCCAGATGTGTGTTTTCATATTGAAGCATTTAACCAATCACATTTCAGCCAATATTTTTTGCCAGGGTCAGAAATCTGCCTCAATGCCTTCACAATCAGTTCTGCAGGCTCTGCTGCATTAAACAAGTGTCGATAAGACTGCTGCTTTAACCAATCAGATTTCGAGTTGGCAACACCACAATGCCTTCTCGCAGGTGTAGGGATACGTCATTGCCTTCTTGCAGGCGTAGGGATACGTCATCGCTTTCACCAACTATGATTGGCTAGTGATAGAGTGGACTAGCCAGAGCTAACAAACTGTATCTGGAGCGAGCTGCACAAGCAAATATATTGTTGTGTTGATTTAAAGCTATTTTCAAGATGGACTATGACAGAAACACGACAGGACAGGCTCGACTTTCAGCATTAGCTTCGATATCGATAGAAAAGAAGGAAGAAATAAAGGAGGATGGATATTGTGTACAGTTAAAAATGATTTTTGGTGATTGAAATATTCCGAAATAATATTTCAATTGTATGCAATTCCCGGGGAAAGTCGTCCTCCGGGCCCGGTTCTGATATCTCAAAATCCAGTGTTTGTATGTAAGCTCCAGTGTTTGTATTTAATCAATAAATGCTGCTAGGAAGTGGATTTTACCCCATTTTAGTGCAATTTTTGCCGTTTCGTGTATGGACGTATATGGACGTATCGACATTCATCGCTGTCTCTTTCCCGGGGAAATGATACTCCGGGCCCGGTTCTGATGTCTAAAAAGCTCCAGTATTTGTATTTAGTCAATAAATGCTGTTTTCGGCTGGATTGTACCCCATTTTCGGGCAATGTTTGCCGGTACGCCATTGACGTTCATCGCTGTCTTTTCCCAGGAAAATCATCCCCTGGCCTGGTTTTAATGTCTGAAAAGCTCCAGTATTTGTATTTAATTATTAAATGCTGCTAGGAAGTGGATTTTACCCCATTTTTGTGCATTGATTTATTGATTATTTTTATGTGTCACAGCTGTATCTGCAGTAGAGGTTTTATAGCCATAAAATAGTTTTTGCTGAAGGTGTCACTAGGAAATGCACGGACCGCCACTGTTTTCAACTGTAAGGTGATAGAGGTGTAAACACAAGTGAGATGTCAATAGACAAAAGTCAAAACAGATGAAAGTCTGGAAGTCTTGTGGAGTGTCCTAACCCCACTTCAAGCAGTCCAAGGCATTTTGGCTTCCCTTTGTTTAGTCTAACTAAAATGCTTTGTAAATTATGCGCACAATTGATAGAGTTTCACAGGGATGAGCTTTTCGATCCAAAAATGTGAACCACAGGCGTTTATAAAAAAATATCGCATAAAACCTTAACAACAACAACATTAAAACAGCAGCTTTTTTTACATGAATGCACATTATGAAAAAATACCCTGTTTCTGTTGTCACCACTTCTAGACTCCTCTGCTTTGGTATGATCCATATTTTTGTGGATATTACATCCATTAAGCCAAACATATCAAAGTCATATCATATGATGATATGGCTGGCTTAATGGTGTTTGTTGTGAGCGTTTTCTGAAAGCTTGTTTTCTACGCGTGGATTTATTCTTGGAGTTTGACTTCGTAAAGTTTCTTGGAAATGGTCTTAACATGGTTCTGCCAAGTCCACTGCATTCAAAGGAGTTTAGGGTCCATTGGTATGAAATAGAGGTTTGCATTGAGAGGAGCCACATGATAATGCTGGAGAGAATCTCTTCTTCTTACGTTTCTCCAAAGAATATTTACAATGATAATGTCAACCTTTTGCCTACTGCAAAGTGTTTATAACGGGTCATTACAGCTATTTTCCAGTAGCATACGGTGCCGTGAAAAAGTATTTGCCCACTTCCTGATTTCTGTGGGTTTTTTGCGTAGTTATCAATAAAAAAGATTTCGGATCATCAAACCAATTTTTTCATGACACAAAGATAACCCAAGGAAATAGAAAATGCAGTTTCTAAATAATGATTTTATTTACCAAAGCAGACAAAATTACAAACTTGTCTGGCCCTCCGTGAAAAAGTAATTACCTAATAGCGGGTTGTGCCACCTTTGGCGGCAATAACAGAAATCAAGCTTTTACGATAATTTGTCTTTTACGACACTTTGGAGAAATTTTGGCCCACTCTTCTGTGCAGAATTGTTTCAATTCTGAAATATTAGAGGGTTTTCTAGCATGAAAAACCTGTTTCAGATTACAACAGAGCAATTCAATAGGGTTTAAATCCAGACTTTGACTTGGCCACCCCAAAACCTTTACTTTTTTTTTTGCCATTCAGACGTCAACTTGCTGATGTGCTTTGAATCGTTGTCATGCTGCATGCTCCAAGAGCGCTGTAGTTCGAGCACATGAACTGAGGTCCGGACGTTCTCCTTCAAAATTTGCTGATAGACAGCAGAATTCTTTCTTCCATCAATTACACCAAGTTGACTTGGTCCTGAGGCAGCAAAGCAGTCCCAGACCATCACACTGCCACGACCATGCTTTACTGTTGGTATAGTGTTCTCTTTATGGTATGATGTCCCATTTGTTTTTGCCAAATGTAACGGGGCGCACACCTTCCAATCAGTTCAGCTTTTGACTCATTAGTCTACAGAATGTTCTTCCACAGGTGTGGAGGATCATCAAGGTGTTTTGTGACAAACTTAATACGAGCCTTTATATTCTTTTTCAACAGCAATGTATTTTGCCTTGTAACTCTGCCATAGACGTCAGCTTTGGTCATTCATTTTTTTTTTTCTTTTCATTCATCTTCCACACCGCCCATCCTCAAAAGGGTTGCGGGGGTTGCTGGAGCCTAACCCAGCTGTTTTCGGGCAAAAGGCAGACTACACCCCCTAGACTGGTCGCCAGTCAGTTGTAGGGCACAAAGAGAGACAAACGACCACACGCACCTCAATCATGCCGCCACCAGTGGGAATTGAGACCGCACCAAAGTGAAGCGAGTGAACCACTAAACTACGAGGCGGCTGCAGCTTTGGTCATTGTTTTTCTTATTGTGAACATTGACTTTAACTGAGGCTAGCGAGGCCTGCAGTTCTTTCAATGTTTTTTTAGGTTATTTTGGGACCTCCTGGATAAGTCGTTGTTGCACTCTTGGAGTAATTTTACCTGGCCGGCGACTCCGGGGAGGGTTTATCACTGTTCCCAGTGCTCTCTATTTGTGGGTAAAGGTAATTACAGTGGTTTGCTAGAGCCCCAAAACCTTGGAAACGTCTTTGGAACCTTTTCCAGACTTAAAGTTGTCCATCACTTTTTTTTCTCGTATTTCTTCTTGAAATTCTTCTTGAATACTTTGGATTCTTTGATCCTCTGAACTTGTAGCCTACTTCACATTGACTGACACATTTTATTTAAGTGTTTTCTTGATTCACCACGTGTTGGCAATCAGGTGTGGGTGCGGCCTGTGAAATTGAACTCAGCTTTCCTACAATACTGATTAGTCACAGTTATTTTGTGATTTAACAAAGGGGGCAAATTCAACATTTAGAAACTGCATTTTATCTTTCCTTGGGTTGTCTCTGTGTCATACGAAAATTGATTTGATGGTCTGAAACCTGTGTGTGGGTGTGATAAATATGCAAAAAACACAGAAATCAAGAAGGGACAAAGACTTTTCACGGCACTGTATGCAAGCATTCTACTGATTGTGATTTCTTTTTCTGAGCTCACGAGGGATTTTAAAGGCAACACTTATTCATTCTTCTTCTGAGCTACTTATCCTCATAGATGCATATGTTGTCAATAAAGAAATTGGAATGGTTATTGGTCCTTGACTACCATTGATGGAGATTGAATCTATTTCGAGTGTTATTAAAGGCAGTGATCTATGGAAATCTTTTCCCATTGAATTTTTAAAATATTATTTCTTACATATGACAAAAATTGGAAAGGCGACAAAATGAATGTAATTTTTGTTGTTTCATTCAAATTCCACATATTTTAAATGAAAAAAAACGTTACATATTTTTTATATTTTAAAATGTTTATTTAATAAAACAAGAAAAGAAAATGTAATTGTTTTCCTTTTTAATTTATTTTTTAAATTCAAGTTAGAAACTATACAATCAAAATTCATCTTCTGTACCATTTATCCTAACGTGGGTGACGGTGGTACTGCGGCCTATGGGCACCAGGCGTGGGTCACCCTGAATTGGTGATCAGCCAATCATAGGGCACAAGAAGACAGGCAATCATTTAGGCTCACACTAATATGTACCTAGCACTAAGGAAGAGGAACTGTTATTTATGTGAGTATAGTATTTAAAGTATTAACAATGTTCTATATATAGGTTATATTTAGATATTAATACATTACAGTCTTCATATGCTTATAACAGTAGTATTATTTGATAAATACACTTAAGGATAAATGTACTTGTGTACTTGTGTTTTTGTATAGGCACGAAAACATGTAGTATTGTATTAATTATTGTATTAATTATTAGGAGCGATCCTACTTTGTGCTTTTTTCGATTATCACGGCCATGTCTGGTCTACATTATCCGCAATATTCGAGTGATTACAGAAACATGCAAACTCTACCCGGGAAAGTCCGGACCTGGGACTGAACCCTCGATCTCAGAACTGTGAAGCCGACACGCTAACCCGTAAGACACATAAAAATAACAAGAAATCACAGGCAGTCCTCCTAATTTAAATGAATTGGACATATTTTGTGGTGAATGGCAGTTGATGAGATAAATACTATGAGATTAAAAAAAAAAGATATCTGGGTTAGAGGTGGCCCAGTGGACAAGTGGTTAGCGCAGTGGTAGGGAACCTATGGCTCGGGAGCCATATGTGGCTCATCTGATGGGTGCATGTGGCTCTTCGCTAACCTGTGAGGTAAAATATGTATTCAAACTGCTGGTGACAGAGTCGAGTCCCGAATGAACCAATAGGAGTGTCACATTGGCACTATGGCGCTCACACTTCCTCTAACATCAATCATCTTCTTTTTCATTAGACTTTTCTGCATGCATATTTTCATTGATTAGCAACTGGGTAACAGTGTTGTCAAAATAATTCATTTATAGTACTTTAAAAGTGGTAAAATTACCCCCAAAAAATCACATCTCATTTTCACATTTTTACTCTTAAATTTTGAGTATGGCTCTCAAGGAATAAAATTTGAAAATAGGAATTGTTTATGGCTCTCTGTGTCAAAAAGGTTCCCGACCCCTGGGTTAGCGCTTCCTCCCACATTCCAAAATCATTCATGGTAGTGTGGTTAAACACTCTTAATTGCTCCTTGATGAGTGTGAGTGTGAATGGTTGTCCGTTTCCCTGTGCCCTGTGATTGGCTGCTCACCAATTCAGGGTGTTCCCCTTGTGAGGATAAGTGGAATGGAAAATGAAGGATGCGTCATAGTGTGGGCCATTTTTATAAATATTAGCTTTCAACAACGATTGATAGTAGTAAATTGGTCTACATGACCCAAAATCTCATATACAGGCCAGGTTTTTATTTTATTTTTTTAATAAGCATAAAGAGTTACTTTCCCTTTAAAGGGTTCATCTGGGGCAAAATTAAAAATGATGAGTTTGGGATCGAGGAAAAAAATGCCTCAAAGCTCATAGCACACTGTGACTGGTAATTAAGAAATCAATAAAACAGCATAGAGAAAAATTGACTCAGGAATAATGCTTCTTTTCCCGAATGCATGTACAAGCAATGCACAAAGTGGTATAATAATACTGTGACCCCTAAAGGGATTATAATTAAATTATGATAAGCATGCATTAATTAATCAATAATATTTATTCTTATTATAGCAAAGGAAAGGGAGCTGCACCTCTTCACAAAGGTCTGCTGCTCTTTGTCTCCCTGAAAAGCACTGTTCGGGGGTGAAAAGGGCCACAAAGCCCCCATGACAATGTAAGCAGAAGGTTATTGCTGATATCAAACGCCCTGAATGCAATTATCTGTCACAACAAATAATTAAAAGAGTTGATAATGAGGAAATTAACATTTTCATTGTGGAGATCCTTTATTGTTTGCCTGGGTCACTGCGGAGGAGGCAGTGAGTCACAAAATGAATAATTTCACTCTCATGTGTGTGATGTTGTCCTTTGAGAATGATAAGCAAACTGTAGGAAAGGGATTTACACGTGTCGGCATTTTTTTTGTCAACAACGCCAAGCTTCGCAGCAAAACATTTTCTTTGAACAATACTCGAAAAAAAAGTTTAAAAAAATTCGTTCCGATTGACAAACCTGATCTGTTCGAAAAATTAAATGTTATGAACATAGTCAAACTAGTTCCTGGTCATTGTTCTTTGATTTCAGGTGTCTTTCTGTTGATGTTATGTCACATTCAGTTGATATTATATTAGAACCATTCTTCGTCACTTCATGGTCATTTTGGGATTTTTATTTTTTATTAACCATTCCTAGGTACTTGCTGCAGATTTTTGGGAAATTCCCCTATTGATTTTCCGACAAAAACTAATCTGTTGATTTCTCGTCACATAAATGTTGTTTGTGGGGCAACTGTTGGTCATCTTGATTTCAGGTCACTTTAAGTTCCATTCATGTTGACATTGTCCCAAAATCAAATGTTTTGATCTCAACAAATTACAATTCATAATTTGAAAATATTAAAGATGGGATTTTTTTTGGTCATTTTTTGCCAACACAGACTAAAGCCCAGTTAAAAATAAAGGATTACATCGGCAATGTTTGTGTTAGAGCAATTTCCTGCCAAAGACGTACAAACCACTTTTTTTCTGATAAAACCATTGAATTTATTGGAAAAACAATGTAGACCACCACAGGCTGAGTGACTGACTTTCACAGTGTTCTGTTACATTACTTCTGCTAACATTTCTTTCCGGCCAGACAACTAAATGTGATTAAAACTGTGTTTTACTGTTTATTTGGTTTATTTCAAAATGAAAATATGGGTTGACTGAAGGATAATCTATTAATGGAAATACACCCTGGGGTGAATGAGAATGTTTTAATAGGTGTTAATAAGTAACAATGATATTTGTCAAATATTTTTTGGGGGAAAGCAGCAACATTTGGGCTTGTAAAATTTTATCAGAACATTTTGAGTCAGATGTTAGATAACAGACTGTCAAAGCATTCCTAATGACCTGCCAGCCTCTCCTAGTCAATATGGATTGGATGTCAATCGCTGACTTCACCAAAATGATATCTTTAAGCACAGTTACTATGGCAACTATGTCTTTCGTCACAGAAGCTGCGGGAGAGGAGATATCTGTCTCCCTTTGTGGAAGACGAAACATGATTTAGGGAGGGGTGATGTGTGTGTCTTTGTTGATTCTTAAGTGGCCATGGTGGCTTTCTTTGGGTGGGATCTATATTTTCACAGGAACTTGAACCCCTTCACCCACAATACCTATGCATACACACTCATGTACACGCACACACCAATTACTCCCCATTTGTTTTGATTGACTGTTCTTTTTGACACAGTGCATGGTAAACTATTGTCTGACAATACTGTACAGTCTGCGTGTGTGTCTGCATGTGTCTGCATGTGTCTGCGTGTGTCTGTGTGTTTGTGTGTGTGTGTCTGTGTGTGTCTGTGTGTGTCTGTGTGTGTCTGTGTGTGTATGTGTGTGTGTCTGTGTGTGTCTGTGTGTGTCTGTCTGTGTGTGCTTGTAAATAAGTATTTCCTGCTTTTTGAAGTGGATGGGTTAGACGAGGGGTCGGCAACCTTTAATACCGAAAGAGCCATTTGATCCTGTTTCCACGAAAATAAAATACTGGGAGCCGCAAATAATTTTTGACATCTAAATTGAATTTATTTATGAACTCATTTATTAGAAAGAAAAAAATATTTTAAAAAAACAACAACTTTCCTTTCATGCTTCGGGGTTCATCCCACCCGTACAGTTATTAGTGTTTATTAATGTTTATTAATGTTTATTGTTAGACAGTTTTTCTCCACAAATTAGGAATCCTGGTAGGCCATTCTCATCAGAGGTAAATGCTAATGAATCCGCACAGGCATCATTGAATGCTCTATTTTCTTCAGATATTTTTCTTTTCTTACATTTCTCCATACTTGGCCTTGCTGCAGCTGAAAGTGGCGACAAATGGACAGCGTTTTGGCGGGTATACCGGCTTTCAAGAGTATTACGTTTATTTTGAGAAACGAAAAACAATAAAATATATTTATTCTAATATGTCAAAATCACAATAATCTTCTTATTTAGAACATTAAAGAACTAACACTAAATACACTTCAGTTAAATACTTGTTACGTCTTTGGCGACGTCGTGGCTTGGAAACGTGGAGTGGACACGAGTGCAGAAAAGCAGGCAACGGACGAGGGAATGAGTGATCAAACGTAACTTTAATAACTAGAGGCAAAGATAATAACAAAAGACTTGGCGTCAAATTTTACACTCAAACCTGACAGAGAAAACACGGGGGCACTTGGAAACATGGAACGAGGAGACATGAAAACAAGGTAGCGTAAATCAGACGGTCCGACAAATAACAAACAATCCATGAGCTTTAAATAGAAAAGACCGGAAATAATTGTCAATGACGCGCAGCTGGAAACAAAAAGGAAGGGCAAGCGAGGAGGCACAAACAAGGGTAAAAAGTGAACATACGCGCACACGGAGCAGAAAATGAAATAACAACTTTTTTTTCATAATTTATTTTTCCTAGCCACTCAGAGCCGCAGTATAAGGGTGAAAGAACCGTATGCTGCTCCGGAGCCACGAGTTGCCGACCCCTGGGTTAGAGAAAGTCTCATAGCACCACCCACACACCCATCTACACCACCTATCATCTCATTGGTTGAAGAGCGTGTATGTAGATATGTGCACTTGTGTGACAATTCCCTCCTGTCCTCACTCTTCCAGTCACACCCTTTTGGCTCTGATTTTAATACCTTAATATGTTTAGGAGGAGGCAGTTGCACAGTATTGTTTGTTCACAATGGATGGTAGACAGAGGGAGCAAGACGTCGTAGGGTGTGATGTGGGGGTGGGGGTTTGGGTGGACAAAACGAAGAGCAAATACTCGCTGATGTTGTCCTTTGGGCTACACTGTCAAGACATTGATGTGCCATGCAAGGCCGCAGAAAACAAATTAAATGCACAAAAATGACAGAAAACAAAAAAGAGGGGGGGGGGGTGTTCACAGGGGGTTGGAAGGCACTCTGATTGTCTGAGGATGACCTTGACAGAAATACAGAAAACAGAAAAGGGCTGATAAAGGCTTAAAATGTCAGTCTCTCATTTTTGGAATGTGAAGACACGCTGATGATTACAGCTGAGATTCTGTGTGCTCATTACTATTGTACTTATGTATGCAAAAAAGAGAAAAAAACACAAGAAAAATATTTGTTAAGCCATGAAAATGAACAAGAAATGCAAATATGTTTTCCATAGGGGTGTAATTGCGAGTGGCATCTGAGTAAACATATGCACACTCACAGGGAGACACACTGACTAAAAATGTAAAAATATTTAACATACATTCAGAAAAACTTAAATCAAATCAAAATCAAAAGTCTTTATTGTCATCATACACAGCTGCGTATAACGAAATTGGTGGTGCTACTCCACAAAGTGTGTTTTCCCAGTAAAAAAAAAACATAGATAGTAATATAAAAGTATAAAAAGTCACATCCTGGCTAGGTACATTTTAAAATATTGCCCAATCTAAGATATTGCACAGAAGGGATTGTGTGTCGTGCTAACGCAAGTTCAGAGTCCTGATTGCTGTGGGAAAAAAACTGTCCTTTATTATTTTTGTCCATGCTTTGTGAGACCTGTAGCGTCTGCCAGAGGGCAGCAGCTGGAACAGGTGGTGACCAGGGTGGTGTTGGTCCCTGACAATGTTCCCGGCTCTGCTGAGGTAGCGAGGGCTGGCAATGTCATCCAGTGAGGGCAGAGAGCAGCCGATGATCTTCTGGGCAGTGTTGATCACTCTCTGCATGGCCTTTCTGTTTGCTGCCGTGCTTCCAAAGTACCACGCTGTAAAGCATTATGCCAGGATGCGCTCCACAGTGGCTCTATAGAAGGTTACCAGAAGCTTAGTGTCCAAGTTGTTCCTCCTGAGTACCCTCAGGAAATGTTTCAGGGCCTTCTTCACCACTGCAGTGGTGTTGGTAGACCAGGAGAGCTTGTCTGTGACGTGGACCCCCAGGATTTTGAAGGACTGGACCCTGTCTACGCATACTCCATTTATGAGGAGTGGGGCCAGATCTGTGCTGCGTTTGCGAAAGTCCAGGATTATTTCTTTAGTTTTTGTGGTGTTTAGCGTGAGATTGTTCACCAAACACCACAAAGACAGTTTGTAACCTCATCTCTGTAAGCAGACTCATCCCCCCCTGAGATGAGCCCGACCGCAGAGGTGTCATCGTCAAATTTGATAAGTGTACAGTCGTATGTGTACAGGGAGTACAGAAGAGGACTCAGTACACAGCCTTGAGGGGAGCCAGTGCTCAGTGTGATGGAGGAAGAGAGGTGGGAACCAAGTCTAACAGTTTTTGGACGGTTTGTTAGGAAGTTCTTAATCCAGTAGCAGATGGAAGAGGATAGTCCAAGGTGGGAGAGTTTGTCAGCCAGAATGTCCGGTATTATAGTGTTGAAGGCTGAGATATAGAAAAGCATCCTCACGTAGTTCCCATGGTGCTCCAGGTGGCTCAGTGTTGTGTGTAGAGCTACGGCGATGGCGTCCTCAGTGGACCTATTTGCTCTATAGGCAAACTGGTGAGGGTCACTGAGGGAGAGATTGTATCCCTGATATGGCGGGCGACCAACTTTTCAAAGCACTTCATGATCACAGGCGTAAGTGCAACATGCCTATAATCATTTAGGCTGTCAATGGTTGGCTTTTTAGGGACAGGGATAATGGTGGCAGATTTCAGGCAGGATGGGATGATGGATTGTTGCAGGGAACAATTGAAGATCTTTGCGAAAACACCAGTCAGCTGGTCAACACAGGCTGTGAGCACCTTCCCAGGTACTCCGTCAGGGCCAGCAGCCTTCCTGGTGTTCACAGTCCGCAATACCTGTCTCACTTCATGTACCGTATTTTCACGCCTATTTGGCGCATCGCATTTTACGCCGCAGTGTCAGTAACAAGTGCTATTTCTGTATTTTAGACACACAAAGCACGCACCGTTTCATTAGACGCATATATATTATATATTATAGGATGAACATCGAAACGCAATAATGCTGGCTACCGGAAGCAGCCTATTTCCGGGTTCCGGTGCGCAGTGACTGCTGAGAAATATAGTTCTTCCTCGCTACACCCACACGCTAAAACATGTTTTAAAAAGGCAACGGAAGCAAAACTGAGTTCGGTTGTACTTTATTTAGACAATTTAACAACTTACTCACGTCATCATCACCCACAAATCCATCAAAGTCCTCATTTTCTGTGTCCGAATTAACAATTGCCGCGGCGACCACACTAATTTGGTGCTGGCCGTCATTTCGGCTGTATTTACAAAAGAAATCCTGCCGCTAAATGTTGGCGTCAACAGAGCATTCAAAGCTAGACTGTGAACTATGTATATATTATATATATAATAACTCGGAGCTTGCCGTCATTCCCAGAGGCTTAAGAACTACAACCGCGGGACCCAGCGTTTTGGAAGACTCATTTGGGCAATTGTTTAATTCGTACACAGAAAATGAGGACTTTGATCGATTTGTGGGTGATGATGACGTGAGTAAGTTGTAAAATGTCTAAATAAAGTACAACCGAACTCAGTTTTGCTTCCGTTGCCTTTTTAAAGCGTGTTTTTAGCGTGTGGGTGTTGCGCGCAAGAACTCTATATCCCATCAGTCACTGTGCAGTACAGACACTCCCCTACTTACGAACGGGTTCAGAGCGATTGTTCATAAGTTGAATTTGTTTGTAAGTTGATTCAGTGCTATATTTTGTATTATAATTTATGTTTAAGATATAAGTATATTGAAGGTTTATACAAGTGCATTTGTATGTTTAAGGCTTGTATAAGTAACACGCATTGGTTTGTACTGAAAAAAAAAAAAAAATGGAGAGAATATGTACAGTACTGTAGAGAGAGAGAGAGAGAGATTTATGTATTAGAAACTGGCCAAAAGAAGCGACCTAATGACGATTGCAGTTTTCTTCTTTTTTTCATCATAAATGATGCCGTCTTCTTCTTCTTCTTCTTCTTCTTTTTCACCTCAGGCGCCTGAGGATTACCCTCAGCAGCGCTAGGGCTGCCACTGGAACACGGATAAGTTCATCCAGGGAGTTGCCCAAGCCGCGATGGTAGCGTTCGGTCATTAAGGCCGGACAGCGGAGCCATAAGTGTTCAGACGACTCTGTTTCCTCGTCGCACAGGCGGCAGCGATCCGAGTCGGATTTCCCCACAAGGTGGAGCCAACGGCGGAGCAGGGGGTGGTGTCCACTGCGGAAACGAATCAGGTCTGTGCGGTCTCCTTTCGATAGGGCAAGTTCTTCCTCTGTGACTTTTGTAGTGTAGGTCTGCAGAAGGCGGGGGTGGGAGAGGGGGGGGGGAGCGATCTTCACGTTGGATGATGGCACGTCTTGTGGCTGCGTCCGGGGGGGTATTGGTTTGGTCATCTAACGAGCCAAGTTTAGCTAGAGCATCAGCCAGGTCGTTTCCGCATATGTTGCAGTGGCCCGGGATCCACAGTAGCTGCAGTCGCTTAGGCGGAGGGAAAAGGGCGATGTCACCCTGAAGTCTCCGAATGGCGGGGTCTTGCGTATGGGGGTTTCCCATGGCTTGGACCAGCGATTTGCAGTCACTGAGGATAATTGATGTCTGCCAGTCTGCTGTTTCCCTCAGCCAGGAGAGTGCCTCGGTCAGTGCCACTTTTTCAGAGTGGTAGGAGCTGCTGCGGCTGCCAGTGGCACCATGCCACTGGTGGATGATTGCACTCTCCTTAATGACGACAAAACCTGCACCACCGTCCGCAGTGCCTTCTTTGGTGGATCCATCTGTGAAGATCTGTAGGTCCGGTTTGCCCATGCTTCTGATGAGCTCTTCTGCCTTATCTCTTTGGGTGATGGTCGGCATGTGTTTAGAGACTGCGGTAAAGGCGGTTTGGATGGGGGGGGGGGGTAATAGCCAGGGTGGGCAGGGATGGGAAGAGTATGTGCAAGGGGTATGGAGTTCGAGAGCGGTAAGACGGGGAAGGGTCGATGATCGCCAGTCTGGCTTCTTTTGCAAACGCATTTTAACGTTTTCATGGAGGAGGCGGTGTCGGGGATCAGAAGGAGGCAGCTGGTTCCAGGCATCCGCCTTAAGAAGTGCTTGTAACTTGAGGCGGGATGAGAGGGGTGTGAGATGTGCCTCATGTAGGACTGCTTCGGTGGGGGTAGACCTGAGGTGGTGGGTTATGGCGCGGGCTGCTTCCAGTTGGGCGGTTTCAAGGGATTTGAGGTGAGTTTGGGCCAGCCAGGGGGCCCATGCCGGTGCTGCGTACTCCGCAAGACTTCTCTGGGTGGCAATATACACCGTTCTAAGGTCGTTTGGTTGCCAACCCCAGGATGTGCCACTAAGTTTGCGGAGGAGGTTCGTTCTTTTGGACATGGTTTGGCGGACCTTTTTCGCTTGCTCTGCAAACGTGAGTTGTCGGTCAAAAGATACGCCAAGAAAAGTGGGGGTGGGGTTATGCTTGAGGGTGGCGCCATTTATTAAGATCTTTGGTTGCCATTTGGCCTCAGCTGAGTCCAGGCTAAAAAATGACGCCTCACACTTGGTGGTGTTAAGGTTTAGGTGTGCCTCGGAACTCCACCTCCAGACTTTTTCCACCTCCGCTTGAAGTCTGCTTTCCACCTCCTCTTTGTTCCTACCCCGACAAGCAAGAGCCAGATCGTCTGAATAGGCGCTGACCAGGGTGGAGTCGTTGAACTTGTCGAGGAGGTCATTAATGTAGATGATGAATAAGAGGGGTGACAGGACCGAGCCTTGGGGGAGCCCTTCTTTGAAGGTTCTGCTCCTGCCGATGGTATTGTTGATCCTGACCCTGGCTGTGCGATTTGTGAGCCAGTTGGCGATCCATCTGATGAAGCGGTAGGGGACCCCCAGGTCTGCCATTTTTTGTAAGAGACCTGTTCTCCATACCTGGTCGAATGCCTTGCTGAAGTCAAAGAATGTTGCAAGCGTGCGTTGCCGTTGAGTCGACTGGAAGCCATCAGAGATGAACTGCGACAGTCGCAGGGCCTGGTCCGTCGTGCTTCTTCCCTTTCGAAAACCGGCTTGCCAGTGGCTGAGAAGCTGTTTATCTTCCAACCACCAGGCGAGACGGTTCACGATGAGCCTTTCCATTGTTTTGCTAAGCGTAGAGGTGAGGGCGATGGGTCTGTAGTTCCCAACGTCCTTTGGTGACTTCCCTTTTTTGAGGAAAGGGATGATGGTGGCCACTCGCCAAGCTTGTGGACACCAGCCCTCTAGCCAGCTGGTGTTGATGATATGGAGTAGTTCGGGAAGGATGTTTGCCGGAAGATTTTTTAGAAGGTCCGGGGCTATGTCGTCGGGTCCAGCTGCCTTACCCGCTTTAAGTTGGGACAGCGCTGTCTGCAGTTCAGCATCGGTGAACGGGAGCTCGAGGACTTGTCGCGGTGAGCCGAGCAGTCTGCGGGTAGCTGTACGTATAGAACGCACTGCTCGTCTGCTCCGCTTGTCACTCTTGCGTCCGCTGACCGAGGCATATTCCCTGATAAATGCTGTTGCTTTGGCTCGGTCACTCACGTACTCCTTGTTCTTGTAGACCAGGGACTCGCCAGATTGTTGTGTTTTGGTGCCTGAGAGGGATTTTACTAAGGACCAGGCTTGTCCCGTAGATCTTGTCTCGGCGATCTTGGTGAGGTGTAAGCGCCATGCGTTCCTTTTCGCTTCAGTGGTTTTTTGTTTGATCTGTTGACAGAGTGCTATCCATTCTTTCCTATTTTGTTGGAGGTCTCGACGTAGTCGATTCCTTTCACGGATGAGGTCCTTCAGGTCCTGTGTCAGCCATGGGAGCTCCATCTGGCGGATAACTTTGACCGGTATTGTAAGTGCTGCTGCCTCTTTCATGTGTTGCACTAAGAGGGAGAGTTTTTCCGGGGCTGTGGCTGCTGCGGAGATTACGGGTAGGCGATCCATGAGGATGGTACGGTACCTCTTCCAGTCAGCTTTCGAGAAGTTGGGTCGTACTCTTCTTTGTTGGCATTCGACACGGAGAGCACGGTTCCACCTAATCAGAATCGGTCTGTGGTCGGAGGTCATCTCGTCGATGGGTTCCCATTGCAGATGTTCGGCCGTGGTGGGGTCAGTGATCGTTAGGTCGGGGGCACTCATGCCTGCTCCTTGTTGGTATCTGGCAGCCCGTGTCCACACGCCGTCATTAAGGAGAGTTAGGTCATGGTCATCGACCCATTGATGGATTGCGTTACCCCTCGGATCTGTCTTGGCAAGTATATCCCAGGTCGGGTGGTGCGCGTTGAAATCCCCGCAGATCAGGCCATGCTCCGTGGGGAGCGAGTTTAACCAGGAGACATCTTGGGGGGCAGGACAATAATCCGATGTCGCCGGGGGGATGTAGGCGTTGACCAGTGAGAGGTGCCGCCTGCGGGCGATGGGAATGTGGATATGCTGGAGTTCGAGGGGGCCTGATGGGGACGCTGGAAGGATGGAGTAGGGGATGCCGCATCTCAGGTAGACAAGGAGACCCCCGCCTCGTCGCTGTTTTGTGCCTGAGCCCTCACGGTCTTGGCGAATCACGTTATAACCGTCGAGCTGAGGCGTCGGGTCTTCGAGTCCCAGTTTTGTTTCCTGGAGGAGGAGGATGTCAATTTTTAGACGTGCCGTCACCTCTTTCAGTTCGGTAGTCTTGGTCGCCAGGTAGTCACAGTTCCATTGAAGGATGGTGAGACCGGCTTTCCGTGCCTCCGGTAGATCGGCAATCCTATCTGTGGGTTGTTGAGGGTGGGAGGGTTTCAGGTTCAGACAGCTCTGGCAGCACCAGTTATTGTTCCTGCGAAGTATGGTTAAAGCGTGTCTGGTTTCAGGGGCACATTTGAGGTGGAATCCACGTTTGCAGGATCTACATGTCAGGGGAGTAAATGATGTACTGTATGGCATCATTCATTGATTTGCAAACTTTGTGCAACGTTCAATATTTGGGTCCTGCTGCTCGATCTTTCTGTTTATAAATGGTACTGACGCTCGAACGATTCAATGCCCGTGAAACGCTCACCACTCTCACGCGCATCAAGCTTCGTTATTATTGCCACTCGTTTCAAATGAAATGGCTTGCCTCTTCCTTGCAACTCCCTCAATAGAAGCCTTTAGCTTTTTACCAACCATATTCAATATTGGATGCATGAGATATTTAATGATACAAATGAAAAAGGTTCTTTGCACACTGAAGATACATTCACGCACTTCCGCATTGCAACGAAGAAGGTAGATGCTGGGTGAGCTGAGCTCTCACAGCGCCAGGCGTCGGTATTAGCGGCGGAAAGAAGTACTACTCCGAAAAAGGCGCGAAATACAAAATTGGACTTGCGAACATTTTTGGACTTAAACGCAATTTGCAGACATGTTCGTATGTACCGTTGTTCGTAAGTTGAATGTTCGTAAGTAGGGGAGCATCTGTACTTTATCTACGGGAAAATAGTAGAGTCAGGCTGCTTGGCGTAGTTAGTTGTATACATATATATACATAGTTCACAGTCTAGCTTTGAATGCTCTGTTGACGCCAACATTTAGCGGCAGGATTTATTTTGTAAATACAGCCGAAATGACGGCCAGCACCAAATTAGTGTGGTTGCCATCATACTAACTGTATTGAAGAACTGGGTGTATTAAGAACTCTATATCCCAGCAGTCACTGCGCAGTACTTTATCTACGGGAAAATAGTAGTAGAGTCGGGGGCTGGTTTCCGTAGTTGTCCTATTGACTGATTTATTTTGTTTTATCGTGATAACAATTTTAGTATTGGTCCATATATAAAGCGCACTGGATTATACGGCGCCCTGTCTATTTTGGAGAAAAATTTTGACTTTTATGTGCGCCTTATAGGCGTGAAAATACGGTACCTGAAACTTCAGTGTACTGCTGCAGGGTGGTGGTGGTGGATGTGTTGAGACTGGGTCTGATTTGTGTTGGAATTATTTTATATAAGTTATCCTGATTCTGGTATGACTGTCGAAATGTTAGTTAATAGAATGAGAGTGTCTTGGGCCCTGGAAAGTTTCACCTTATTCAACAAAGAGGAACTACCCAGGGGGGCCGACGCCTGTTTGAACTATTGTGTGAGGGTTGCAGGATATCAGGAAGGTGACTGTAAAGATGTTATCTTGAAGGGGCATATGGTCATGATCAAAGAACCTTTTGTAACTGGGAGAGAACTATCTCTCCTGTGATCAGCTTGAAACTTCCTGTAACTTGGACACTCCCAAAACACAATAAGAGACTTGGCGAGGGGAGATTTTCTTCAGAGTGTTTTTGGAGGACTGTGACAGGGACAGTCCCTGAACCTCTCATTTTTAAATAAAGTTAACTAAAATTCTCTGTGATTTCCTTCTTTACAGATTGGTGATACAAATGTCTGGTGTTTAAACCTAACATTTAATTGGTCCTTCGAGCCGGATTCCAAGATACCTAAGGATCCCAGCGGGTGAGCAAGATCCAGAAAAGTCTGTGTACACAGCATAAAGATCCTTTTCCAGGACTGTTTCTTCCTTACGGGCTGGGGTCCAAAGGTTGAAGGGATACCAAGGACGCAGAGAATCGTGAGTAAATTTTATTTAAAAAAGGAATGAATGAGAAAAAAGAATGAATGTTGAAATCCGTGGCGTGACAGACCCCCTTAGTTGAAAAAGACTAATTAAACTCTGCAAAACTAAATCCGTGGCGTGACAGACCCCCTTAGTTGAAAAAGACTAATTAAACTCTGTAAAGGATAGCGGAGTCCTGATTAAAGAGAAATGAAAACCCTGAGAATCCTAGGCCCTATCAGGTAAAAAATTCAAACAACAAACTTCCACATGCGTACAGAGGTCAAATTCAAACAACAAACTTTCGCAGGCGGACAGACACCCTTAGTTGAAAAAGACTTATTAAATTCTGTAAAGGAAAGCGAAGTCCAGGATGTATTGAATAGGAAAAATCTGTGACGGATAGTGGAGTTCTGGGTGTATTGAATGAAAAGTGAAAAAAGGATAGAGTCCTGGTTAAAGAGAAATAAAGAAGCGAAAAAGGAATGAAAGTGTAAAAGTGAGAAAGATATTGTTATACAGTGACTGAAAGAGCTCGATATAAAGAAAAAAAATAGAATAAAACTATAAACGCATGCAAGTAATCTTCATATGAATAGATAAATAAGATATAAGTACGCTGTGACGCGTTCATAAATCTCGATTGTAGCGCAATATAAGACTAGAAATGACTAAGAAATATACATAAATAAGATAAGATTTATATATATATATATATATATATATTAGGCCTGTTAAAAAACAGTGGTCCCTGTTCAGCTCTCCTCGTGCGAGGCTCCACACGCAAGCGGGGAGCACGACGACGAGGGGGGGGAAAGGGGGCCTGCTGGTCGTGCGGCAAAGAGGGCCACATAGCCAGGGAATGCGGGGGCAACCCTCCCCGCGCACAGCAACGACATGATAGCGCACGACTAGAACAGGAGGTAGCAAAACAAAAGGTTAACAAAAGTAAGTGGCTAGATAGATAAAAAAGGTGGTGAAGCCCCCCCTTCACAGATGCGGACACCCCTCAAGCTAAGCACACTCTTTGCAAACAAAAGGAGAGAGGGGGGGGCGCCCATACAGCTTACTGCTCCCTTCACACCAAAAACAAAGGGCAGGAAAGACTACCACAAGAGAGACAGAGATAGTTGATAGTGTTATGATATATTAGTGGAAAAATTATGGGTCTTTTATTAAACACTAAAATTTATATTAGGAAATGCCTAGTGAAAGGTTATTTTCCCTAAATTGTAATTGAGGTAATAGTGAGCACAGAAAATGGCTCTTATTTTAAATAAAACCGCCTTCTTAGAGCGGATAGGAATTCAGCCAGAGCTTTAACTATTGGGTTTTAGAAATATGAGAGTGATTTGCGATTTAGACTTAAGTATTAAGAATCATCCAAATTATTAATGATATCAAACATGAAAACAATGCAGAAATGGCATTTATCCAAATTATTAGGTAAATTTAGATAAAATAATTAATTTAGGATAGGCATGATTTCCCTAGGACGGAAGAGGCATGAAATGTTTTTCGGTGCACAGAAAGACATTCCTTGTTTTGCCCATCAACAGGTGAAATATGCTTTAGCGTGGTTCATATTAATGACTATTAGAATATTAATTGCATTAGCATCAAAAGGTTGATGTCAACCAAACAACATTAACCTATTTCTTTTGAGAATGATTAGGCTGATAGCACAGCAAAACGGTGGTTAGCTGCCAAGAAGCCCCAGACTGGGGATGGCTCTTAACCAGTGATGAAAAAATTGCAGACCACTGAGTGTAAATGAATGGTTGTTTGTTTGTCTTTTTGTGTTTCTAATTGGCCGACCATCAAGATATAATCAATCAGATATCAAGGTGGAAAATGATTTAGAAATTTGAAATCAATTTGTGATGAAAATTATGGAAAATTGTTTAGTCAAATGAAATTTTAATGGTAAAAGCAGCAGTACTCCAAACGTGAAATTTGAAGTGGAGTAACAAATCTGCTATGCAAAATTTAGGAGCACTGAAAAGACAGTGCTTGATACCAAATTCCAAAGTACTATTGATTTATTGTGATAATGGCATCCAAATTGTGTTAACAGAATAATTGACTGAATTGACAAAAGTTTCCATATTTCGTTCCGAAAAAAAAGAAAAAAAAATATATGGAAATCCAATTTGGTGGAATGTACCAAACGCCATTATTAACTACACGATTGGAATTGGAGGATGAGGCTAAACATATGTCTGCATAAAAGAAAAAACTTTAAAGAAACGCATTCATTTTGGGTTGGCAGAGGGAGATTGCATTTCTCAACAGGAAACATGATGAGCAACCCAGGATGAGAGTGCAAATGTTCCTGACCAAACCAGCAGACATGAAAATAGCGGATCCATTTTGTGCACTGTAAGAAGGTTCTCTCAGTTGAAACGTATGACGAGACAGGTAAGATAAACTTTTTGACGTAATCAGACAAAATGGCAAGCACTCCAATATTGATTGGAAAGATTATTGCTCGGGGAGCAATGCTGTAAGCCATGAGGAACTTTTTGTATTGGTTTTATTGTCTCCATATAAAAAAGTGTTTCAATTGAGACTACACCTTCTTACAGATAGTTAAAGTAAACAATTGAGACTAGATCTTCTTACATATTTTTAAAGTAAACAATTAGAGAGAAAAGAGAAACTACAATGGATAGAAATGTAACTAGAATTTAATTTTATGCCTGACTATTGAAAAATATTGATTAAGAAAGTTTTATAGGAGATAATTGGCAAACTCCGAAGACAATGGAATGTTACATTTGATAATAAGACTACTAGTTTGGGATATTTTGAATTTCAAAACACTGAGGTTAATATGCAACACAATACACATTGTTAGATGAATTGGGACTTGATTAGTATGCATTTTAAAAGTAATGGGCTTTAATTGCTCTAAAGGATACAATTATGCTAGAAATATTGACCCTGACAAACAAGGGGTGATTACATTTTACTGGGTTCAATTCTATTTAGAATTATAAATGTGTGCATTTTGTTTCTGAATATTAATTGATGTGAATATAAACTGTTACAGAGAACGGGAAAGCTGTTTTCCTGAGGAGAAAGCAGCCTGGTTTGCTTTTTGTATTTTTCCTATTCTTAGTATGATTAGTTAATTTGTGTAATTGTAGGAATGAGGAAAATACAAATATGGGTTTTGATCTTAACAAGGAAACAGTGTTCAAAATAGAATATCAGCTAGCATGTTTAATTTTGACTAATAAGGTATTTAAATTTTCACAAACATGATGATGGATGTTAAGCACGTGTTAAAGACAACGACAGAACACAGCAGCATACACAACAACAAAACTGAGCCGATCTCAAGAACAGTCAGCAGACGAACTGTACAAAGCTAAAGGCCTACCGTGCCTACCAAAAATGTATTCCATAATTGAGCCATAAAATGTCTCAACAGGGGGGAGATATGGTGAACAGGTATAAATACCTATTTTAAAATTTTTGTAGGAACTGTTTAATTTGTTATTTTATTGATCTGTAAAGAACATGGGATCTCCAGAATCATCTGGAGTGACAATGGAGCTCATTTTTCAAACAGCATAGTGCAAAACAGTGCAAAACAACTGGTAGAACTAGCTCGAGATTAACACCTTTTTGAGATAGTTATTGGAAGACCATTCCAACTTCCTTTTGGGAAGATGACCCATGACGAGAGACTAAGGAAGGAGAGAAACTCATCCAAAGAACATATAAGCTGCCGTGATCTTTTGTCTATCTTGCAGGAGGTGGTGTAGCCAGGTGACTGGATCCTGATCCGAGTCATAAAAGTGAAGTCCTGGTTCTCTCCACGATGGGAAGACCCATTCGTGGCCCAACTCACCAACCTCCACAGCAGCAAAGATCGCTGAAAAGTCAAAGTCGATTCATCAGGTCAAGGTATTTTGAGACAGGTGACTCTGAGTAGGCTGTAAGTCGGACGGTGTCAAAACCCTTGTCCGTGAAGAAACTCATCTGACGTCTACTCACCAGCCACGAGCACCCCTCACTTAACCCTGACCTCCCATAGACTTTGCACCTCTATACAGAAGCCACAGTGAAAGCTGTTGCCATCCACATCACAGTGACTGGACTGTCAGTGACAGCCTGGGCGTGTCTGAACGCCCCGCCCACAGAGACTCGAGTTGGAAAACAAGTGCAGGAAACGTCCTGCCTCATCACTGGAAAGGCAGAGCCAAGCGGTCCGCTCCTGGATGGGGTCAGGGGACCCAATCTACATCAACAACATCGGGTTTCCCTGCGGCGTACCAGATGAGTATAAACTCGCTGACCAAATTGCACGACTCCAGAACAGGACGGAGGAAGGGTTTGCAGCCATCCATGAACAGTTGTCGGTGACCTCCTTGATGGCCTTCCAGAACAGAATTGCTGTTGACATGCTCCTGGCAGAGAAAGGTGGCGTGTGCTCCATCTTTGGCGACCAATGCTGCACGTTCATCCCTAACAACACAGCAGCTGACGGGAGTTTAACCAAGGCCCTGGAGGGCCTTCGATCCCTCAACAGCAAGATGAAAGAACATTCTGGAATCGACACCTCAATGTGGGGCGAATTTGGTAGCATGTTTGGCAGATACAAACAGTTGATTGTATCAGTTTAAATGTCAATCGCTGTTTTTGCTGCCATTCTCACAACTTGTGGATGTTGTTGTATTCCCTGTATTCGTGCGTTATGTCAAAGATTAATAACAAATGCCATAGAACCAGTCAAATCAGAAATGTATGCCTTGTTGACTTTTGAGTGTAACGTTTTTCTGTTATTTTGGTGATCCTGTAATGTGAAAATCTGAAAAGAAGAGGTTATGGGTGATGATATTTTATAGCAGAATCCGGATAAACAGGAGGGTTATGTTGGAATTATTTTATATAAGTTATCCTGATTCTGGTATGACTGTC
The DNA here is from genome assembly GCF_051989625.1 of Stigmatopora argus. Taxonomy (NCBI): domain Eukaryota; kingdom Metazoa; phylum Chordata; class Actinopteri; order Syngnathiformes; family Syngnathidae; genus Stigmatopora; species Stigmatopora argus. Next base: position 910,977 of record NC_135387.1, on the reverse strand, counting down.
GAAATGTTAGTTAATAGAATGAGAGTGTCTTGGGCCCTGGAAAGTTTCACCTTATTCAACAAAGAGGAACTACCCAGGGGGGCCGACGCCTGTTTGAACTATTGTGTGAGGGTTGCAGGATATCAGGAAGGTGACTGTAAAGATGTTATCTTGAAGGGGCATATGGTCATGATCAAAGAACCTTTTGTAACTGGGAGAGAACTATCTCTCCTGTGATCAGCTTGAAACTGTGATTTCCTTCTTTACAGATTGGTGATACAAATGTCTGGTGTTTAAACCTAACAATTTGTCAGTCTCAAAGCGGGCAAAGAAACAGTTCAGTTCCTCTGCTAGTGAGGCATCTGAGTTAACAGACACATTATTGTCATTGTAATTGGTAATATGTCGTATTCCCTGCCACATCCTCTTTGGGTTATTTCCTGTGAAGCGCTCCTCAATTTTCCTTGTATATGCTGCCTTGGCCTTTTTAATGCCTCTCTTCAGCTCTGCTCTGGCAGCGCTGTATTGTACCTTGTTGTCCGTTGTTGTTGTTAACAACAGGGCATTGAACTAAACAATGAACACTAAGGGAGTCCAATCCACAGCAAAAATTAAATGTCTGGGCAAACAAAAATGACATAAAATGGCAAATGGTGCATTGGTTGGACGTGGAATGATCCGGGATGACCCGTCGTAACACTTGTCCCCTGACCTGAAGGCGGTGTTGCGGCATTTGATAAGTGCCTGTGTCTCACTGGTCATCCAGTGTTTTTGGTTAGGAAAAATCCATATCTGTTTATTAACAGTGACGTTGTCCGTGCAGTTTTTGATTTAGGAAAGTACAGTGTTCGTGTAGTCCTGGAGGTTATGGTGTTCTAAAAGTTCCCACATGGTGCGGGAAAAACAGTCCTCCAGCTGAGAAAGGGCGTCCTCGGTCCATGTTTTTATTATCTTTATTTGTGGCCTGGTTAGCCTCCGAAGTGGGGTGTATGAGGGGTGAGGGACAGGCAGAGATGGTCGGATCCAGCAAGGTGAGGGAGGGGTCTGGCTCTAGAAGCATGTTTGATATTAGAAGTAACATGGTCGAGAGGAGGGGTCTCAAACCGGTCCTCAAAGGGCCGGGTGCAGGTTTTCATTCCAACCCAACAAGCGGACACCTTTTGCAAATGTAATCAGTTGATTGCAGCCAGGTGCTACTTATTTTAGAAGACCCTGATTGGTTAAAATGTCGACTCTGGATCAGTTGAAACAAAAACCAGGACCCACTGCGGCCCTTTGCGGAATCGCTTCTTTATGAGTTTAGTTAATCGGCCCGCTCTACAACTTCGCTTCCGCTTTTTATTTCGACACCAACGATTTCGCTGTTCGGATCCGATAATAACCCACAATGGTCCTGGTGACATCTCTATCTCGTTCGGTATATTGTGCGATGTGGAAGTCGTTATAAACTGTAGTTACCTGCCAAAGACCGATGTTTAATAAATCCAAGTGGCTGTATCTCATCTCATCTCATCTCATTTTCTGAAACGCTTTATCCTCATTAGGGTCGCGGGGGGTGCTGGAGCTATCTCCGGGCCAGAGGCGGGGGACACCCTCAATCGGTGGCCAGACGATCGCAGGGCACAAGGAGACGGACAACCATGCACACTCACACCCATACCTAAGGGCAATTTAGAATGTCCAGTCAGCCTACCATGCATATTTTTGGAATGTGTGAGGAAACCGGAGTACCCGGAGTAAACACACGCAGGCACGGGGAGAACATGCAAACTCCACACAGGTGAACTGATTTGAACCCAGGACCCCAGAACTGTGAGGCCGACGCACTAACCACTCACACAGGTGGTTGTATTTGATGTTTAATTTGATGTTTGATGTTTGACGTTATTGATGAACAACCTGCAAAAAGACACGAAAAACACGAAACAAGTAAAGAAGTAGGTAGAGTTTGATACTGCATTAATTTTCGCCACCGTCTTGTCTCCTTTATTACATTGGTTGCAAAATATGTGGTCTCCAATCTCTGGAGGAACTATCGACAGTGTTATTTTAACAATATTGTCACACATTGAAATGAGTTCAATGGTACCATATTATTCAGGGGTTACCCACATGTGCTCATATTAAAGGAATGAATACATCTTATTAAGGTTGTCTGAAATTTAAAATCCATATTATTCATTTTCATTCTTTGTTAATTGTTAAGCTTGTCGACCTCACAGCTCTGGGGTCCTGGGTTCCAATCCAGGTCAGTTTTCCTCCAAAACCCCTAACCCCTAACCCTCACCCTTAGTTGAACTGGAGCTGTCATTGATATTGTTTGAAGTGTTTCTGAGAATCCTACTGTTTTGACGAATTTGCCATACATTGGAGGGTCTGAAATGTATTTGGGCTCACACAAGTGTACAGTTGTGGTCAAAGGTTTACATACACTTGTGAAGAACATAATGTCATGGCTCTCTTGAGTTTCCAGTTATTTCTACAACTCAGATTTGTCTCTGATAGAGTGATTGGAACAGATAATTCTTTGTTACAAAAACATTCATGAAGTTTGGTTCTTTTATGACTTTATTATGGGTAAACAGAAAAAAACGTTATCAAATCTGCTGGGTCAAAAATATACAAAAAGCAGCACTAATATTTGGTAACATGTCCCTTGGCCATTTTCACTTCAATTAGGCGCTTTTGGTAGCCATTCACAAGCTTCTGGCAAGCTTCAGGTTGAATCTTTGACCACTCCTCTTGACAGAATTGGTGCAGTTCAGTTAAATTTGATGGCTTTCTGACATGGACTTTGTTTCTTCTGCATTGTCCACAAGTTCTCAATGGGGTTTAAGTCAGGATTTGGGGAAGGCCATTCAAAAACCTTAATTCTAACCCGATTTAGCCATTCCATTACCATTTTTGATGTGTGTTTGGGGTCATTGTCCTGTTGAAACACCCAACTGCGCCCAAGACCCAATCTTCGGACTGATGACTTTAGGTTGTCTTGAAGAATTTGAAGGTAATCCTCCTTCCTCATTATATTTACTCTCTGTGAAGCACCAGTTCCATTGGAAGCGAAACACATCCACAGCACAATACTACCACCACCGTGCTTGACGGTAGGCATGGTGTACTTGGGGTTAAATTACTCACTTTTTCTCCTCCAAACATATTGCTGGGCATTGTGGCCTAACAGCTCGATTTTTATTTCGTCTGACCACAGAACTTTCCTCCAGAAGGTCTTATCTTTGTCCATGTGATCAGCAGCAAACTTCAGTCGAGCCTTAAGGTGCCGCTTTTGGAGCAAGGGCTTCCTTCTTGCACGGCACTCTCTCAGTCCATGGAGATGCAAAACACGCTTGACTGTGGATACTGACACCTGTGTTCCAGCAGCTTCTAATTCTTGGCAATCTGCTTTTTGGTGATTCTTGGTTGAAACTTCACCCTCCTGACCAATTTTCTCTCAGCAGAAGCTGATAGCTTGCGTTTTCTCCCTGATCGTGGCAGTGACAAAACAGTGCCATGCACTTTATACTCACAAACAATTGTTTGCACTGTTGCTCTTGGGACCTGCAGCTGCTTTGAAATGGCTCCAAGTGACTTTCCTGACTTGTTCAAGTCAAGGATTCGCTTTTTCAGATCCACGCTGAGCTCCTTTGACTTTCCCATTGTAGTGTTTGTGGGCGTTTGCATCCAATGAGCCCTATTTAAATGGCCTCAGAGAAGTCACCAGCTGTAGTCACTCATAATCACTCACAAGAAGTTAAGAGGCCATGCTATGAAGCTCTTTTCACTGACCCAACTTTCTAAGTCACCAAAATTGCTAATTTGTGTTGCTGTATGTATATTTTTGACCCAGCAGATTTGTTTACTTTTTCTGTTAACCCATAATAGTCATAAAAGAACCAAACTTCATGAATGTTTTTTTGTGACAAAGAACTATCTGTTCCAATCACTCTATCAGAGAAAAATCAGAGTTGTAGAAATAACTGGAAACTCAAGAGAGCCATGACATTATGTTCTTCACAAATGTGTGTAAACTTTTGACCACAACTATATGTTAGGCTGATTGGACACTAAAAATTGCCCCTAGGTATGAGTGTGAGTGTGAATGGTTGTCCGTCTCCTTGTGTCCTGCGATTGGCTGGCCACCGATTCGGGGTGTCCCCTGCCTGTGGCCCGAAGTCAGCTGGGATAGGCTCCAGCACCTCCTGACCCTAGTGAGAATAAAGCGGTTCAGGAAATGAATGAATGAATGTTAATTGTTAAATAGAGTTCCACATTAGGTGTATGAACATCCAGATAGCAAGCAGGCTAACCCCCCTAAAGTGTGAAGGTTAAATTTGACTAATTTATAATAGGGCAATGTATTTTCATGAACAAATACACTGGTACCTCTAATTACGAACGGTTCTACATACAAAATTATCAGGTTATGAACGTATTTGACATGAAAATTACTGTTCCAGTATTTGAAAAAAAGATCGAAGTTACCCTAAAACGTCAATAAAATTGTATCCGCTATTTTATTTTGAAAATGTCGCGGTACTGTTGCATCCTACTTGGGAATCTCCCTACACTTTGCAAGCCTCCCATTTGCGGTCCCCCAAAAACAACACTCCATGTCTTTCCCCCAACTGTGTTTAAATCAAGGTTGTTCTTTATTTATTTATGCCGTTAGCCATCCAAGATTGATGAAATATGTCCATACCCATAACCCCCCCACCATTGCTATAATATTGAAACAGAAGGAAAAAAATGACAGATGCTTTGCATGGCCTCTCTGTGATTTGAAAATAAAAGGTCTTCACTGAACAATGAGGCGCAGAGACTTACTCCTTTGCATAGAGGAGGAAGAAATTTCAAGACCCACCCGATGAGTCATCACCTTATTGTGGTGGTGGGGTTTGTGTGTCCTTCTGATTCTAGGTGCTATGTTGTCTGGGGCCTTATGCCCTGGTAGGGTCCCGCATGGCAAACTGTTCCGAGGTGAGGGACCAGACAAAGCATGACTCAGAATAGTGTGATCCTCAATGCTTTTGCATCTCCTTGTGTCCTGCAATTGGGTGGCCACTGATTCAGGGTGTCCCCCATGTGGTACCTGTAGTTAGCTGGGATAGGCGCCAGCACCCCCCACTAAGTGGTTCAGAAAATGAAGAATGAATGAAAGAATAAGAGAATAAATCAATTTCTTATAATTTTCTCTTATTTTTTTGTTTCTCACATATTTCACATAGATTTTGGACACTGACAATTTTTATAAGGTTTAGTTGTTAGTTTTTTTAGGACAGTGGAACGACAAGAATGTACATATAAAATACTCCTCTGTTAAAAATAATCCAAGTTACAAAAAAAGTTCTGGAATCAATCAATTAATTTGTAATTAGAGCTATCACTGTACAAACAAATGTAATTTCCATGTTCAATGCCTATAGCCAGACAAGAGAGAGCCCGATAACACAATACCACATAAGATTTGTCTAAAAATATCAATCTCGATTTTACAGTGTAAAGCTGTGCACAATACATGTCCCCCAAGGCTTTAAATCAACACAACAATATATTTGCTTGTGCAGCTCGTTCCAGATATAGTTTGGTAGCTCTGGGTAATCACTAGCCAATCATAGTTGGTGAAAGTGATGACGTATCCCTACTTCTGCGAGAAGGCAATGACGTATCCCTACTCCTGCGACATGGCATTGTGGTGTTGCCAACTCGAAATCTGATTGGTTAAAGCAACAGTCTTATCGACGCTTGTTTAATGCAACAGAGCCTGCAGAACTGATTGTGAAGGCCTTGAGGCAGATTTCTGACCCTGGCAACAAAGGCTGAAATGTGATTGGTTAAATGCTTCAATATGAAAACACACATCTGGAAGCAGTGCAACCAGGGGGAAAGCAATGAAAGGAAACTAACAGACAATTTTGAATTATTTAATAAGTATTGATGGACAAAAAATAATATATGATTCAGATATTTCTTAGGCCAGCAGAGAAGGCCTTGAAGGCCCTGACGGCCCGCCACTGACACACACACACACACACACTGACACCATCTGTCAATAAATGGCAGAGCACTTAAAGGACTCATTCACCTAATTAGCAATCAATTAGCTTGTTACCACCAGCAGTAATTACCTTTTATAGCACACAAGAGAAGTGCAGCTGCTACCACTAATAACATTTGCACCATCCTCCCAGGCGTTCCCTCCTCCCATTCGAGCCTCCGCACCTAGAAAGGCTTGGCTGATAGAAAGTGTGTGTCACATGCATGGAGCTCGGTAGAGCAAACACAGTCCCCAAGGTGCCTTTCTTTTCTCCCACTCTAACAGTTTTAAATATTTTTAATAAATATAAGGTCAAGCTAAACTGGAAATGCATAATGGTAATAAAAGCAAGCGGCTTTAGCTGGAGAGATTTTCAAATATCTGATAGTGCCAGTTAGATGAAACTGTTTTATTTGACTATGCACCATACACGGGATGAATTTGGGGATGAATCTATTTCAATTAATGTGAACATACTGTGAAGTCTAATATAGCTGATGCAGGATGACCTACAACCTAATACGGATGGACTGGAACTGAGGCCTCATGTTCCAGGGACATTTTCACCGTTAGATGTCCAATAACATTTTGACTGTGAGGGCTGGCAGCAATCCAATGATCTCAAATACATTTCTGCTACATATAAATAATTTTGGAACATTTTGTGACATTTATTTCATTAGAAAGCAATTTTAAAAACATTTATATTTCTGAATCTATCTCGGCGAGTCCTGACTATATTTTGTAATGCCAGGTCACATGATCACAAATATAACTTGATATTTATTTCTTATTCAAGAAACATCCAAACAGATATCTGCAAAGATCATGATCTCACAGTACCATTGTGAATTAAAACCGTGTCTGAAAAAGTATTCATTGTGCAACTGAGTGGTATTCATTCATTCATTTGCTTATTCTCACAAGGGTCACAAGGGGGTGCTGGAACATGTCCCGGCCAACTATGGGCACCAGGCGGGGCAACGGGCTAAATTAATGGCCAGCAAATCATTCATGCTCACACTTTAGAGCAGCGGTCTCAAACCAGTCCTCAAAGGGCCGCAGTGGGGTGCAGGTTTTCATTCAAAACAAACAAGCGCACACCTTTAGCAAGTGTAATCAGTTGATTGCACCCACGTGCTACTTATTTAAAAGACCCTTCATTGGTTAACCGTTGACAATGGATCGGTTGAAACAAAGACCAGGACCCACTGTGGCCCTTTGCAGAATTGGTTTGGTTTGAGACCCCTGCTTTAGAGTGAATTTAGAGTGCTCAGCCAGCATATCATGCATGTTTGCGGGATGTGGAGAAAACCCACAAAAGCCCAGGGAGAACATGCAAACTCCACACCAGAAGGTTAGAACCCACCTGGGATTGAACTCTCGATCTCATGCACTAATCACTGGGCTGCCTTTGTGTATTTTTTTTTTTATCTAAAGATTGTATTATTTGATGAAATAAATAAATTATCTAAAATAATGCTGTTGTTGCAGATATTGTTTCTTCTCATGTTTAAAGATAGGATATATTTTCATTCAACTTTTTTTCCTTCACATGACGATGCAAGCCCAATCCTAAATGTAGGGTTTAGCCACCTCAAGCAGTGAGGAAATAAATCAGCTTGATGGTTTTTCCCCCTTTTTTCCATTTACCCCAATGTCGCTACAGCCCTGTATTTTCTTGTAGCTGCATGCGAGCTAACAAAGGCCCCAAGTGACAGCCGAGGTTAATCCTATATGTCGCCATTACGCGAGGTCAAGCTTCCGAGCCATATATTCAGTGTCATTAATTTTCAACCTGCTAGAGCTTGTGTGGGAGCAAGCTGCTATTGAATGTTTTCCCCCAGGCGCACAAGTACACACGCAGAGGGATGCACACACACACGCACACAATGACTCGGTACATTAGCTAAATGGCCAGTGCTTGGTCTTCCTCTTTTCCTCTCTAATGAGACGGGTTTCTGGATCGTGTAGTCTATTCATCATTCTGCTTGTTCCAATCTAGTTCTTCCTTTATCAGGGTTTTGTTCAAGGGCCTAAGTCGTCTGGAGCGACATAAATCACCCGTCAGCCTCGGTCCCTTGGCTCCTATAATGCTCTATTAGCGCTTCCACCACTATTATTGACAAATCAGTGGCCAGGTATTACATTAGAAGTGTCTACAAGCCTTCCGGTTCATTTTTCACTGACAAGGGACATTAATAGCTCCTTATTTCCTGGGAGCATTTGCGTTTGTATATCTTGAATCTCAGTAGAAGCGTTATCTATACATGGGCCATTTGGGAATTGGAGGATAGTTTAGCTCGCTCCCTTCAGATTTTTAATAAGCAGTTTTCTGAATGACCTTTTGGAAAATTACTAAAAAACCAATTTAAAAAAACTAAGAAAAGAAAAGGGTAAGCAGATGTTTAAAAATCCAGATTTAAAAAAAAACCATCTGAAATACCCCCATATTTGCATTTTTTATCGTAGCGCCACCCATATTGCATCTTTTCATTTTCTGAACTGTTTTATCCTCAATAGCGTCACAGGGGGTGCTGGAGCATTTCCCAGCTGACTTCAAGCCAGAGGCGGGGGACACCCCGTATCGGTTGCCAGCCGATCACGGCACAAGCACAGACTACCATTTACACTCACCCATACCTAGGGGCAATTTAGAGTGTCCAATCAGCTTACCAAGCATGTATTTTGAATGTGGGAAGAAACTGGAGTACCCGGAGAAAACCCATAGATGCCCGGGGAGAACATGCAAACTCCACACAGGTGGACCAACCTGAATTTGAACACAGGACTCCAGAGCTGTGAGGGCAACGTGCTAACCACTCAAGCTGCCGGGCCGTAGCAAATCCCATCTGAGGAGACAGACAAACATTCACGCTCACACTCATACCTAGGGGCAATTTAGAATGCCCAAACAGCCTACTACCATGCATGTCTTTGGATTGTGAGAGGAAACCCATGGAGACCTGAGGAGACCATGCAAACTCCATACAGGTGAACCGACCTAAATTTGAACCGAGGACCCAAGAAATGTAAGGCTGACGCGGGCGAGGCGCCTAGGACAATATATATATATTTTTCTTTTAAATAACATTTCTAGTTTTCCCTCTTGATCACCAGTAACAGCAAAGTAAAAAGCTTTTACTCATTGGGGATTAACATTTGTACAATTGTGCAATGCTGTTAAGCTGTTACAGTATTATGACTATCCCAAGTAATTGATATTTATGCAGTGGCGGGACGTGAATTTCATACCGACGCCTTCAGGTAGTCTGAATCAATCCACCCTCAAAAACTATTTTATGGCTTTAAAACTTTTACTGCAGCTGCGACACATAAAAAGCATCAGTAATAACCTCATACAATTGAAATATTATTTAGGAATATAGCCATATTTTACTCACCAAAAATCCTTATTATCTGTACGCAAAATCCATCCTCCTTTCTTTCCTCCTTCTTTTGTATCGCCATCGAAGCTTATGCTGAAAGTCGAGCCTGTTCTGTCGTATTTCTGGCATATGTTTTTATTCGTTTTAGTGCTGAAAATATTCGTTTCCGGTTGTGACAGGCTTGCTTGATTCGGAGTTGTCCGACCTTTCTTAATGATGTCCAGCTTTTCTTGAAAAGTCCATCTTGTAAATGGCTTTGACAGTAAATCTGCAAACAAATCCATTTCTTCTCCTCCTTCAGCCATTGCAGGTTGACAAAACCGCTATTAATTCAACACAACAATATATTCGCTTGTGCAGCTCGCTCCAGATACAGTTTGGTAGCTCTGGCTAGTCCACTCTATCAGTAGCCAATCATAGTTGGTGAAAGCAATGACGTATCCCTACGCCTGCGAGAAGGCGTTGGTGTCGCCAACTTGAAATCTGATTGTTTAAAGCAACAGTTTTATCAACTGATTGTGAAAACATCAAGGCAGATTTCTGACCCTGGCAACAAATAATAGCTGAAATGTGATTGGTTAAATGCTTAAATATGAAAACACACATCCGGAAGCAGCGCAACCAGGGGAAAAGCAATGAAAGGAAGCTGACAGACAATTTGGAATCATTTAAGTATTTATAGACAAAACATAATTAACATCAGTCTGTGATTCAGATATTTTTTTATTATTATTTTTTAGTTATATTTTTATGTCCCCCCCGGCTGACACGCTAACCACTCAAGCACCGACCCGCCCTGAAAGCTAGGTGAAAATGATTTTCGTTTCAGTGCCATTGACGGGCAAAGAATGAAAATAAAACACACAGTGACAATTACTAAATTGACAATTTCAAAATTATGAATACCTGTGATAGATTTTTTTTCCATGTTGTCACGCACTCTTTCCTACTCATGTAGAATTTTTTCTGCATGGTGTCACTGCTTGTTCAACATATGATTTTATAACTTTCTCTTGAAACATTTCTGAACTTCAAATTCTGGGTGTTTTGTTTGTAGTTTGTGAATTGACTAAGGCTCGTCCCACCACAGTCTTCATGGACAAAACATAATTAACATCAGTCTGTGATTCAGATATTTTTTAGGCCAGCAGAGAAGGCCTTGCAGGCCCTGACTGTCCACCACTGTATTTGCAAGACACCCATTTACAATTAGTCTGTAAGATGAATGGACCTTTTGATGCCTGAACACAGGGTGCCAACTCCCTCCTCTACCACACCTGGATAAAATGATTAGAGAAATTGATAATGATAATGATTATTGATATCAGGTGTGTTGCTGGAGCGAGACATGGAAAATAGACATGATAGAGGCCCTCCAGGACCGGAGTTGGGCACCCCCGACCTATTACAGTAATCCCTCGAATATGGCTGTGATCATTGAAAGATCAGGAAGTAGTATCACCCCTATCATTAGTACCACAATACTACATGTTTTTGCGCCTATACAGTTGATGTACAGGTAGGTGTTTTTTTCCCTGCTTGGCATTGCTGCCTGTCGCACCTCCTCCTATTGTCATCATACGCAGCTGCGTATAACGAAATTGGTGGTGCTACGCCACAAAGTACATTTTCCCAGTAAGAGAACATAAATAAGTAATATAAAAATATAAAGAGTCACATCCTGTTCAGGTAAATACTAAAATATTGCATAATCTAAGATATTATTGCACACCCCGAAGTTATTGCACAGAAGAGATTGTGTGTCGTGCTAACAGAAGTTCAGAGTCCTGATGGCTGTTGGAAAAAAAATGGTCCCTACGTCTAATTGTCCGTGCTTTGTGAGACCTGTAGAATCTGCCAGAGAGCAGCAGCTGGAACAGGTCGTGACCAGGGTTCTATGGGTCCCTGACAATGTTCCCGGCTCTGCTGAGGTAGCGAGGGATGGCAATGTCATCCAGTGAGGGCAGAGAGCAGCCGATGATCTTCTGGGCAGTGTTGATCACTCTCTGCATGGCCTTTCTGTTTGCTGCCGCGCTTCCAAAGTACCACGCTGTAAAGCAGTATGCCAGGATGCTCTCCGCAGTGGCTCTATAGAAGGTTACCAGAAGCTTAGTGTCCAAGTTGTACCCTCAGGAAATGTTTCTGGGCCTTCTTCACCACTGCCGTGTTGGTAGACCAGGAGAGCTTGTCCGTGACGTGGACCCCCAGGAATTTGAAGGACTGGACCCTGTCTACGCATACTCCATTAATGAGGAGTGGGGCCAGATCTGTGCTGCGTTTGCGAAAGTTCAGGATTATTTCTTTAGTTTTCGGGGTATTTAGTGTGAGATTGTTCACCAAACACCACGGAGACAGTTTGTAACCTCATCTCTGTAAGCAGACTCATCCCCCCTGAGATGAGTCCGACCGCAGTGGTGTATATTTATGCAAATATTTACAATTTTAGTGTTGTTGTTCTTTAACAATTGGATGGGGAGATGCTTAGGAATACCAAGTATAAGCTTAGGCCGCCCAGTGTTACAGTGGTTAGTGTAAGATATGCTGGCTCACTCTTTGCAATTGCTGGTTAGTATTGCATCAGTTGGGTGCAAGTTATAAAAACAGTCGAGTCATGTTAAGACATCAGCTCTGCAGTTGTTTGGGCGTATCAGCCCACACCCTGTTTCTGTTATCTTCTCTGTACAGCACCATGTTTTTACATATAAATAGAGGCACAAACTGTTCGTTCGGAGAGAGTTGCAGAGGAACAGACGTGTTCATGTTGTTCGAGCTCTCCCCGTTCTGCAGTGTGGTAAATAAACTGAATTTCGGAAATTGGTCTCCCTCTTTCGTAACCTGCTCCTGAATTTGTTTTACAGAAATCCAACATACTTTGGTGACGAGACCCGTGACCCGTTCACAAATGCCAGCAATTGCCGGAGCAGCAACGGAGCATGACGAAGGGCAAAATAAAGACTGTCGACAGCATCCTCTATTCCTCCATTGAAAGGGTCAGCCCGACGGAAGTTCCCTCGACGCTCCAATGATCTGGTGTCGGGTTCCCCGAACTAGGGCAGGTTCGGAAGGAGAAAGATCATGAGTTCACCCTTTGATTTCTGTCTCCGTGAAGTGTGATAATTTGAATGAGTATTATCACTGCAGTAGTGTTGAATGCTCGAGGTCTAGACCAACGTAGGTAGAACATGAATGTTTGTGGTCTGGACCAACGCAGGTAGAACATGAATGTCTGTGGTCTGGACCAACGTAGGTAGAACATGAATGTTCGAGGTCTGGACCGACGTAGTTAGAACGTGAATGTTCGTGGTCTGGACCGACGTAGGTAGAACATGAATAGAGTCAGGGACTCCGCTAAGAGACAGTCAGGGACTTGGTCTTGGTGTGTTCAGAGATATTGGGTGAATCACGAAGTATTGATATCAATTTGGGAAATTTAGAATAGAATTGTTGTTACGTGTTGTCTGTCAATTTTTGTTGTCTGTGAATTGTTGTTGTCTGTGAATTGTTGTTGTCTGTGAATTGTTGTTGTCTGTGAATTGTTGTTGTCTGTTTAAAATAGAATTGATGTTACATGTGTTGTCTGTGAATTGTTGTTGTCTGTTTTAAACAGAATTGTTGTTACATGTGTTGTCCCACCAATACAAATGATGGTGGCAGAAAAAAGAAATGTCAAAACCTACCCAATGATGGCTGTGGTGAATCTAAGGTGGGGGGAAGAACAACAACCACCCTCCCTATTGGTCCACCGACCCTGGACCGAGGCTGAATGCCTGGAAGCATGCAAGGGACTCAGAGATGTGGAAGAAAATGCGGAACAATGGGCCAGAAACTTCTGTGAGTTGGTGGTGTTGCACCCTGCATTTAATCTTCAAACACGGAAAAATAATCAGAACAGTGATCCGTTGTTGTTTCTCAATCCAACTTTACTGTTATCTTTAGCAACACAAAAACCCATAATATACAATTACACCCATACATAATGTACTAATAATTAGACCCCTTCAACATACGGTCATAACTTGTTATATCTTTTCTTTTTACAACTTTGAGAACTCCTTCTCAACAATCCAACAGGGCAAACAATGAAATATCAATTACATAACTTCCTTGCTATGACCGTCATAGACACTCAACAGGATAATGGCGGCCGAAGGTAGCGTGCTGAATGTTATAGCCATGTGCATGACACAAGACTCACACTCGCAATTCAAAAGTAAATAAACATTACTAAACATCATCTTCTTTCTCACACGCTAAACAGTGTATATTGCAAACCACAAACTCAACCGGCCTCTACAACAACCAGCATACATTGAAACATGGAGAAATAATCAGAACAGTGATCCGTTGTTTTTTCTCAATCCAACTTTACTGTTATGAGACAAATCTCCCGTGTTCCAAGCTATGTGCAACAAGGCATCAGTAATCGAACACCGACATACACTTTAACACGCCACACACTTACCATGTGGATCAAGGCATCAACAATCGAACACCGATAAACACATCCAATCCAAACTAGTTGTACATCCCCAACATGCAATCGTTAATAAATCAAACACTCTAGCATGTCACAGTGGCGTCCTATCACCTGAATGGAGCAGAAGTGAAGAAAACGTTAAAGAACTCTCTGAAACATAGGTTGGGCAGGATCAGATAGATTCACAGGGCGTGATGCAGGGGGAAACATACTAGCCTATGACTCCCAAGCCCTAACCGGAGAAATAGAAAAGCTAATAGGAAGAGCAGTGGCAATGTTCCAGAGTTCCCCCGACTACATAAGAATAAGGATATGTACGCAGAAAGAGGGCGAGCCCACAAATGCCAGATTAGAAAGCTGTGTCAAGTCCAACAGCCGCATGATGGATGACGGCGATGAAAATGGCCCGTTCAGAGTCCAGTTCGCCCAGTCATCCAGGAGATGCTTGACGCAGGCATACTCATTGAAAGTCATCGTGCAGAATCCAACATGCCAATCTTCCCTGTAAAGAAACCAGGGGTAGGATGGAGGATGGTCCAAGATTTACGCCAAGCAGTGAAGTCCCATGCTCCCAACGTCCCAGACCCCTACATGTTGCTGAACGAACTGAAACCGACACAGAAATACTTCACCGTCATTGATCTAAGTAATGCGTTTATTCTCAATCCCACTGGATGCCACAGCACAAGGATGGTTCGGCTTCACCTTTGACAACAGGAAGTTCACCTACACCAGATTGCCACAAGGATTCTGCGACAGCCCAACCATATTCTACACAGAGATCCAGAGATGCATGAGTTACCATCCACATCCAGAGTCCACACAAGTCATCATCTATGTGGATGGCATCCTAATTGCAAGCCCAACAGCAGACGAAAAACAAAAACAGTCCACCAGAGTGTTCCAACACCTGGAAAAGACGGGATCCATGCTTCAGGTGTGCCAGATTGAAGTCACATTTCTGGGACATCTCTTGTCACAAAAAGGTCAAAGGCTAACAGACAACAGGAAGAAGGCCGTCAGAGATGCCCCAAGACCTAAGACCAAGAAGCAAGTCATGGCTTTCCTCGGGTTAGCCAACTACTGTCGAGGATGGATCATTCACTTCGCACAAATCACCCAGCCACTATTGGACCTCATGAGTAAGAAAGACCTCAACCTGTCAGATCCTGTAGAATGGACTCCAGCTGCTGAAGAAGCTTTTAACAACGTTAAACAAGCCATACTAGACTCATCCGTCATGGGCCTTCCAGACTACACCAAGCCTTTTGTTCAAACAGTTGACTGCAAATCAGGATTCATGACGTCTGCCCTTCTCCAACAACATGGTGCTGAACTACGCCCCGTTGCCTTCTATTCAAAACGACTGGACCTGGTAGCACAAGCCCTCCCACCATGCATGCAAGCCATATGTGCTGCAGCCATGGCCGTCCAAAGTTCCGCTGAACTCATACTCTTCCATCCACTGACCCTATAGGTCAGTCACGCAGTCTAACCCAGACCAAAATGGTGTTTCTATCTCCAGCTCGAGATCCAGCATGGAGGACCACACACTTGTCAACTAAGAACCGAAGAGAATTACAAACCAAGGCCTGACCTAATGGACAACAAACTGCCCACCGGATACATTGTCTATGTGGATGGATCATCATCAAAAAATCCCGGATGGAACAAACCACATGCCGTGGTGACTCAAAAAGACACCCTTAAGACAGGACGACTCCCGGGCAACTGGCCTGCACAAGCCGCAGAAATAGTGGCCCTGATAGAGGCCTGTAAACTATTCCAAGGACAAGACGGGATGGTGTGGACAGACAGCCAATATGCATTCTCTACAGTCCATTTATTTTCCTGGACAGTGGGCCAAACGAGGAATGAAAACGTCCAATGGATCCCCAGTCAAACACGCAGAGCTTCTCACAGAACTCCTCAAAGCAGTACAGCTACCAATGAAGCTGGCTATTTGCAAATGTAAAGCACACACGGCGGGACAAGTACCTGTCTCATTGGGAAACAAGCGAGCAGACGAAGCAGCCAAAGAAGCCGCACACTACAAAAATCCAGACGGCTATCTGCACGGTGGAAAGACAGCCCAATCCCTGCCGAAATCCTAAGAGACATGCAAAATCACGCCCCAGAAAAGCAGAAACTACAATGGAAAAAAGAAGAAGCCACTCAACACAAGAACGGCCTCTATGCAGTAGAAGACAAGCCATGCGTCCCACCATCATTGTTTGAAGTAATTTCCAAATTGAGCCATGCAAGGAGACATGTCTCAACAGGAGGGATTATCAGTATAGTACAACAAACAATGCACATTCCCAGAGGTCTCCAAATCCAAATCTTATAATATTTTTGCAGAAATTGTCTCACCTGCTGTAGACACAACTCTCAAGGCAATGAACGACCCAAGCACAAAACAAGGCAAACAGGGGCATATCCCTTCAAGGTTCTGAACATGGATTTCATCGAACTGAACCAAAGTGGCACATACAAGAAGTGGGTTGAGATATGCCCATCCATGAAAGCTGACGCCATGGCAGTCGCAAAACCCATATGCAAAAGGATCATTCCAAGCCATGGAATACCACGAGTCATTTGAAGTGATAACAGTGCTCACTTCGTGAACCACGTGGTCCAAACTACGGGACAACATCTTGGAATTGGATTGGATTGGATAACTTTATTCATCCCGTATTCGGGAAATTTCGTTGTCACAGTAGCAAGAGGGTGAGGATGCAGGAATAGGAAAGGCATTTTAGACATAAATAGATAGGTACTAAGTAAGTTGATAAATAAATACATGAATAAATATATAAATAAATAAGTGTGTTGCTTAGCACATATATACATACACATAAATGTACATGCATGCATATGGTAGGTCTTAAAACTCAGCCATTTTTTTTGTTAAAGAGCCTGACAGCTGATGGGAGGAAGGATCTGCGGAAGCGCTCCTTCCTGCAATGAGGGTGCCGCAGTCTATTGCTAAAGGAGCTTCGGAGGGACTCCACAGACTCATGCAGGGGGTGGGAGGTGCTGTCCATGATGGACATCATCCTGGTCAGCATTCTCCGCTCTCCCACTTCCTCCACAGAGTCCAGAGGACAGCCCAGAACAGAGCTAGCCCTCCTGACCAGCTTATTCAGCCTGTTCCTGTCCCTCTCCGTGCTCCCACATCCCCAACAGAGCACTGCATAAAACACTGTCATCAACCTGAAATATCATTGCACCTACCACCCCCAAAGTGCTGGACTCGTTGAAAGAACCAATGGAACAGTAAAACTCAGACTCAGAAAAACCATTGAAGACACAGGAAAACCATGGCCAGAATGCCTGAGCCTGGTAGAAACATACATGAGAATCATTCCAACAGCACAGGGATGCACACCATTTGAGGCAGTGAACGGCAGACCCTTCCACTTACCAATATGGGAAAAATATCTGGTGGTAGAAGAGAAAGGAGAAACAGATTCCCTGACTCAGTGGTTATGCAAAATGTTCCAAGAAAGAACTGTGATGAAAGCAAATGATCTGCTGCATTGTGGCCAAACAGCTCGACTGAAGTTTGCTGCTGATCACATGGCCAAAGATAAGACATTCTGGACGAAAGTTCTGTGGTCAGACGAAACAAAAATCGAGCTGTTTGGCCACAATGCCCAGCAATATGATTGGAGGAGAAAAAGTGAGGCCTTTAACACCAAATACACCATGCCTACCATCAAGCACGGTGGTGGTAGTGTTATGCTTGGGGCCGTTTTTGCTGCCAATGGAACTGGTGCTTTACAGAGAGTAAATGGGATAATTCTTCAAGATAACCTAAAGTCATCAGCCTGAAGATTGGGTCTTGGGCAAAGTTGGGTGTTCCAACAGGACAATGACCCCAAACATACGTCAAAAGTGGTAAAGGAATGGCTAAATCAGGCTAGAATTAAGGTTTTTGAATGGCCTTCCCAAAGTCATGACTTAAACCCCATTGAGAACTTGTGGACAATGCTGAAGAAACAACTCCATGTCAGAAAGCCATCAAATTTAACTGAACTACACCAATTCTGTCAAGAGGAGTGGTCAAAGATTCAACCAGAAGCTTGCCAGAAGCTTGTGGATGCCTACCAAAAGCGCCTAATTGAAGTGAAATTGAAGTGAAATTAGCCAAGAGACATGTTACCAAATATTAGCGCTGCCCTATGTATATTTTTGACCCAGCAGATTTGATCACTTTTTTTTTGTTCACCCATAATAAAGTCATAAAAGAACCAAACTTCAGGAATGTTTTTTGTGACAAAGAAGTATCTGTTCCAATCACTCTATCAGAGAAAAATCAGAGTTGTAGAAATAACTGGAAACTCAAGAGAGCCATGACATGTTCTTCACAAGTGTATGTAAACTTTTGACCACAATTATATATATATATATATATATATATATATATATATATATATATATATATATATATATATATATATATATATATATATATATATATATAAGACATCTACTGCCCAGGAAATGGCGCTCTGACTGGAATAAGGTATCTAGATTAAATCATTCAAACCAGTTTCAGACCCTATTCAGGTGCAGTAGATCCTGGTTTACTCCTAATGCACAAAAATTGCCACATGTTGTAAAAGTGTGCAGGCAGTACCCAGAGGTTGAAGTAATTGAAACAATTGAATGGCCTTCACTATTCCCTGACTTAAACCCATGAGATAATCCGTGGTATATTATCTTTCGGTCCCGGAGCCTGTCCCAGCCAACTATGGGCGTTTAATTGAGAGATGGAATGGACACAGAATCCTAGCACTGACAAGACAAGATGTTTATTTTTTTATTATTATCGTTTTTAAAGCCTTACTCTATGTAATCATTTTTTATTCATTCAAATTTGTCAGGATTGGTAACAACACACTATCCTTTCACACAATCACACAATTTATTCATTTTAATTTGAACATTCAGGAACTTTTTGCGACTGGCTCCATTGAGTATTGAATTTGAGACATTAATGGGGCCTAGGAAAGTTAAATTAAGCCATATTTTCATAATGAGGCCCAACACTAAGTGTTTTGCGCGTCAGCCTCACAGTTCTGGGGTCGACGTTTCGATCCGTGGGTTAACCCTATCCTCACTGTGTGGAGTTTTCATGTTCTCCCCAGACTTGCATGTGTTTCCTTCCACATCTCACAAACATGCAGAGTAGGCTCATTTAACACTGTAAATTCCCCCTAGGTTTGAGCATGTACATTTGTCCATCTCCTTGTGCCCTGGAATTGGCTGGAAACAGTACAGCCCCTGGTGCCTGTAGTTAGCTGGGATAGGCTCGAGCACCCCCTGACCCTAGGAAGGATAAGTGGTTCAGAAAATGAATAAATGAATATTTTCATGATTTACTGTGGCCCAATAAAAACTGGTTCACGGTCTGCATTTGGCCCAGTGATCCTAGTTTGGGCACCACAGATTAAGTGTTTTAATTTTGATATCATGATATTTTAACCAATGGTATCATGCCATCTATATATGATCAACACATGCACGGTTTGATGCCTATCAGTTTTACATGCTTGTACATATTGTTTTATCTAGTGAGATTTACATGCTTGTGTCATGTCAGCTAAATGTTGTTTTGCCTCAAAACATTAGGAACATAATATTTGATGGACATGCGGCTTTGTTTTTTGTTTTTTGGTAAAAGCGCAATGTGAACAAAACGCCTTTGGTCATCTCATTCCATCCACACCATTTTAACACTAAATTCTAAACAGGTCCCCGGTGGCTGCAGACACAAAGAGCGGGACAGCCGGTAGTAATTACGCCATGCAAATGTAATTCAACCCTCATAATATGGCTGGTGCCTCATCGCTTCAACTGGCCTGCCGTTTATCACCTAGTGCACACACATGCACGTGTGGCGGTGATTTAGGGGATGTACTAAGAGGGGTGCTATCACCACTCATTAGTTTTGATTTCCGCCCATTTCTTCTATTCTTCTTTTGGCACGCAGTTTTTTTTCAATTTCTAATATCACTTTATTAAATTCAATGGCCTTTTGGGGGATTTATTATTAATAATTTTGTATTATAATGCCAAAAACGAAAAATAGAGCAAAATACAGAGGCAGAGAGAATGAGTTACAGAGAGTGGGAGAGAGGAGAATGAGAGACACAGAGAGGGAAAGAGGGAGAGAATGAGGGAGAGAATGAGAGAGAGAAAGAGGGAGAGAGACTGACACGGAGACAGAGGGAGAGAGGCAGAGAGAGGGAGAGGGACAGAGATAGAGAAAGCGACACAGACAGATAGGGAGAGCCAGAAAGAGACAGTGGCAGTTAGAGAGATACAGCAAGAGAAAGACAGACAGAGCGAGAGAGAGCATGAGAGAGAAAAGGAGAGACAGACAGACATCGAGAGAGAGAGTGTGACAGACATCAAGAGAGAGCGTGAGAGAGAAAAAGAGAGACGGACAGACATCGAGAGAGACAGTGTGAAAGACATCAAGAGACAGTGTGAGAGAGAAAAAGAGAGACAGACAGAAATCGAGAGAGTGTGTGACGGACATCAAGAGAGAAATCGATAAAAAGAGAGAGCCAGACACATATCAAGAGAGAGCGCGAGACGGACATCGAGAGAGAGAAAGAGAGGTAGAGAGAGAGAGTTATCAATAGAGAGACAGGCACCAAGAGAGAGACAGAGAGAGACACATAAAGAGTTATCAAGAGAGAGACAGGAATCGAAAGAGAGACAGAGAGAGAGAGACACAGAGACGGTTATCAAGAGAGAGACAGGCATCAAAAGAGAGACAGAGAGAGACACAGAGACGGTTATCAAGAGAGAGACAAAGAGAGACACAGAGATGGTTATCAAGAGAGACAGAGAGACACAGAGACGGTTATCAAGAGAGAGACAGGCATTGAGAGAGAGACAGAGAGAGAAATCGAGAGAGAGATTGAGAGAGAAATAGAGAGAGTGAGAGAGAGGGAGAAAAACAGACAGAGAAAGAGACTAAGGGAAAAAGAGAAAGAGATAGAAAGAGACAAAGTGAGACAGAGGCAGAGGCAGAGGCAGAGGCAGAGGCAGAGGCAGAGGCAGAGGCAGAGGCAGAGGCAGAGGCAGAGGCAGAGGCAGAGGCAGAGGCAGAGGCAGAGGCAGAGGCAGAGGCAGAGGCAGAGGCAGAGGCAGAGGCAGAGGCAGAGGCAGAGGCAGAGGCAGAGGCAGAGGCAGAGGCAGAGGCAGAGGCAGAGGCAGAGGCAGAGGCAGAGGCAGAGGCAGAGGCAGAGGCAGAGGCAGAGGCAGAGGCAGAGGCAGAGGCAGAGGCAGAGGCAGAGGCAGAGGCAGAGGCAGAGGCAGAGGCAGAGGCAGAGGCAGAGGCAGAGGCAGAGGCAGAGGCAGAGGCAGAGGCAGAGGCAGAGGCAGAGGCAGAGGCAGAGGCAGAGGCAGAGGCAGAGGCAGAGGCAGAGGCAGAGGCAGAGGCAGAGGCAGAGGCAGAGGCAGAGGCAGAGGCAGAGGCAGAGGCAGAGGCAGAGGCAGAGGCAGAGGCAGAGGCAGAGGCAGAGGCAGAGGCAGAGGCAGAGGCAGAGGCAGAGGCAGAGGCAGAGGCAGAGGCAGAGGCAGAGGCAGAGGCAGAGGCAGAGGCAGAGGCAGAGGCAGAGGCAGAGGCAGAGGCAGAGGCAGAGGCAGAGGCAGAGGCAGAGGCAGAGGCAGAGGCAGAGGCAGAGGCAGAGGCAGAGGCAGAGGCAGAGGCAGAGGCAGAGGCAGAGGCAGAGGCAGAGGCAGAGGCAGAGGCAGAGGCAGAGGCAGAGGCAGAGGCAGAGGCAGAGGCAGAGGCAGAGGCAGAGGCAGAGGCAGAGGCAGAGGCAGAGGCAGAGGCAGAGGCAGAGGCAGAGGCAGAGGCAGAGGCAGAGGCAGAGGCAGAGGCAGAGGCAGAGGCAGAGGCAGAGGCAGAGGCAGAGGCAGAGGCAGAGGCAGAGGCAGAGGCAGAGGCAGAGGCAGAGGCAGAGGCAGAGGCAGAGGCAGAGGCAGAGGCAGAGGCAGAGGCAGAGGCAGAGGCAGAGGCAGAGGCAGAGGCAGAGGCAGAGGCAGAGGCAGAGGCAGAGGCAGAGGCAGAGGCAGAGGCAGAGGCAGAGGCAGAGGCAGAGGCAGAGGCAGAGGCAGAGGCAGAGGCAGAGGCAGAGGCAGAGGCAGAGGCAGAGGCAGAGGCAGAGGCAGAGGCAGAGGCAGAGGCAGAGGCAGAGGCAGAGGCAGAGGCAGAGGCAGAGGCAGAGGCAGAGGCAGAGGCAGAGGCAGAGGCAGAGGCAGAGGCAGAGGCAGAGGCAGAGGCAGAGGCAGAGGCAGAGGCAGAGGCAGAGGCAGAGGCAGAGGCAGAGGCAGAGGCAGAGGCAGAGGCAGAGGCAGAGGCAGAGGCAGAGGCAGAGGCAGAGGCAGAGGCAGAGGCAGAGGCAGAGGCAGAGGCAGAGGCAGAGGCAGAGGCAGAGGCAGAGGCAGAGGCAGAGGCAGAGGCAGAGGCAGAGGCAGAGGCAGAGGCAGAGGCAGAGGCAGAGGCAGAGGCAGAGGCAGAGGCAGAGGCAGAGGCAGAGGCAGAGGCAGAGGCAGAGGCAGAGGCAGAGGCAGAGGCAGAGGCAGAGGCAGAGGCAGAGGCAGAGGCAGAGGCAGAGGCAGAGGCAGAGGCAGAGGCAGAGGCAGAGGCAGAGGCAGAGGCAGAGGCAGAGGCAGAGGCAGAGGCAGAGGCAGAGGCAGAGGCAGAGGCAGAGGCAGAGGCAGAGGCAGAGGCAGAGGCAGAGGCAGAGGCAGAGGCAGAGGCAGAGGCAGAGGCAGAGGCAGAGGCAGAGGCAGAGGCAGAGGCAGAGGCAGAGGCAGAGGCAGAGGCAGAGGCAGAGGCAGAGGCAGAGGCAGAGGCAGAGGCAGAGGCAGAGGCAGAGGCAGAGGCAGAGGCAGAGGCAGAGGCAGAGGCAGAGGCAGAGGCAGAGGCAGAGGCAGAGGCAGAGGCAGAGGCAGAGGCAGAGGCAGAGGCAGAGGCAGAGGCAGAGGCAGAGGCAGAGGCAGAGGCAGAGGCAGAGGCAGAGGCAGAGGCAGAGGCAGAGGCAGAGGCAGAGGCAGAGGCAGAGGCAGAGGCAGAGGCAGAGGCAGAGGCAGAGGCAGAGGCAGAGGCAGAGGCAGAGGCAGAGGCAGAGGCAGAGGCAGAGGCAGAGGCAGAGGCAGAGGCAGAGGCAGAGGCAGAGGCAGAGGCAGAGGCAGAGGCAGAGGCAGAGGCAGAGGCAGAGGCAGAGGCAGAGGCAGAGGCAGAGGCAGAGGCAGAGGCAGAGGCAGAGGCAGAGGCAGAGGCAGAGGCAGAGGCAGAGGCAGAGGCAGAGGCAGAGGCAGAGGCAGAGGCAGAGGCAGAGGCAGAGGCAGAGGCAGAGGCAGAGGCAGAGGCAGAGGCAGAGGCAGAGGCAGAGGCAGAGGCAGAGGCAGAGGCAGAGGCAGAGGCAGAGGCAGAGGCAGAGGCAGAGGCAGAGGCAGAGGCAGAGGCAGAGGCAGAGGCAGAGGCAGAGGCAGAGGCAGAGGCAGAGGCAGAGGCAGAGGCAGAGGCAGAGGCAGAGGCAGAGGCAGAGGCAGAGGCAGAGGCAGAGGCAGAGGCAGAGGCAGAGGCAGAGGCAGAGGCAGAGGCAGAGGCAGAGGCAGAGGCAGAGGCAGAGGCAGAGGCAGAGGCAGAGGCAGAGGCAGAGGCAGAGGCAGAGGCAGAGGCAGAGGCAGAGGCAGAGGCAGAGGCAGAGGCAGAGGCAGAGGCAGAGGCAGAGGCAGAGGCAGAGGCAGAGGCAGAGGCAGAGGCAGAGGCAGAGGCAGAGGCAGAGGCAGAGGCAGAGGCAGAGGCAGAGGCAGAGGCAGAGGCAGAGGCAGAGGCAGAGGCAGAGGCAGAGGCAGAGGCAGAGGCAGAGGCAGAGGCAGAGGCAGAGGCAGAGGCAGAGGCAGAGGCAGAGGCAGAGGCAGAGGCAGAGGCAGAGGCAGAGGCAGAGGCAGAGGCAGAGGCAGAGGCAGAGGCAGAGGCAGAGGCAGAGGCAGAGGCAGAGGCAGAGGCAGAGGCAGAGGCAGAGGCAGAGGCAGAGGCAGAGGCAGAGGCAGAGGCAGAGGCAGAGGCAGAGGCAGAGGCAGAGGCAGAGGCAGAGGCAGAGGCAGAGGCAGAGGCAGAGGCAGAGGCAGAGGCAGAGGCAGAGGCAGAGGCAGAGGCAGAGGCAGAGGCAGAGGCAGAGGCAGAGGCAGAGGCAGAGGCAGAGGCAGAGGCAGAGGCAGAGGCAGAGGCAGAGGCAGAGGCAGAGGCAGAGGCAGAGGCAGAGGCAGAGGCAGAGGCAGAGGCAGAGGCAGAGGCAGAGGCAGAGGCAGAGGCAGAGGC
The DNA here is from genome assembly GCF_051989625.1 of Stigmatopora argus. NCBI lineage: Eukaryota > Metazoa > Chordata > Actinopteri > Syngnathiformes > Syngnathidae > Stigmatopora > Stigmatopora argus. The sequence continues at coordinate 886,744 of NC_135387.1, read as the reverse complement.
AGAGGCAGAGGCAGAGGCAGAGGCAGAGGCAGAGGCAGAGGCAGAGGCAGAGGCAGAGGCAGAGGCAGAGGCAGAGGCAGAGGCAGAGGCAGAGGCAGAGGCAGAGGCAGAGGCAGAGGCAGAGGCAGAGGCAGAGGCAGAGGCAGAGGCAGAGGCAGAGGCAGAGGCAGAGGCAGAGGCAGAGGCAGAGGCAGAGGCAGAGGCAGAGGCAGAGGCAGAGGCAGAGGCAGAGGCAGAGGCAGAGGCAGAGGCAGAGGCAGAGGCAGAGGCAGAGGCAGAGGCAGAGGCAGAGGCAGAGGCAGAGGCAGAGGCAGAGGCAGAGGCAGAGGCAGAGGCAGAGGCAGAGGCAGAGGCAGAGGCAGAGGTAGAGGTAGAGGTAGAGGTAGAGGTAGAGGTAGAGGTAGAGGTAGAGGTAGAGATGTTGGATGCGTAAAATTTTAAATTATGGGTTTTCTGTCAGTAAAAGTCTCCAAATAAATATCATGAAGAAATAGTAATTTACAAAGTAAATGTTACGATTCAAATTATTATGATAATAGTCAATAGTTAGTTGTAATATCAGTGGCGGGCCGTCAGGGCCTTCAAGGCCTTCTCTGTTGGCCTAAGAAATATCTGAATCATATATTATATTTTGTCCATCAATATTTATTAAATAATTCCAAATTGTCTTTTAACTTCCTTTCATTGCTTTTACCCCTGGTTGCACTTCTTCCAGATGTGTGTTTTCATATTGAAGCATTTAACCAATCACATTTCAGCCTTTATTTGTTGCCAGGGTCAGAAATCTGCCTCAAGGCCTTCACAATCAGTTCTGCAGGCTCTGCTGCATTAAACAAGCGTCGCTAAGACTGTTGCTTTAACCAATCAGATTTCGAGTTGGCAACACCACAATGCCTTGTCGCAGGCGTAGCGATACTTCATTGCCTTCTCGCAGGATTAGGTATATGTCATCGCTTTCACCAACTATGATTAGCTAGTGATAGTGTAGGCGGGCCAAAGCCAAAGTGAGCCAGGCAGAGATCACTAACTCCATCCACAATGGCCGACGGGAGAAAACAAATGGATTTGGTTGGAGATTTGCTCACAAAGCCATTTTCCAGACAGACTTTTCCAGAAAAAAATGGACATCATTAAGAAAGGGTGGTCAACTCTGAAGCTAGCAAGCCTGTTACAGCCGGGAAAAGGGTTTGTCCGCCACTTTCAGTTCGCTAACTACAAAAAATGCTACACAAAAATGGGGTAAAATCCACTTCCTAGCAGCAGCTCATGATTAAATACAAATACTGGAGGTTTTCAGACATTAAAACCAGGCCAGGGTGGCGATTTTCTCGGGAAAAGACAGCGATGAACGTCAATGGCGTATGGGCAAACATTGCCTGGAAATGGGGTAAAATCCAGCCAAAAACAGCATTTATTGATTAAATACAAATACTGGAGCTTTTTAGACATCAGAAGCGGGCCTGGAGTATCATTTCCTTGGTAAAAAGACAGCGATGAACGTCGCTACGTCCATACATGAAATGACAAAAAATGCACTAAAATTAGGTAAAATCCACTTCCTAGCAGCATTTATTGATTGAATACAAATACTAGAGCTTTTGAGACATTACAACCAGGCCAGGGGGGTGATTTTTCCCGGGAAAAGACAGCGATGGACGTCAATGGTGAAACACCAAAAATTAAACTGGGGTAAAATCCACTTCCTAGCAGCATTTTGTGATTAAATACAAACACTGGAGCTTAAATACAAACACTGGAGCTTAAATACAAACACTGGAGCTTTTCAGATATCAGAACCGGGCCCACAATTAAAATATTATTTAGGAATATAGCCATATTATACTCACCAAAAATTATTTTTAACTGTACACAATATCCATCCTCCTTTCTTTATTCCTTCTTTTCTATCACCATCGAAGCTAATGATGAAAGTCGAGCCTGTCCTGTCATATTTCCGGCATAGTCCGTCTTGAAAATGGCTTTAAATAAACACAACAATATATTTGCAGCTAAGTTAGCGCACTGAAAGTGGCGCACACACCATTTTCCGGCTGTGACAGGCTTGCTAGCTTTGGAGTTGACCGCCCTTTCTTAATGATGTCCATTTTTTTCTGGAAAAGTCAGTCTGGAAAATAGCTTTGTGAGCAAATCTGCAACCAAATCTATCGGCCATTGTGGGTGGAGTTTGCGATCTCTGGCTGCCTCACTATGGCTTTGGCCCGCCTACTAGCCAATCATAGTTGGTGAAAGCAATGACGTATCCCAGCCAGCAAAATGCAAACGCCTATGAAAATTCATTGTGGGGTTGCCAACTCAAAATCTGATTGGTTAAAAGCAACAGTCTTGTTTAATGCAGCAGACCCCGCAGAACTGATTGGAAGGCTTTGAGGCAGATCTGATCTGGCAACAAATAATGGCCGAAATGTGATTGGTTAAATGCTTCAATATGAAAACACACATCTGGAAGCAGTGCAACCAGGGGGAAAAGCAATGAAAGGAAGCTAACAGACCATTTGGAATAATAAGTATTGCTGGACAAAATATAATATGATTCAGATATTTCTTAGGCCAGCAGAGAAGGCCTTAAAGGCCCTGACGGCCCGCCACTGGTATACATATACATATACATACATATATACCATATACACCATCCCTCATTCACCCGTCCTGTCTGATCTAAGTAGCTAAGTTCTAGTTGCACAGTAGCGTCGGGTATTTTTGGGTGTAGCCACGTCTCTTTGATTATTAGCATGCAAAATTCAGGAATGTAGCGATTAGCAGTGAGCTCTAATTCCAAATATTCTGTTTTGTTTACAATTGATCTGACGTTGGAGAGGTATATGCTAGGCAGCGGATGATTGAGTGGTTGTTTCCTGGGCTTACAAACAAGCCTGCTCGACAGCCTCACTTCTGTTTTCTTTTCCGACGGCTTCTCTTTCGCTGACCAGACCCGGTAACAAACCATGGGGCCCCCTCTAGTGTTGTTCTCGGTGAAAGTCGCTACACTGCACGACATGTGTTAGGGCCCCAACAAAGGACCATGCACTCATAGATGACAATGTCACATTCATTTAATTGAAATTTCTGGTATGAGCATTTGGAGCCGATGCAATAGGCAATGACCTTGATAGGAAATGTTTATCATAAGCTGAAATTCATTTGGTCGTAGTCAGGGACCTTGCGCGACAACTTTGCGCCAACAGGCTTCTCTTTCAGCATGCCTTGAGTCATGTAGAGCGAATAAGTTCAGATATAGTTCAAAGTACCAGAATACATTCTCAAGACAACGACCAAGTAGACCTTTGTTTTTTTTAGCTTCTAAGATCGAACAAGATTGAGTAGGTCAGGGTAGTATGGCCATAAGCTTAATTAAAATAAAGAATAAGAATAATTTCGGGCAGTGTGGCAGGCTGAGTGGTTAGCGCATCGGCCTCACAGTGGGGGACCTGGGTTCAAATCCAGGTCGGTCCACCTGTGTGGAGTTTGCATGTTCTCCTCGGTGTGGGTTTCCTCTGGCTACTCTGGTTTTCTCCTACATTACAAAGACCTGCATGGTAGGCTGTTTGGACACTCTAAATTGCCCCTAAGTAAGGTTGTGAGTTTGCGTGTTGTCGGTCTCCTTGTGCCCTGCGATCGGCTGGCCACCGACTCCGGGTGTTCCCCGCCTCTGGCCCGGAGACAGCTGGGATTGGCTCCAGAACCCCCTCTGACCCTAATGAGGATAAAGTGGCTCTGAAAGTGAGATGAGATGTTTATTAAGACAATAAAATGATGCCACAACACCAAACCAAGCAATCACAAATCGAATGAAGTCTATGGCATGCACAGCATTTCCTTGTCCTTTATTCACCCTAATGACCCTAATGCAGTTCAGAAAATGAGATGAGCTGATTAAATATTATATATATATATATATATATATATATATATATATATATATATATATATATATATATATATATATATATATATATATATATATATATGACTATCAGATAATTACTAGAGTGAGTGCTTCTTTCTGAGAGTGCTTAGGGAAGCAATGCAGTGTCAAGCCTAACCCTAAGCCTGCCCCTCAAAGAATAGAAGCAATAGTGAAGTAGTACAAGCAATATTTTCAGATGTGCAATTTTACCTGAATCATCACACGTGAACACACTTGGAAGAACTGAAGAATTGTGTCTTGACTGGGATGAGCTATATTTGAGATGTAACTTTTGCTCTTTCCCACTAACATCAGAGACCTCAAAATTTGCAAATGTTCTTAGATTAAATGTAACCTCATTCCTCATTGTGTACTCTAAAATCTTATGAGTGGTCTTCTTAGTAGAATGATTTTGCAGTCTGTTAGAACTTGAAGTGTAACACAATGGTATGCTGTCACCATTCACAAGAAGTTAATTGATATTTCAGAACTGACTGTTGACTTCTCCATGAGAGAATAAATCAGAAAGTCCTTTTAAGTGGGTAGTCGTTCAAATGTAGGAGGTGACCCTATCATTTCCATGGCTCATATTATAACCTCTGTGTCCTGGTGCGCCACTGAGATCACACAGGATCTGGCTTCTATAAAGACATAGGATAAGATTACAGCTAAATCAGTCTTGTGGCTTCTCTCTGGGAAAACTTATGAAAGTTCTAAAACTCTCCTGGTTTTGAGTGGGCCCAGCACGGCTGCATGGAAAGGTTCCTTAATGTGAATGAAATATGATCTTAGCGCCACTGATCCTCAAAAAAATAAGGCACTGACAGTGTGGATTGATGGGATGATAGCTCATGGTTGCGTCTTAAATCTTGCTCAGGTACATGACCCTCATTCTGTAAAAAAGTCATTGACCATGATATAGACTCCTCTAATTTTTCTGGCACTCACTTTGTTTTTCTGCTCTCTACCCTGCAGGCCCATTCCTTCCGATGAAACATGGAACTATTCACACTGTTACACACATGGTTTTCGATAGTGGGCCTCTATAGTAGCCAAGCTTGGCTGTCTTTTATTTCAATATGAGCCAAACCAGTTGAATTCTCCGTACATATATCGAGACATAAAACCAGCAGTGCCACTGTCGATTTTCATGGAATCAGTTTTTACACACGGGAAGCATGCTTACAATCGGACATAGAAACAATCAATCTGGAGACTGGCAGATGATTTTTATTAGTGGTAAAAGAACTGTAAAAAATGCTTGCATGAATTTGGCCCATCAGATTTAGGTCCTTCATGATTTCTCATCAAAGCGGAGAACCAGGAGCCAAAAGTAACACTCTCATTCTCCTTCATCAGCGTGTGATAGCTGTTTATTAGCTTTAGACATCTGGGGATGGTCAGAAACAATCCATCGCGATAGAGCGGGAGTCCCGCTGAAGTCGATTTGTGAATTTATTAAATCAACACACTGCTGTGTTCTGTGAAGGGCCAGTCAATGCCTATCAACTTAGTAAGTGCAACATTTAATTTCAAGTGGTTGTCCTTGACAGCAGACACCCCAGCTGATTTCCTTGTTATTTATCTAATCATTCATTCATCATTTGTACAGTGCATCCTTGCAAGGGTTGTTGGGAATGCAATCCCAGTTGACTTTAGAAGAAAGGCAGACTACACCAGGGGTGGACAAGATATAATTGGTAAAAAAATTCTTGCAATATAATTCCATAAATATATTTCAGGTGAGTTTTGCGATATACATATATTTATTTTTATGCTGGCAAATGATCAATTATTGGTCGCCGCAACAAAATTATTTACAATAATCCGTAGCAACTGCATACGTGCGTAAAAACACAAGACATAGTACAGCCACACACTTGCACGCGCATTGCGAGTATTTCTCAGTGTTTGATCGCAAAACGGCTAATTATTGGTTGGGACACTTAGGGCTAGTTGATTGGCTCATGCATTTCCAAAGCCATGATGACCGCAGACATTGCGCAACACTAATTGCAAATCCAAAAAATGCAATTTTCCTCCTAATTTGGGATGGGAACTTTGGGACTACAACCCTAACCACTTGGACATGGTATGGGAGTGTCATGTTTAAGTGTCGGTTGCGGCGGAGTAAGGGAAAACAGGAAGGTGAGAATTGCTGGTGCAGAAACTCAGGTTATTTTAATAACGCAAGTTGAACAACCAAGTGACAAAATAAACAGGTGGAGGGTGCACACTGACAAAAACCAAAACATGACTTACTCGTACAAGATACACGGGGTAAAGGAAGTAATACTCCCACATAGACGTCACCAAACATTCACATTATACACCTCCCAGGGTTAATCAAATTAATACAAAACAGCTAGCTATGAGGGGAGATGAAAACACGCACACATACACACACACCTCCACCAGAATGTGACAGTAACCCCCTTAAGGGACGAATCCCAGGCGTCCCAAAATCCAAAAATTCCAACAACAAATACAAATGGGAGGGAGGCAGGGGGCCCGGAGGAGGGCAAGCATGCCGTCCAAAACATGAAAACAAAAACAAATCCCCAGTTGGGAGGTCGACCCGGCCGGCCCGGAAAGAAGCGCAAAGCAGATCCATCCAGGGGTCATCCCAGCCGGCCCACAAAGAAGCAGCAAACCGGCCCGTCGGGAGGTCGTCCAGTAAGGTCCGTTAGGCAGTAGAGGTGTGTCTTGCCTTGGACACTGAATGTAGAGGTTAGCATGAGGAAGCGGAGCGCCTCACCTAACCCTGAGGTGATACTGCTGGAAGTATCGTCGTCCCCGCCCTTGGCCTTCAGGTTTTCGCCCTCGGCCTCCATGGATACGCTGCATGCTCGGAGGCCGTGGACGACGGCGCACGGCCACGGCCTCCGAGCATTTGCCGTCGTCCACGGCCTCCGAGCATGCGCCGTTGTCCACGGCCTCCAAGCATGCGCCGTCGTCCACCGCTCCCAAGCATGCGCCGTCGTCCACCGCTCCCAAGTCCTTGCCGCCGTTTTTGCCCCCGCCAGAAGGATGGCTGCCCCCGGCCTCCAGGTTCTTGCCGCCGTCTTGTCCCCTGCCAGAAGGATGGCCGTCCTCGGCCTCCAGGTCCTCGCCGCCATCTTGGCCCCTGCCGGGAGAATGTCCGTCGCCGGGGCCCCCGCCAATAGGACTGCCATATTAGGCACACGGGAGCGGGGCGCTGGTGTCGGCGCGAGAGTGCGAGGGCATGGGGCGCCGGCATCGGTGCATTAGAACAAGATGCCGGAGTCGGAGCGAGGCACCGCCGTGGGCATGCAATCATGGTTAATTGGAGCGGGTACCTGCAGGAGACGGTCCCTCTCTTCCCCCACCTCTATAATCTCCTACATTGTCATGGTGCGTCTAAAAAAGCCGTAGCTATTTTGCCCAACTTCAAAGTCGTCGCCATAATCCAGCCCCATCTTGAACGGGCAGTCGTCATCCTGCCCTGTACCAAAATGGCCCCCGCTACCATTCTTCATCTCAAGATGGTTGCCGTCATCCAGCCCCGTCTCGAACAGGCAGCTGTCATCCTGGCCTGTCTCAAATCGGCCATCGTAATGCCATGTTTCAAAACGGCCGACGTCATCAAGCCCTGCTTGGCTGGCAGCCGGAACGCCGGTCTCCCCAGCATCCTGGGGAGGGGCACGCCACCGTGTCACCGTCAGCAGGGACTAAAACAATTTTTCAGCCATCAATGGCCGATAGTCCATGACGTGGGGGCGGAAGAGAGGAAGGCCCATTCGTCCTCGGAGTTGTAGCCCAGAAGATTATAGAGCTCCGTAATTAAAGATATCTGAGTCCGAGTCCCATTCAAAAGAAACGTGTCTCTTTGTAGAGGGAGGCTGAAGCAGCGAAGAATGTCCTGTGGGGGTATAACGAGGGAGATGCGCGGGCGTGTAGGCAGGTGGAGAGTTGATGGCAGGCAACAAATCAAAAAGATAACTTGGGGCTCGGATTACTAGGTTCGGTGATACCTGGTGTATCACTGGGTTCGGTGATTGGTGAGAGTATTCTTTCATTTTTAAGTGTCGGCTGGGGAGGAGTTGAACCCAGGATATGGGAAAACAGGAAGGCGAGAATTGCTGGTGCAGAAACTTAGGTTCTTCTAATAACAAAAGTTGCACATCCAAGTGATCAAATAAACAGGAGGAGGGCGCACACCGACAAAGACCAAAACATGACTTACTCGTACGAGACACACAAGGTAAAGGAAGTAATACTTCCAGACAGACATCACCAAACATTCTCATTATATAACTCCCGGGGCTAATCAAATTAACACAAAACAGCTGGCTATGAGGGGAGGTGAAAACACGCACACACACACACCTCTCCACCAGAATGTGACAGGGCGAGATTTAACAGTTAGTGGACATACTATGGCCATTATTATCTGATGTCGATTTTTGTATTTTTTTACAGATTGCAAACGACGCAAAAGCAATTATTGGAGTTTGAACAAAATGCACAGTATGCTCCAGTTCCAGAAAGGAGACAAGACCCATTTTATTGCAAAGCTTGGTATCTTTTATAGGCTGAGCACAGTACAGTGAAACATAAAGGACATCTGCCCTCCATCGTCATCGTTTTGGCATCGTGTGATATCTTTCTTGGGAGGTCAGCTATTTGCGACTCACCGGCACCTGCACAATTGGTTCAAACTGAACCTAATTCCACAATAAATATTATCCAGACTAATGGGTGCCACAATATTCAATCATTTTGTAGTTTTACAACTTCAAACACAATCGTATGGATCACACATTCAAACAGATCACACAGTTCAGTTTTTTAAACTTCCGGTGGAAGTTGGTCCTGATGAATGAGGATTCCGCTTTAATACTGCCCAGAAGATTATTGTGCCTCTGTAAGAATGGCATCAGGGGTTCCCCGGTCCTCTTTCCTTGCTCACCTGCTGATGATCAGCCCAGTGTCCGCTGGAGGGAGCCAAGGTTAGGAAAGCCGTCCCTCGTCGTCCTGAGATGGTGGCTCGGCACACCATATTCTGGAGTTGGGCGTTTGCTCCACCTCTTCCCATCGTCAGCCTCCTAGATCTAGATGGATCCTCTTTGTTTAGACTTCCAGGAGTAAAATTTATTAGCAAAAGGCAAACTCCAGTTTGTTCTGGCACAGCATTTACTTTGTTGCAAGAAAGTATTATACTAATAATGATGAGCAATGCAAGAGTAATACTTAAGCAAAGCGTATTCTTTGTTGCAAGAAAATGTAAAATAATATGAAATAAAATCCTGACATTCCCCCCTTTTTATTATATATTTGTGTAAGATGTAAAGCCCTAATGAAACTTCCTTCTACCTATATTTTAAGAATTCATTTTTATGACAAATAGCAGCCCGTGCCTATATTTTAAGAATTCATTTTTATGTCAAATAGCAGCCCGGTGGTGCAAGTGGTTAGCGCATCGGCCTTACAGCTCTGGGGTCCAGGGTTCAAATCCAGGGTTGATCCACCTGTGTTGAGTTTGCATGTTCTCCCCGGGCCTGCGTTGGTTTCCTCCGGGTACTCCGGTTTCCTCCTACATTCCAAAAGTATGCATGGTAGGGTGATTGGACACTCTAAATTGCCCCTAGGTGTAGGTGTGAGTGTCCATGGTTGTCCGTCTCCTTGGGGCCTGCGATTGGCCAGCAACCCCGCGACCCTGATGAGTATAAAGCGGTTCAGAAAATGAGATGAGATATAGAAATGACAAATCCGCTCACATTGACGTAGACGCCCTTTGCCCGCCCTCTCAACAGAAGCCACTGGGGAGCGGGAAGGCGTGATGGCGTCTGATTGGTCAGTTCCGCTGCATTTCAAACTTTTCAGCAAACTTTTATTGGTTGCCTAAAGATTTGAACTCAGCTGGGACACGCATGCGTAGACAAAAATAGATTGAAGGAATGCCTTAATGTCTTACATTATTTCCCTTTGATTTATTGCATGCATGCAATTATATTTCAGAAGTAAAAGTAGCTTTAGGGCGGCCCGGTGGTGCGAGTGGTTAGCGCGACAGCCTCACAGCTCTGTGGTCCTGGGTTAAAATCTAGGTCAAGTCCATCTGTGTGGAGTTTGCATGTTCTCCCCAGGCTTAAATGGGTTTCCTCCAGGTACTCCTGTTTTCTTCCCTCATTCCAAATCTGCAGATCAGCAGACCCCGCAGAACTGATTGGAAGGCTTTGAGGCAGATCTGATCTGGCAACAAAAAATGGCTGAAATGTGATTGGTTAAATGCTTCAATATGAAAACACACATCTGGAAGCAGTGCAACCAGGGGGAAAAGCAATGAAAGGAAGCTAACAGACCATTTGGAATAATAAGTATTGATGGACAAAATATAATATGATTCCGATATTTCTTAGGCCAGCAGAGAAGGCCTTAAAGGCCCTGACGGCCCGCCACTGGTATACATATACATACATATATACCATATACACCATCCCTCATTCACCCGTCCTGTCTGATCTAAGTAGCTAAGTGCTAGTTGCACAGTAGCGTCGGGTATTTGTGGGTGTAGCCACGTCTCTTTCATTATTAGCATGCAAAATTCACGAATGTAGCGATTAGCAGTGAGCTCTAATTCTAACTAGTCGGTTTTGTTTACAATTGATCTGACGTTGGAGAGGTATATGCTAGGCAGCGGATGATTGAGTGGTTGTTTCCTGGGCTTACAAACAAGCCTGCTTGACAGCCTCACTTCTGTTTTCTTTTCCGACGGCTTCTCTTTCGCTGACCAGACCCGGTAACAAACCATGGGGCCCCCTCTAGTGTTGTTCTCGGTAAAAGTCGCTACACTGAGAGATGTATGTGTATATATATGTTAGAATTATTATGTAATATTCTATATGTGTTGTAAGCATTTTTCAATAAGTAGTAAAGCTATAAATCAAGTCATGGGAAGATGGACTTTTTTTCCTGCACAGTCCTCTCCTCAAGGGCAAAGAGGCCAAGGCGTTACGGACACTTTTTCCCAGCAGGACCAAATGAGACTGTTATGTCGGGGGTCTCCGCCAGCAGATTTGAAAATACGGCTTTGTTGACATTATAATACTGCTTTGTTGACATTATAATCCTGCTTGGTTTACTTAAGAATGCTTTGTTTACCTTATAATGAAAATATTATGCACCATTGTTTTGGGGTTGTCACACCATTTCATTTTCAGACTGTTGTTTTTCTAAACCAGAAGGTGTTATTGTACTGATTACATAAACATGTTTTTCGAATGTCGCGATTAAATACAATGATTCAGTTACTAGAATTTAGAATGCACTGGGGGCTAAGACGACGTCACATGGCATTTTCCTTGCAAGTGTAACCAGAAATGTTGAGAGATGTTTTTCCTTTTTTAATTAAATATTACTAATAATGATTTAAAAGGTTTGAATCATTATTCGAACAATATATATATGTGTATATATATATATATATATATATGTGTATATATATATATATATATATATATATATATATATATATATATATATATATATGTGTATATATATATATATATATATATATATATATATATATATATATATATGTGTATATATATATATATATATATATATATATATATACCGTATTTTTTCGAATATAACACGCAGATTTTTGCTATATAATTCATTCCAATAGATGGGGGTGCGTGTTATAATCAATAACTAAAATAAATTACAAATTTTCGATCGAAAAAAGCATTGTCAAACTCACTTTGACGCACAGATTTTACGTCATCTCGTAAAGCCGACGCACGGATTTTACGTCATCTCGTAAAGCCGATCGAAAATCGGAAAGCCGAGACCACCACTGCCCCACTCTAGCCTCGTATTCTTCTCAGTTCACCCTCTCTCAGTTCAGTGTTATAATCAATAACTAAAATAAATTACAAATTTTCGATCGAAAAAAGCATTGTCAAACTCACTTTGACGCACGGATTTTACGTCATCTCGTAAAGCCAATCGGATGATGTGTTGTGGGAGGAAGAGGAAGTGGATGAAGGAAGCGTGGACGTTGATAGGATTCTCAACGAAGAGATGTATGAGGAGACGGATGAGAGGACAGACAAAGAGAGAGAGGAATATCTGCAGAGACTATTTAAAGATTCTGATGCGGACTCTTCATTTGAAGGATTCTAATGAATAAATTTGTACTCTTGATGAACGCTTGTAGTTTAAACACATGTGATAGTCTTTTCCATTGTGCATATCTTCAAATCATTTATTTATTCAATTTGTATGTTCCTTTTCTTGTTTGAGAATGACAATAGATATTTGAATTAAAACATGGTATTGTCAATTGAAATGTAGTCAATGTTCAAGGAAGTCTAAAAGGTATTGCAACATAACATGTCTACATGATATGTTTGTCCACTCTGTGTATCATCTATTGTCCTAAAATTCAAACGCATAACTCCACCAACTGCACGACACTCGACACGCTCGTACCTGAAGATTTCTCTATCCGGTTTTGAACAAAACAATCGTGAAACGAAGAAAAAAAGGTAAGATTTCTGATTTTCGTCAGCGGGAAATTTTAGGTGCGCACTATATTCGATTACTGCGTTTTTCCAGATGTTTTTGGCCCAAAATTACCTGCGTATTATTTTCGAGTGCGCGTTTAATTCGAGTAAATACGGTATATATATATATATATATATATATATATATATATATATATATATATATATATATGTATATATATATATATATATATATATATATATATATATATATGTATATATATATATATATATATATATATATATATATATATATATATATATAGTCAAGTCCACCCACATTGCCGGAAATATTACAGGACAGGCTCGACTTTCATCATTAGCTTCGATGGCGATAGAAAAGAAGGAATAAAGAAAGGAGGATGGATATTGTGCACAGTTAAAAATAATTTTTGGTAAGTATAATATGGCTATACGTATTCCTAAATAATATTTCAATTGTGGGCCCGGTTCTGATATCTGAAAAGCTCCAGTGTTTGAATTTAAGCTCCAGTGTTTGTATTTAATCACTAAATGCTGCTAGGATGTGGATTTTACCCCAGTTTAATTTTTGCTGTTTCGCCATTGACGTCCATCACTGTCTTTTCCCGAGGAAATCACCCCCCTGGCCTTGTTGTAATGTCTCAAAAGCTCCAGTATTTGTATTCAATCAATAAATGCTGCTAGGACGTGGATTTTACCTAATTTTAGTGCATTTTTTGTCATTTCACGTATGGACGTATCGACGTTCATCGCTGTCTTTTTACCAGGGAAATGATACTCCAGGCCCGGTTCTGATGTCTAAAAAGCTCCAGTATTTGTATTTAATCAATAAATGCTGTTTTCGGCTGAATTTTAACCCATTTTCAGGCAATGTTTGCCCATACGCCATTGACGTTCATCACTGTCTTTTCCCGGAAAAATCACCCCTGGCCTGGTTTTAATGTCTGAAAAGCTCCAGTATTTGTATTTAAACATGAACTGCTGCTAGGAAGTGGATTTTACCCCATTTTTGTGCATTGATTTATTGATTATTTTTTATGTGTCACAGCTCTAGCTGCAGTAGAGGTTTTATAGCCATAAAACAGTTTTTGAGGGTTGGATTGATACGTTGAAGGTGCTACGAGAAAAATGAGAAAATGCATATATATATATATATATATATATATATATATATATAGAAAATATATATATATATATATATATATATATAGAAAATATATATATATATAGAAAAAATATATATATATATATATATATATATATATATATATATATATATATATATATATATATATATATATATATATCTTAGTGGCGGTCGGTGCATTTTCTCGTAGCACCTTCAACATGTATATATATATATACAGTTGTGATTTGAACAGATATTTCTTTGTCACAAAAAAACATTCATGAAGTTTGGTTCTTTTATGACTTTATTATGGGTGAACAGAAAAAAAAAGTGATCAAATCTGCTCGGTCAAAAATATACATAGGGCCGCGCTAATATTTGGTAACATGTCCCTTGGCCATTTTCACTTCAATTAGGCGCTTTTAGTAGCCTTCCACAAGCTTCTAATAATAATAATAATAATAATAATCGGACATAGGCCCTGTCGTCATTATCACAACACAAAAAGCCTACTTGTCATCACACGCAGAAACTGCGTGTGACAAAATTGATGGTGCTTCTCCATAAGCTACGTTTACTCGGCAAAAGACCTAAATAAGTGTAATTACTGACGGTTGAATCTTTGACCACTCCTCTTGACAGAATTGGTGCAGTTCAGTTAAATTTGATGGCTTTCTGACATGGACTTGTTTCTTCAGCATTGTCCACAAGTTCTCAATGGGGTTTAAGTCAGGACTTTGGGAAGGCCATTCGAAAACCTTAATTCTAGCCTGATTTAGCCATTCCATTACCACTTTTGATGTGTGTTTGGGGTCATTTTCCTGTTGGAACACCCAACTGCGCCCAAGACCCAATCTTCGGGCTGATGACTTTAGTTTATCTAGAAGAATTTGAAGGTAATCCTCCTTCTTCATTATCCCATTTACTCCCTGTAAAGCACCAGTTTCATTTGCAGCAAAACGGCCCCAAGCATTACACTACCACCACCGTGCTTGACGGTAGGCATGTTGTACTTGGGGTTAAAGGCCTCACCTTTTCTCCTCCAAACATATTGCTGGGCATTGTGGCCAAACAGCTCGATTTTTGTTTCGTCTGACCACAGAACTTTCCTCCAGAAGGTCTTATCTTTGTCCATTTAATCAGCAGCAAACTTCAGTCGAGCCTTAAGGTGCCACTTTTGGAGCAAGGGCTTCCTTCTTGCACGGCAGCCTCTCAGCCCATGGAGAGGCAAAACACGCTTGACTGTGGACACTGACACCTGTGTTCCAGCAGCTTCTAATTCTTGGCAGATCTGCTTTTTGGTGATTCTCAGTTGAATCTTCACCCTCCTGACCAATTTTCTCTCAGCAGCAGATTAAAGCTTGCGTTTTCTTCCTGATAGTGGCAGTGACAAAACAGTGCCATGCACTTTATACTTACAAACAATTGTTTGCACTGTTGCACTTGGGACCTGCAGCTGCTTTGAAATGGCTCCAAGTGACATTCCTGACTTGTTCAAGTCAATCATTTGCTTTTTCAGATCCATGCTGAGCTCCTTTGACTTCCCCATTGTTACGTCTGTGGGCGTTTGCATCCAATGAGCCCTATTTAAATGGCCTCAGTGTCAGGCTCCAGACCAGACTGGTGGCTGGTTGTGCCTGCCATCCAATCACAGGCACAGCCCCTAATGACTCAAGCGCTTCCAGGTGTGAGTCATTAGCCAGTGAGGAGTATTTAAAGCCACCAAGAACATGACCACGCCACTGGATCGTCTTATCAGTTCACTGTTAGGTACCCTCTCGTATTTTCTCCTTGCCTGCCTTTATTGATCTACGACCCCTTGTTTTGCTCCCAGGATTCCGACCACGCTCAGCCCGACGACCATGGATCACGGACAACAACTTCACCTTTGCCCTTTGTACCCTCCACTCTGGACTTCACATCGGACTTCACGGCTACCGACCTTCCTTCTAACAGCACACGCTATTCCCTCTTTTGCCTTTGCCCGTCTCTTGGACGATTCTAATAAAGATTCGAGAACCAGACTCGCAGCCCTTGCCTGCTTTGGGGTTCTCCATCCCCGATCGTAACACTGAGAGAAGTCACCAGCTGTAGTCACTCATAATCACTTACAAGAAGTTAAGAAGCCATGCGTTGAAGCTCATTTCACTGACACAACTTTCTAAGTCACCAAAATTGCTAATTTGTGTTGCTGTATGTATATTTTTGACCCAGCAGATTTGATCACTTATTCTGTTAACCCATAATAAAGTCATAAAAGAACCAAACTTCATGACATTATGTTCTTCACAAACCTGTAATCTCTTGACCACAACTGTATACGTATACTCATACCTGTCAACCTCTGCCGATAACTGCCCTTATAAATGATTATTGATTCCCCTTACAAACACCATACGAGTCGTACGGTGTTTGTAAGGTTTTTTTGGGGTTTGTAAGGGGAATCAATAATCATTTATAAGGGCAGTTATCGGCAGAGGTTGACAGGTATGTATAATACTGTGGGGCAAAGTATTTAGTCAACCGCCAATTGTGCAGGTTATCTTACCTGTAATTGTCAACATGGGTAAACCTCAACCATGAGAGACATAATGTGGATTTTTTAAAATAAATTTTTAAAGAATTTATTTGCAAAGGTTTTCAAGGGAGGATTGCACAGAATCAAAAAAGTTATTGCATAACCGCATACCACTCTTGATAAATAAATACACATCCATAGTCTATGTGCACATATATATATTTATTTATTCATATATATTTATTTATATATATATATATATATATATATATATATATATATATATATATATATATATATATATATATATCATGCTAAAATTGGTTCCAGCCTCATGGATTTGTAAAAAGTGTATTTACGGTTTGGGGAATGTGTGATTTTGTTTGATGTTTCATGACTTGGACGTGAAACAAATGGGTTCCCATGAAAGCTTTACATAACCTAAATATTTCACATGCAGAAGCATTCATAAGATAGAGGTATGGCTATTTTCATAGGTGTCTTGAAATGTCTTCCTGTGAGCAAAAAAAAGTTATTTTCAAGTTGAAACATTGCATACATAAAGAGAAATTTATGAGCAATATATCTTTTATTCACAGTTAAATCATAATATGTCCCATAAGATACGATCTCAGTTGTGTACTACCAAATCGATCTCATCTCATGCTCTGCTTTATCCTCATCAGGGTTGCGGGGGGTGCTGGAGCCGCTCCCAGCTGATCCCAGGACAGAGGCCCGCCGATCGCAGGGCACAAGGAGACAGACAACCATGCACACACACTCATACACAGGGTAAATTTAGAGCGTCCACTCAGCCTACCATGCATGTTTTTGGAATGTGGGAGGAAACAGGAGTACCCGGAGGAAACCCACGCAGGACTATCAAACTCTACACAGAAGGACGTGACCTGGATTTGAACCCAGGACCCCAGAGCTGTGAGGCC
The DNA here is from genome assembly GCF_051989625.1 of Stigmatopora argus. Taxonomy (NCBI): domain Eukaryota; kingdom Metazoa; phylum Chordata; class Actinopteri; order Syngnathiformes; family Syngnathidae; genus Stigmatopora; species Stigmatopora argus. Next base: position 869,712 of record NC_135387.1, on the reverse strand, counting down.
GACGCGCTAACCACTCGCTCCACCAGGCCACCGACCAAATCTATGTTCCAAGTTAATTTGACAACGGTCTCCTTATATTTGGACTCATTAGGCATAGATAATAAAAGTATGACCCTCTAACGTGAATCATTTTTCTACAGCAGCAACAACTCATGTCATCTTTTGTCATAAATCCGTTCTTGATTCATCCCCTTTGCAGTCCAGCCCAGGTAGTATCGAATTTTCTGGCAGCAGGACGAAAGCATATGAGCTCTAAAGCCAAAGTTTCATTAAGTTTCTGCTCTACACTGATTGTTACCAGCTGCTCTCCAAGCTGTGGCTCGCGTCTGCATGTTAGCTTCACGGTCTGTTGCTTAAGAGAGTCAGCAGAGGTCGGTCGGTGAGGGCTAGTGAATTATATCTGGGGCTGATCCAATGGAGGTCCTGGAGTGGAAGAGGAAAAGATGCTCCTGATCTGTCCTCCATACCATCGTAATGTAATGCCAAGTTGTCTCGTTTATGCTTTTTCCTTTCTTTGGTTAAACACATCTAGGGCGAATGTTTCTGGGTTATTATAAAATTAGGAGACATTTGTTAAAAAAGTAAAAAAGAAGGGGTACATTTACACCTCTTATATGCGTGTGTGTGTGTGTGTGTGTGTGTGTGTGTGTGTGTATGTGTGTATGTTTGGATGCGTGGGTGTTTGTATGCATTTTAGTTATGATTGAATGATACCGAAAGTACAACACCAATTATGTAGTGTAAAATCATTTAAAAAAACGAAAAAAGAACAGATAGGCAAAGTGAAGAGAACTTATCATGTTCTATAGACCTAATGAAAAGCTGGCAGCCCTTTGGGCCAGATCCCTCCTGCCATTATATTTTGTATTCCCTGTAAAAGTATCTAAACCATGTGCATTTACTTCATTTTTCCCTAAAATTAAAATTTACATAAAATAAGACCACATGTCCTTCTCTAAAAAATAACTTATATAAAAAACTTTTAATGAAATAAATTTAACAAATTATAATCTATGTATCTTTGTTTGTAAATAAGTTAATAATCAAAATGTACTTTTTTTCAATAAAACTAATTGAAAATATTAAATTATAAATCTCTACTGTATTACTGTTTCGTCCCTTGGTCAATAACATACTAACAACCTTCCACTCCCCTTGAATTATTTTTAAATAAAATTGGAAATAAAAAAAGAAACAAGAATAATGTGCAATCTGGGATCTGGAAAAAGGATTTGGACAACTTTGAGGTGAACAATGTCTTTAAACCATCAAAATAATTGATGAATATGCAAATATACACCAAACTAACTGGTGATATTTTGAACTCCAGAACCCAAAATCTTATGTGCCAATATGTGGTTGTCTGGTCTTTTTTATAAATTACCAAGAATATCACTTGCCCTCCAGAAACTTGACACTAGCTTAGTTTTTACACAAAACATCCAACAATTCAAAACATATATTTGTCTCTCACTAGAGAATTTAAATAAATTAGTTAAATTGGGACAGGCATTGAGACTTAAACAACTGTCTGCGCAGTCACCCAGGATGGAGGAGGAAGCATATAAACAGGTGGATACTGGCGCAATAAAAGTTTTACACCCCCCACATTTCAGAGCATTTGGAGGGGCGGAAGGAAGGTAGGCAACACAGACTCATCTTTCCCTCTTATCAAGACAGCAAAGGTTGTCAGGTCATGTGTATAACCTTCCTCGTTCCCCACTAATGATGTCCCACTCCTCTTCCTCTGGTCTACAAGGTCAAGTCACCAACCCTACCTCACTTAATCATTTTTTTAGCAAAGCCCTCCAGCCCCAAGAATGCACGGGAAGACCTTGATGTGTGAGCAGAGCTTTAAATAGTATTTTTCATTGCTGTGATTAGTTGTGATTCAATGCACACTCCGAAGTTTCCCATCTCATTGACAATAAAAACTCAAATATCAGTAGCTAGCAGTGAAAATCTCTCCTCTCGTCACCATATTTTCTCGTAGGTATGCCGTATTTGTCACTCAAAAAATGATGACTAAATCAATGGAACTGCTTATATGCGCACAAATTAAGGTGGCAGACGAAATGCCATAAAACAAGCGAATGCGGCCGATACGGTCATTTATTTCAAAATAGAGAAAAGATAAAGAAAACAAAACGTGAAACAAAATTTAATTTGGAATCTATGAATGAAATTTGAAGAAAAAAAGTATCTTACATAAAACATGAAAAAAATCACTTACTTGTATCTGCCATTGCTCATGCACGTGCTGCTTGTGCTCTATAAGGGGTGCCTGAAAAAACTAAATTGTCATCCAGGTAAACAAACACGAACTGTTTCAGTATTTCTTGAAGGACATCATTGAGCGCCTGGAAAACTGCTGGTGCATTGCAGAGAACAAAAGGCTTCACCAGATACTTGAAACGGCCAATGGGGGTGGTCAAGGCTGTCTTCCACTCATCCCCCTCCCGGATGCGGACTAGATGGTAGGCATTGCGGAGGTCCAACCAGGTGAAAAAGCGGGACCCTGTGAAGCAGAGTAAAAGCTGATTCATTGAAAGGCAAGGGGTACCAGTTCTTGATGGTGATGTTGTTGAGGCCCCGGTAAACACAGGGACATAGTGAGTGAGCCATCCTTCTTCACCACGTATAAGAAGCCTCCCCGACTGGGGAGGAGGATGACCGGATGAGTTGCTAAAGCGTCAAAGATGTAAACCTCCAGTGCCTCCCGCTCAGGTTTGGAGATATTGTAGAGACGACCCCTGGGAAGAGTGGCACCAGGCAAGAGACCAATGGCACAGTCATAGGGGCGATGCAGAGTAAGTGCCTTTGCATGGTCCCTGCTGAAGACCTGTGCCAGATCCTGTGCCACGACGTCGCCAAATACGTAACAGAATGATCCGACCACCATGGACCCAGCAGGAAGCCGCCGTCACCCTCCCATTTCCCCCTCCACCGATTATTGGCCCCTTCCCCCACTGACGATATCCTACCTATTGAAATTTTCCCGACGAAGAGAAAATCCTGAGCCTCTGTTTATCGCCCCAGCTATCTGGATTTGGACTCCGAGTATTCTGACTGTTAGGATGGTCCAGAGCTAATAGATTTATTAGGTTCCGATTCGGACTCGGTTTGCTTGGTTTCCTGTCCAAGTGGTTGCCCATTGTGTTCATCTGTCATTTCTCCACTCCTGGTGTATCCCCTGCTTACTCCCTGTGTGTTTCCCAGGTGTTCCTAAAATTCTCGTCAACCCATGGCAGTGTATTTAAAGCCCACTGATTGTTCTGTCATTGTCGGCTTGTCTGATTTACCCTGCCATGTTTCCACGTTTCCTTGTTCCATGTTCCAAGTTCCTCGTTAATCACTTTCCCGTGTTTTCCCACGTCAGGTTTGATTTTGTTATTTGATGCCAAATATTTTGTTACTTTCTTTGCCTCCAGTTTAAGTTATTAAAGTTTCGTTTGAGCACTACGTACTTCCCTTGTCCTTGCCTGCTTCCTTCCAATTGGGTCCTACTCCGCATTTCTACACCACGACGTCGCCAACGACGTGAAAGTGTGCCGCAGCTCAAAAACGGTCTGGAAACACTGGCATGTGGCATTGTCTGCTCTTTAGGAGCTTATGGCTAAAACAGCTGAATAATAAAACCATTAGTCCAATCTTGAAACACGTGGAGTCAGAGCAAATCTAACCAAAATTGTTCCTGACATCAATAAAGCAGCAAGAATATGATTTTAATATCGAGTATGATTCCACCACAGTGGTCAGCCAAGTTCAATCAATCAGACATGAATCATGTTGACTCAAAGTTTTCTTGGGTACTGAAAATACCGTGCCCTGAAAAATGAGAAACAGAGAAGAAACTTTCACCAGGTTTCAACTTTGAAAAAAAAGAAAAAAAAAAATATATATATATATATATATATATATATATATATATATATATATATATATATATATATATATATATATATATATATATATATATATATAAAATGTGTGTTGGGCGGCACGGTGGAGTGAGTGGTTAGCGCGTCTGCCTCACAGCTCTGGAGTCCTGGGTTCAAATCCAGGTCACGTCCACCAGTGTGGAGTTTGCATGTTCTCCCCGGGCCTGCGTGGGTTTCCTCCGGGTACTCCGGTTTGCTCACACATTCCAAAAACTTGCACGTCAGGCTGATTGGACACTAAATAGCCCCTAGGTATGGGTGTGAGTGTGCATGGTTGTCCGTCTCCTTGTGCCCTGTGATCGGCTGGCCACCGATTTAAGGTGTCCCCCGCCTCTGACCCGGAGACAGCTGGGATAGGTTCCAGCACACCCCGTGACGCTAATGAGGATATAGCGGTTCAGAAAATGAGATGGTATGTTTAGCCCATGCTGTGCCTTAAGATTTTTTCAATGCAAAAACTGTGCCGCATCTCAAAAAAGATTGGGAAACACTGAATTATGCACTTCAACGTCAAAAGTTTTTTTTTTAAATACAATTTTAGTCAAACTCTCCTGATGTTAGGTCTCATTTTCAATTTCCAATGAAAAATGGAATTACAGAACTGCTCCTTCAATATTTTTAACAAAAAAAGAGAGCAGAGAGAGGAAAACCTGCTTTGTCCAGGTGCAACTCATTGGGCCGGATAAACGATGAGCTCCTGAGGAGCTCGGAAGACTGTGTCCTGGCAAATCTGTCTTAAGGGCGTTGGCGGTGCACTCAGGATTGGATTATTGAAGGTTCTACCAGAGCTGCTGATTTTCAGATGGGGAGCTGTATCGCTTAGCTGAAACGGTGACCAGGTTACTGGCTCAACCATAAGCTACGCATGGTGCTCAACATCCTTCGTTGGACGCAGATAGAGCAGCCGGTTAGGAGAGAGGCCAGAAAAGGCAATACATTTGGTACATCGCAGGACTGGAATAAATTTAATTGAATTGAATTGATTGCTTTTATTGTCATTATACAAGTATATTAAAATGTAAAGCTTTCACCACATACTGCACAAATAACAACAAACAGACAAATGAATAATCAATAAATAAGTAGTCCAAATGAGGTCAGCAGAGCTGACCAGAACTAAGCTTTGGCAAAATCCATCAGGAGTGAATGACCCAGCCCACCCCTCATTGCCTCCGTGATCCATCACCTCACCCCCTAGCAGCGGTGCGAGGAGGCTAGGATGTGTCGCGCACCATAATGCTGGGACTGCCTTAGTTTTTCGGGACAGATCCCTTCAATCCTGTCCATACTTATATGGTTTCAGCATCCCTACTTGTCGCCGTCAATGGTGAATCTGCAGGCAGCCTGGCTTTAGTGTAAATGTATATAAGTCTGTCATCATTGTCTGGCTGGGGTGTACCCTGATTGCATCTCGTTGTACAAAGGACATCATACAAAGTAGATCATACAAAGTACACCCTACAAAGTACACCCTACAAAGTACACCCTACAAAGTACACCCTACAAAGTACACCCTACAAAGTACACCCTACAAAGTACACCCTACAAAGTACACCCTACAAAGTACACCCTACAAAGTACACCCTACAAAGTACACCCTACAAAGTACACCCTACAAAGTACATCCTACAAAGTACATCCTACAAAGTACATCCTACAAAGTACATCCTACAAAGTACATCCTACAAAGTACATCCTACAAAGTACATCCTACAAAGTACATCCTACAAAGCACATCCTACAAAGTACATCCTACAAAGTACATCCTACAAAGTACATCCTACAAAGTACATCCTACAAAGTACATCCTACAAAGTACATCCTACAAAGTACATCCTACAAAGTACATCCTACAAAGTACATCCTACAAAGTACATCCTACAAAGTACATCATACAAAGTACATCATACTGTGTTACAGAGCTGTGTTACAGATAAACTGTCCTTTATTGGGTTCATCAATATTTTACAAGCAAAAGAACTTCATAAAGGCAAAATTAAATAGACGGATTAAGCAAACATGTAGGTACACAGACTGCGTTCTGAGGACATCTGCGGCGACCACTTTATTTATACTTTATCAATGCCGAGCTCTTCCGGTGTCGAGATTCCGAGCTCGTCTAATGTCGGCCGAAGTTCTTGAAGAAGGTATGGGTACATCATACAAAGTACATCATACAAAGTGCATCATACAACATCCACCCATCCACCCATCCATCCATCCACCCATCCACCCATCCACCCATCCACCCATCCACCCATCCACCCATCCACCCATCCACCCATCCACCCATCCACCCATCCACCCATCCACCCATCCACCCATCCACCCATCCACCCATCCACCAATCCACACACCCATCATCCCACCCATCCCCGCGGACGGCCACAGTAAATCGGCAACATTTCCGGTGAAGCGTCCCTGGGAAAGGAGTACAAAATGGGCCACCACCAGGGCATACTCCGTGAAAAAAAATTAAAAAAGGAATCAGGGAGCCTCCCGCTGGATCCATCATTGGTGCAAGTATTACGTTACGTTCAGCCTGCGGAGTGGAGCAGAACACAGGAGCAGGAAGCAGGCAACAAAAAAAGAAGTGGTGGCACAAACTTAATATTTAATGAAAAAACACAACAGAAAACAACTTACGAACTTAAGACTGGGAAAAAATTAACAAAAGTCAAAAATTAACTGGGGAGGTAAAAAACGCGGAGACGCACACCAACGAAAAGTGAATATAACCAAGACAGAAAATACTTCCACGTCGACGCATAACACGGTGTTAAATACACAGAAAGGGTTTGATGACAATAACAAACACCTGGGTCACACAAGGAAAGGAGAGACCGAAAAAACAGCAGTAATCACGCGGACAAGACACACGAGGAAAAAAACACTCAACCACCAACCCCAAAAAAACACAAAATGTACAGCATATATTACTGTATACCACATTGGAAGCACTAATGTATGCTCGGTCACAACAGCAATCATACAAACTTGTTTGTCCCAAAACATGAGCCACTTATACATGAATTTATCCCAAATGCAGATGTTAGCACAGGCTCTGGGCTTGTCTAATCTGGCACGTAACATGGCATATCTATCAGAGCATATGTAGTATGACATCACATGAATTACTCCTTGTCTGCCCCCAGCGATCTATGAATGGTCTGTGGTTGTGGAGAGAGATGATGAGCATTCCAGTTTTGCTTTGCTGGACATAGATCTTGAACAACAAGATAAATCTAGTGCATCAGGATGTGATTCCAAGCCAGCATGCACTCAATAGTTGAGTCACACTACCATGCTTGTTCTTGGAATGTGGGAGGAAACCAGAGTACCCGGAGGAAACCCACGCAAGCCCGGGGAGAACATGCAAACTACACATGTCGACGTAACCTGGATTTGAAGCACCCAGGACCCCAGAGCTGTGAGGCAGACGCGCTAACCACTCGCTTCACCGGGCCACCCCTAATATTTGATGATTAAGTATAGTTAATCCTCCATAAAACAAAAAAGATATTTATTAGGCACTAAATATCAATACGTAACAATTGTCCTTACCTGCAATATTTTATTGGGGCCCAGCTATAAATAACAAGAAAAATGACCTTTTCAGCTTTTCCATGGCCATCTAACAAAATGTTAAAAACTCCACTCGGACACATTCTGTTGTTGTTTTTATTTTATTTTTATTATTTTACTTTTTTGGGGGGAAGGAGCGCCTGCTATCTTTGAGGTAATGCCCTGATACAAAGGCTGGATGAGGAGAGTGGCATAATCCTTCAAATTGACTGTTTTTCATAAATGTTTAGAATTTTAAGGAAAGGCTTAATCCTAAAACACCTGTTCGCATTAAAAAAGTAAAACATGTTAAACCTGATATTCATAGATGTATGTTCTTGAATTGACTCCTATATGACCTTTTGGACTTTTTTATTTCTCTAAAAGAGATACACTTGATCTCTTGGTCCTCCAGACCATTTGACTGGTGAATTCTTTGTGCCTGCATCTCTCTAAATCTGGGAATGTCAGATTGCATTTTGAAATTGTTGGCGCAGCCTCCGCTGGCTTGAAAATCACCTGATAAGCATTCGTTCCAGGCAATGTTTTCACAACATCTTCATTTGACCTTACAAATGATTGCCCCTATCACTTCCTAACATATTTCTATCTATTCACACAATTTCTCTACATTTTCATATTGCCCATTTTGCAACATCGGCTTTATTTATTACATTACATTGCCAGGATTTAATTAAATTTTGAGGCATGATTTCTACACTTCGAAGTTTGTTTAACATGATGGCATGGTTGACTAATTAGCGGTCGAGAAAGATGCGAGCAGAACCAAAATTTAAAGTAATAATAAAAATAAAAATAAATGGTACAATAACTTTTCCATCAGGCAGACTGGCGGACGAGTGGTTAGCACGCCAGCCACCCTGTTCTGGAGTTGAGGGTTCGATCCCAGGTAGGACCTCACTGTGTGGAATTTGCATCTTCTCCCCGGGCTTGCGTGAATTTTCTCCGGGTACTCTGGTTTCCGCCCACATTCCAAAAACATGCAGGTTAGGCTGGTTGAAAACTTTAAATTGCCCCTAGGTATGAGTGTGAGCGTGAATGGTTTTCCGTTTCTTTGTGCCCTCTGATTTACTGAGTTCAGGGTGTCCCCCGCCTTGTGCTTGTAAGTTAGTTGGGATAGGGTCCAGGACTCCCACGACCCTTGTGAGGATGAGCATTATGTATAGTGAATGAATGAAATATTAGTTAAATTCCCTCTCTTTTTTATTTTTTTTAATTTATGATTTAGTACTGAAGTGTAGGTGCAAGGAACTGAAGCTGATGAACAGAGAACTTGTTAGTGGCTTTAGACGTGAACTCTGGCTGAACCATCCCCGATCCCCTGGAGACTGGCAGCCTCAACGATTTTAGGAATTTGGGTATGACTCAAAGAGCCAGACATCAAACCGACAGCATGACATGATATCTTATTTTCCTGCGCTGCACTGACAAAAAAAATAACTTTGGACTCATGTTCTAATTCCAGCAGAGAGAAAAATAAGTTGCACTTGAGAAGGCAACTCAGCTGTTCTCAGATGTGAATGTTCCTTCCTCTTCAAACCAAATAAGTTACTGATTGTTTTCATGACGTGGGATAAAGACATTCTTGCATGTCATAACTTGGGTTTCAACAAATCCTCTGATTGTGCTTTCAAATTGAGCCGAAGGAGCAGGATTGCATGTGTAGTCTCAATTGTGTGGGTCAATATTAGCTTGACTATAAGACATATGAACATGCTTTGGCTTGGTATGGGGCTTAAAGGGGGCAGGCTTTGCTAGTCAAGTCACGATCTCAATATACATTAGTATTAGTAATCCACAGTATATGGCAGGTTCAAATTTTGTTCATCAACTCGCACTGAACATTGAAATTGAGTTTTTTTTTTTTATCTGTTGTCTTTGAATTCATTTTGTTTGGAAATGTGGGATCAAATTATCTTCATACCATAACATGCCAAAGTGCCACTTTGCTGGATCTGTACTCTGACAAAGGTTTCAACAATTATAGCTGAACAAATATATGGTTCTCATAATTATACAGGGTTCTGGTCTCCTTAGGGTGTATCAATTAGAGTAGAAATATATTTGGATTTAATAGAGGCTGTGTTTCTGTCTGTTTCAGGAGTTCTAGGGTTGTCCTTGAAGTTTTGGACGCGTTTGAGTATGGCAGTATTATTTGTTGAACTGTGCATAGTCAATCGTGAGGCTAGAAATTGGAAATACGAAACTTAACTTTTTTTTTTTTGTGAGGGCTACATTGTACTAGCACATAGCAAGCAGGAATTATCAGCATTATTGTAGTTGTGAACCTATGGTAGCAAGTACTGTTTCCATCTTCTGCATTATTTCTTTTTTTTTCTGTTTTTTTTTTTTAACTTGCAGCCTTACTCTTATTATGTCCAATCACCACGTTCTAAAACTAAGGTGTCAAACTCACAGCCCTTAACCCTTTTATGGCATTGAACCCATTCTGGGGCAAATTTCACAGAAAACTCGCAAAAATATCAGTAACTGTTAGAACTATTGAAACATTTTATTAGAAATGTATCACAATTGTATATAAAGAAACTCAAACCAACCAATTATTTAATTTTTCAGTCAGGTAATATTCTAAAAATAAAGAACATCTGATCCACATAATTTGAATGTTTTACTGTTGTTTTATTACAGTTGGTGGCCCTGATTACACGGGCGTTTCAACTCTAAAGGGGGGATGGAAAACACAAGTGACACGTCTGAGCGTGTTTAACTACTCTGTGTGACCATGTGAGTGGAGTCTAGTACAATAGTCAAAACAGATGAGGACCAAAGCACCAGGAAGCCTCTTGGAGCGTCCCTGGTGGAGAGCAGATGCCGCAGGTGCAGTGCTCAGAGCAGGTTCCCAGTACTCCGAGGCATCCTGGCTCCTCTTTTTTTAGACTAAACAAGGCTTTCAGGCTTATACTATGTTGAAAATTAATGTATGAAATAAGAATATGTAGAATATGAAATAAAAACCCTGTCTGTTTTTTTGTTTTTCTTTATATCACAACATGTTTATACTTATTTCAAATGTCTACCTACTGATATGTTTACAGAATTAAAATAAACTATATAGAAAGCATGCCCTTCTTATTGGATTTTGTACTTATAATTCATTTTCCAAGTAATTTTTGAATTTAGGATCAAGAAGTATAAAACAACGTCTGAGTACTTTGTAGTCAAGGAAATTAAATGCAGGTTTTTTTAAATGACTGTAATTGGCTTCTCTGTATATATCTTCCATGCTCATCTTCAATCTCTGAAGTTACCACAAGAGTAAAGACAGAGCATCCGGATGCCAGATGGCTTCAAGCATTGGTGACTGAACATTTTCCCGAGAGAGGGGGGGTAGGAAGACAAGACAGACAAAGAGAGAGCGCGAGAGAGAAAGAGAGAGAGAGAGAGAGACGTTCATTCTTGCAAATACATTTTTACATAAAGTTTTGTCTATTATTACATTATTCGGAGAAATGTTTAGAAATTGTTAAATTTATATATCAATCACAGCTACTCAAGAGAATATAATTCTCATTTTATTATTATTTTTCCTCCTAGGATTTGCATGTTATGTAGTAATGTTATGTAGTGTATAGTAGTGACACCTATTTATTCTCTTATTACTTTGCAATAAGAGCAGCAAGAGATTGTTTCAGATGAACAAATGACGTGACAAATATCATAAATTGATTTTTGCGGAACATACTGTAAAAGAGCCATATGTGAGAGTGGTGGCCAAAAATGGTACTGCATAGAGGATCAACATTTTGAAGCACACAGTATATTGCCATGAATATATTTTCATTTGGGCTTTCACGATGTAAATATATTACTGTTTATGCTGAAAAATTATCAATTATTGGTCACCGAACCAAATTTATTTCCAATAATTTTCCTCAGCCATTTTCCGTAGCGTGCGAGAAATTCGCAAATGCATGCGCGCAAAAACACGACTGCACGCACATTGCTCGCAATTCTCCATGCACTCAAGGTCAAATGCTGTGTGCGCCGTGCACAATGCATGCATGTGCGCACACTCCAGTATTGCATGTGCATGCGTAATCCGCGTGATCACAATGCGGCTAATTATTGGTCGGGACACTTAGAGCTAGTTGATTGGCTCATGCATTTCCCCACCTTGACCGCATGCTTTGAGCTGCACACCACTAATTGCGAACGTCGTTCCGTACTCAACATTGACTTAACATGTCCAAGAAGAACGAAGAGCTGGTGAGACTCAATTTTGGTTTCGCCAGTTTGATTCTTGTATCGTATAGTCCCTAGCTTCGGAAGGGTCCCCATAGTTTTCTATTTTTTCCCTATAAATCTACAACCGCGAAGCAAAAAAAATGCAATTTTCTTCTTGATTTCAGATGGGAACTTTGGGGTTGTAGTCCAGGGGTCATCAAATTCAATTTAAATATGATCTTCTTTTGTATAGTTTTCTTTGTATAGTTATAATTTTATTTTGTAAATTTGCAATATATTTAAAACTGGATTCAGAAATATATTGCAATAATTTTCAATTATTGTTTTCTACAGTGGAAAATTTAAATATATTAATTTTCTGTGGCCTAAATTAAAATATATTTATTTTACGAGTCCAATATATGTCTTATAAAATTATATTTTCCAGGCCCTGGTTGTAGGTTTACTACATGGGTGTGCATGTATTGTAATTAATCTGGTTCTAATGTTGATGTATTATTTACATGCTGTTCTTGCCGCAACATGAGAATGATGACAACGAGAGAGTGCTGAAGAGCTTAACATATTGGTTTTGATTTTGTTCGGTTCTATGCTGTAGCGTAATTTTAATTTCTTAATATTTTTTTCCAAACATACATTCATATACATATTTTATACCAGATTAGTATATTTTATATTTTCAAAGTGTTTAATGCAGGGTTCAACAACCGAAAATGTTGAAAGATCCATATTGGACCCAAAAAACTAAAATGTCTGGAGTCACAAAAAAATTAAATCTTTATATAAGCCATATCATGTATATATATATGTATATATATATATATATATATATATATATATATATATATATGTATATATATGTATATATGTATATATATATATATATATATATATATATATATATATATATATATATATATATATATATATATATATATATATAAGCTTTATTAGCCTACTATCAAAATGACCACCTTGGCTACATATATTTACATTTTAACTTTTCCTGCAGTGTGTCCTGTAGAGCAGTGTTTCCCAACCACAGTCCGCTGCACACTGGTGTGCCGTGAGCAATGGTCAGTTGTGCCACATGACTCTTTTTGTTATTTGACAACATGTAGCATTGGCAATGAATGCAAATGATTTGGTCGAAGAAACGCTGAATTCTCTGTTCTCATCAGGTAGTTTTCTGCTAATTTACTGGTAATTATCACTTACCTTCCGGGCGACCAAAAGACCGGAAAACAATGTACAAGAGTAAAGATAAAAAAAAACTAAAATCGTATACACATTTGCTACTTTTCCTTTGGCCATCACACATGCTTGAGTCAAAGCTTTCAATTCAGCTAGCTGCGCAGAGCATGGCTGATCACAACTCTCTGCCTTTACTGTCGTGAAATTGCTTCCCTCCTGCTTAAAAACTGCAAATGCAGCATCCAGCATGATTGCCAAGATAATCTTTGTAACAGGATCCATCCAAGAAGTATGTTACTTCTGCATTATGCAAATGAGTAGATTCTAAATCTGGTTGCAACTTTGTATATTTCATTGTCTCCAATATGTACTCATGAGCCTCCCCTTCAAATTCAAAAGACATGGTGTCCCCAGGATTTACCGTCGGACACCTCTTGATCATAATATCTGTGTATGATAATAACGGCAAGTATTGTAAGCATCGAGCCTGTGTTATTCCAAATCGACTCTGATTGATCAATTCTGAAATTTTACGATGAGTATAGATCACTACTGGTTACCCTATTGCAATTTTTGACGCCTTCTCGTACGCATAATTAACAGCCGCTAAGCCCTATAGCATGGAGGCCAGCCCTGAACCACATTGTCCAAATTTGTGCTATAATAAGCTATAGGCTGTTTTCTCCAACCACTGCACGTCTCTTACATTAGCACTGCAGACCCATACATATTCTATTGGTTTGACACGTACAGGTGAAATGGTTTGCTGTAATCGGATGCAGCCAGTCTCTGCATTTCCCGTTTGATTGTCTCGAACGCAATTCTGGACTCATTGGTCCAGTTCAAAGGCGTCCTCAAGGGCACTATTTTAACAGCATAGTTGGGAAGACTACGAGGATGAGTCGGTCCCGGTGCTGGGGGTCAGCCACCGGGCTCTGAGGATGCGCTTGGCTGGGAATGGTGTCTCGTGATCGGGCAGGAGTAGGAGGATGAGTCGGTCCCAGTGCTGGGGGTGAGCCACCGGGCTCTGAGGATGCGCTTGGCCGGGAATAGTGTCTGGTGATCGGGCAGGAGGATGAGGACAAGTTGGTCCCGGTGCTGGGGTTGAGCCACCGGGATGGCAGGATTCGCTTGGCCGGGAATAGTGTCTCGTAGTCGGGCATGAGTAGGAGGACGAGTCGGTCCCGATGAAAAAAATAAATAAATAAAAATGTAAAAAAAAATAAAAAATCAGCTGACACTGCCACTGAGAGGGAATTCATCCCATGCTTGCCCTTACCCAAGACAGGTGAGTGAACCACTATACCATCAGATATGGCTCGTGAAAATAAATTATTTTCTGCTAAAATAAAATGTAAATCTAATTTACCTTTTTTTAAAAAAGACTGTCTCTTTAAAATATTAGATTTTTTCCAACCATTTTTTTCAGATTCTTTTTTTCCTATTTAGCTCTTTCTTGAGCTAAAACCAGTCATTCCCAAGAAGGTCATCATCTGTCCCACGGTATGTGGACGTAGCACTTTACTTACTCCTTCCTTCCAACTGACAAGGTGCCACTGAAATTGTGCCATGTGAAATGACTCTTCCCAGATATTCTACCTGGGACTGCCAATATTGTAACTTTGCACGGGAGGTCGTATGTCCTCCCTCAGCGAGTCTCCGTAGTAGTTTAATTGAGTCTCTATGGCAGTCCTCGAGTGTTGGGGTGCAGATCAACAAATTGTCCACATACTGTAAGACAGTGCTATTTAGTTATATCCCTTCAAGGTCTTTCCTCAAAAGTTTTGCGTGTGGCAATATTGTTTCCCTTGATATGCTATGAACACAAATAAATGTTGGCGGTCCTCATGTAACGGCACACTAAAGAACGCTGAGCACAAGTCTATCTGTTAAGAGCAGCCTGCTATTGTTTTTCCCGACTCTCGTTTGTCCCTCCTGCCTTGCCGTTGTGTTTGCTCAGCTGCGCGTGATACGAAATTAGTCTCTGATTTGTCTATTTAAACCCCACTGAGTTTAATGTCATTGTCGGATCGTCTGCCTAAATTCCCTTACCATGCATCCACGCTACCTTGCTCCTCGATTCCACGTGTTTTCTCTAGTCTGGTTTGGTTTCATGTTTCATTTCACAAGTCCTTGTTATTTTGTAAGGTCCCTCCTAAGTTATTAATGTTTTGGTTATGAGCACAATTTGCCTCGTCCGCACCTGCATCCCCGCGATTGGGTCCTAATCCCTCCTACCTCGCCACGACATCTCCCGTGGACGTAACACTATCACCATGAAAAAATCATTAGTGGGGTATGTGGGTTTGGCACCTCAACAGGCCCTTCCTGAACGATATCATTTACTGCCCTCAAGTCATGCGCAAGTCTATATTTGGACTTATCTGCTTTCTGTACTGGCAATGTATTGACATGTTACAGTAACTGTTAGTCTCAATCAACACACCTGCTTTCAAAGTACACATCAGGAGCCGTCCATGGATTAGACGGGCAATTCTGTCGAATGTGACTGGGCTGTTGGCATCCCCAGCATCTTAGAGGAGATTGAGGAGGACCGCTTTGCTGCTAATTTATCCTCCTTGCTCCACCCTTTGATGGCGTCTGAGGCTGTCTCTTGACTGTGGCAGTTGGGTGGCTCTTGCTTGCTGGGCATACACGTTGACAACAGGAGGAGCCAGGACTGCCAGGGCCGTTGGTGGTGGAAGCGTTGGTGGTGGTGGTGGTGGTGACATTGGCGCCATCACTGGTGCCTCCAGGCTTGGCTTGGAATCTTCGGCTGAGGCTTGAACTCTCCTCTTTTTCTTAGTGGACAGTTCCGCGAGCTGTAACTGAGTCACTTTTCTTTGCCGTTCTTTGTCTTCATCCTTCAGCCGTTGTTCGTCCTGTCTGTTATTTCGAGGGCGTGCACCACGTGTTCACAGAACTCTTGATGTGACTTTGACGCAAGCAAGTCCCACTACATCCTCCAGCCTGCTCCTCGCTGGAGTTGGCATTGCTTCAACAACCTGCTGTTCTGAATAGCGTCGTCAACAGAGGACTGTTGCCAACCTCCTCTTCTGTTTCTTGTTTTCATCTTTTAAGCTGGCGGCTGATGTATTCGGCAGAGTTTTCCGCATCGGTGATCGGCTGTCCTTTCAGGGCCTTGGGATCAATCTTGATCGGATATTGAACTCAAGTCCATCTGCCTCTGGGTTACACATCCAATGATGTCCGCTCAGGTACAGGAAATTTTCCATTGTTGGTATTCCCAGAACTCTTGCCCAAAATGCTTAGATGTCACCTAGTGCCAGGATTTTACCCACTGTCTCCTCTTCAAACGCCGTTATACACTCTCATGAATAGCAGGGAGCCGCGCCACAAATCCATTATGGTATATTCTGTCCCTGGGTTCCTTTTATTAAAATCGGAAATTGATAAGCTGTCATGTTTAAAGTCGGGTGTGACGAAGTTGAACCCTGGATGCAGGGGAAAATTAGGCAGCAGAAGTTGCTGGTGCAAAACTTTGTCTTTTAATGACAAAAACTCTATATCCAAGTGAAAAAAAATAAACAGGAAGAAACGTGAACCGACAAAAGGCAAAAACATGACTCACTGGACGGAAAACACAAGGTAATGGTAGCAATAATCACATGCCAGACGTCACCAAACACTCTCCTTAGATACACACAAAAGGCTAATCAAATAAACTCAAAACAGCGGCCTATGAGAGGAGGGGAAAACACGTGCACACATACACACACCTGCACACACCTCCACACACCTCCACACAAAACCCCAACAGAACGTGAGAGTACCCTCCCCCCCTTAAGTGACGAATCCCAGACTTCCCAAAATCCTAAACTCCAATATCGAAAAAAAAAATAAGGGGGAGGGAGGCAGGGGGCCAGAATTGGTGCTGGGTGCCAGCGTGGGCGCGCAGGTGCGAGGTGCCGGAGTGGGCGCGCAGGAATGAGGCACCGGTGTGGCAATGCAAGGATGGTTATGGAACGCGTACCTACAAAAGGCGGTCGTCCTCTTCCCAGGCCTCCAAAATTTCCCACATTGTCATGCCAGGTCTCAAAGGGCCAGAGTTATTTTGCCCAGCTTCAAAGTGGTAGCCGTCATTCCAGCTTTTTCTCGAATTGGCAGGCGTCATCCTGTCCTGGACCAAAATGGCCGCCGTCATCATGCCCCATCTCAAAATGGCGGTCGTAATCACACCATGACACATAATGGCCGTCATCATCCTGCCACGATTCAAAATGGGCATCGGCATGCCTCTTCCGCCTCCCCCGCCACCGTGGCGCATGCCGCTACCATCGAGTCGCTACCGTTGAGCTGCCTCGTCGGAGACACGGCGGGGTCGGGCTGAGCATAGTGGCTGCTAGTGCTTCCCCGTAGCCCACCACGCTGAGGGCCTGGATAAATAGCCAAACACGAACCCCTAGGGATTCGCCAAGTCATATAGCCCAGGGAGACGACCGGGGAAGCGTTCGGGAAAGTGTCAGGGGGAAAAGGATTCGCATACAGCCGGCACCCTGGATTGGCACGAGAAAAGACCAAAGGTTCCATCGGGAAGCGGATCACTGGGTTCGATTATTGGTGGGAGTATTATGTCATGATTGAAGTTGGCTGCGGCGAAGTTGAACCCAGGATGCAGGGAAAAAAGGCGGCAAAAGTTGCTGGTGCAACACTTGGGCTTTTAATGACAAAAACTCTTTATCCTAGTGATAAAATAAACAGGGGAAGAAACGTAAACTGACCAAAGGCAAAAACATGACTTACTGGATGGGACACACAAGGTAATGGTAGCAATACTCCCTCGCTAGACGTCATCAAACACTCTCCTTATACACACACAAAAGGCTAAACAAATAAACTCCAAACAGCTGGCTGTGAGAGAAGGGGAAAACACGTGCACACACACACCTCCACACAAAAACCCAACAGAACATTAGCAGGATCAGTAAACCGATCTGGAGGGTGAATGAGAGGTCTGTATCTGAGATCATATTGGTTGGCTTCCGTGCCTGTTGCCGCAAATGTAAGACAACCTCCCAACACTGCCAATGTTACCTTATTGAGCCTGTCTTTCTCTAATCTTACTTTTCCGGTCGATATTTCTGAGTTGTGTCATCCATCTCACTCTCAAGTTCTTGGATAGTGATATTTTCTTTGTCCTTGCCCCATCTTGGTTTTCTACATTGACCCAATAAGAACATCCTTGCTTTGTCATTTCTCTAAGCGCTTGATTTCTTTCAGCATGAGAATCCAGCACATTAGACGTTTTTGGCTTTGGGGCTCTTCTGTCAGTTCTGCAGTATTGTGGCGGACTTAAGAACCTTTACCTTTCCGCCGGTGACAAAGGAGAATGACTTCCTTCACCTAGGACCACCAGCTGGGATTTAAATTATTTGACGCTTGGCCCATTTCCTACAAAAGTCTTTAATTTCACCTTTCTTTGCTGGGTATTTGACTCCCAAAATCATCGTCGCTGGAAAAAAACATCTTAACAATGTGTTCCAAATAACAAGTTAATAAGTAATTGTTAAAGTATGTCGCGCAGTTATCTTTTAAAAAATCAACTACCATATTTTCACACTGAAAAAAAGCACCATGTGATAGGGCGCAGTCTCATTTGCGGGTATAGTTTCAGTTTTTTGTCAATACATTGGACGCCTCGTCCGATAAGGCACTAGCATGACACTAGCCTAGCGTATGTTATGCTAGCCGCTAGCGTATCTATGTTATGCTAGGCTAGCATATGTTATGCTGTCCGCTAGCATATGTTTTGCTAGCTGCTAGCGTATGTTAGGCTTGGCACTAGAGGGTTTTTTAAAGACAGCAAGAGCAAAACTAAGTTTGATAATGCTTTATTGAGGTCAAAGGTACACTGATATAAAGAGTTTCTGTGTCAATGGATTAAAATCTGACTGTAATGCAGACTGTCTATATCAAGCTGGATAGTGGACTGTAAGACAAAATGCATTCAATTAAAACACTTTGGTCAATAAAATTGTGTACTCAGGGTTATTTCAGCTTTTTCTCTCACGCCGGCCATGCAAAAAAATCAAAAATGCACTCTCCTCTTCTTTTTCTAACACTTCCGCAAAGGGAGGAGAGCTTCACCACGCCCCCTGATAAGGTCTCTTCGCGGGCCTCCTGTCGCTCAGTCTATCCTCAGAATGGAGACACCTCACACTGCCTGCAAAGATTTTAACACTGCTCTACGTGATTTACAGCACACACAGAAAACACCACAGCACTTAACCACTGAACCAGAATATTGACCACAGCCGCTTTAGCTCAAATTTGACTATTTATTGCTATAAACTAACTCAACTTTGTGTTTACCATTCCAGAAGTGACCACTCAAACAACATTTTTTCCACAAGAAGTTATAGCAATACGTTTTTTCACACTTTTGTTTTCCGTCCTAAGCATATAATATGTTTTTCTTTTTCCTGTGCGTTTCGTTTTGCCTTAATTCTTCTTTGCCTGTTGACTGGCGACAGGAAACAGACAAAAGGGGGGGCTTTATCCACGGCAAAAATGCACTCGTAAACGAACAAACAAATTTAAATTAACTTGGATAACTATATACAGACACTCAACGTTTAATGTACAGTACACAGGCAGAAAGGCTTTGTTCTTAGGTGTCTGAAGTTGACTTTGTCTTCTTGTGGCCATGTCTGGTCTACCTTATCCATAATATTATATTTGTGGCTACCTCACAGAAAACTACTCACTTGGCTCGCCTCGAGGGCAATCCTGGCGCCAAAGAACAGCACGGTTGCCAGCATAAACGAGCAGCGACTGGAGACATGGTCTCATATAAATCCATTGACCGGCCAACCGATCCAGCTACTGCAATTATGCTTATACAAAACCTGCTACCCCCAAGCAGTGCAACGGGACGCGCCTGGTGACCAAATCCCTATCACCAAATCTCTCTCCCCGATGATGTTCCTGGCTCTGCTGAGGTAACGAGGGCTGGCAATGTCTTCCAGTGAGGGCAGAGAGAAGCCAACGATCTTCTGCTGCCGTGCTTCCTGCGTACCACACTGTGATGCAGTATGCCAGGATGCTCTCCACAGTGGTTCTATAGAAGGCTACCAGAAGCTTGGTGTCCAAGTTGTTCCTCCTGAGTACCATCAGGAAATTGAGTCGTTTCTGGGCCTTCTTCACTACTGCCGTGGTGTTTGTACACCAGGAGATCTTATCCTTGACGTGGACCCCCAGGAATTTAAAGGACTGGACCCTGTCTACACATACTCCATTTATGAGGAGTGGGGCCAGATCTCTGCTGTGTTTGCGAAAGTCCATGATTATTTCTTTAGTTTTCGTGGTGTTCAGTGTGAGATTGTTCACCGAGCACCACAAAGAAAGTTTGTTGACCTCATCGCTGAAGGCCGACTCATCCCCTCCTGAGATGAGTCCAACCACAGTGGTGTCATCAGCAAATTTGATGATGGAGTTAGACTGGTGGGTTGGTGTACAGTCGTATGTGTACAGGGAGTACAGAAGAGGACTCAGTACACAGCCTTGAGGGGAGCCAGTGCTCAGTGTAATGGAGGAAGAGAGGTGGGGACCAAGTCTAACAGGTTGTTGTCGGTTGGTTAAGAAGTTCTTTATCCAGCAGCAGATGGAAGAGGATAGTCCAAGGTGAGAGAGTTTGTCAGAATATATATATATATATATATATATATATATATATATATATATATATATACATATATATATATATACATATATATATATATATATATATATATATACATATATATATATATATATTCTGACAAAATCTCTCACCTTGGACTATATGTATATATATATATATACATATATATATATTGGGCCGTGATGAATGTAGAGAGACACCTCTGTTCTCTGCCCCATGAGCTCAGTTGATGACACCAGATGGAGTTGGTGCTGTTTGTAAAACACGTGTTAGTTGATTTTTTTTTCCAAATTGACTGAAATGTGAAGCGATAAGTCATTTTGTTTATCTACTATGGTAAAGAGAAATAGATAGGGGGAAAATGTGCCAACTTCTTCGGGATTTCCGGTTTTTACCCGAACAAGTAACGCAAACTCCAGGACTCCTGACAACTTCCCTAAACCCTGGAAATCCCCCAAAAATGTCACCTATTTTTTTAAGCAACCATTTCGGAAAAGTACCAATGTTCTAATTTAAATGCCATGGAATTCAAAACCATCGCTACGACTTCAGCATCTTACTTCTGTGTTTGATTCAACTGGACAGTACTCGGAGATATTCGGTAAATTAAGTGCATTGTGAATCATCCGAGGTACAAGTTCTGACAAATGACTTGCCTTTTGCGACTTAAGCGTGGCAATCGATTCGGAATTGATTCCATAGGTAGCCTCTATAGCTTTAACATTTTCATTTTTCTTCATAAGGGAAGTATATATATATATATATATATATATATATATATATATATATATATATATATATATATAATTGAATGTCACTATGGGGGAAAGTTTGAAAAATAGAGCGGCATGCCGGTGAAATAGAGGTTTTTCTTGGTTCTTCTATGTTTGGCAAGTGCCTTCTTCCCTGGGATTCATACCGCTGTCACATTAGCGATGCCACCAAGAAGCACTTGAAGAAGATTGATGTGGCCGTGATTCCAGAGGGCTGCAGCAAATTTATACAGGCCCCCGACGTCTACTGGAACACCACATTCAAGGCCAAAGACCGACAGTTCTGTGAGAACTGGATGTTGCACGGCGAGAATTGCTACACCAAATCCAACATGAGAGCACCATCAATGGAAGTTTATCTGAAATGGATTGTCGATACTTGGAATCAGCTGCCAAATCGTTGACGATCATCAAGTTTTTCAAGGGATGTGGACTGAACAACGCTCTCGACGGCTCGAAGGATTGCCATATCCATTGTTTAGGTCAGACGGCCTGATTCAGACTGGTAAACGCCGGTTGGCACTCCTGGTACTCATTATTTGTTGGAGCTTACGCATGTCAGACAATCATAGCATCCTACTCAAATTTTGGACAACTACCTCAGATGCACACGACATGAACGCTGCCTCCACATGACTACCTGCACTTTACTAACTCAGCACAAACATGAACAATACCATACTCACATTTTTGACAACGATCACACAAACCACCCCAATACGACATGAAAAATGTACATGCATACAGCCAAATAATATACCCTACAATTACTATTTGTTCCCCTTGACTTCTACCTCCTTACTTGGGTTTTTGGTTATTCTGATGCAAATGCGCATTCACCGAAACCTCTCTCGACCCACCTTTTCAGTGTCTTCCAAGCTTCTACTACTATTGCCAGGAATTACTCCCCTCCCTACATGTTATCATTCTGTTTCAATACACTTTTTTGCAACATGTTATTTTTTTCTTTGGTTGGGCCATTCATGGTTTGATTAATTCTCTCATGCCACATACAGTCCCCTTAAAACAAAACACACGGTGAAAGCTTTAAATCTCATTATCTTTTTATGTCGATAAAAGCATTCAATTAAATTAAATTCAACTCCTGAGTCGGCAAAACTATATTTTGACAAAATTATAATATCACACATGACTTACTGCCCAACAAGTTTGTCATCGGCCTGCAAGAAAACACTGTTGATGTACAGGTAGGTGTTTTTTCCTGCTTGGCATTGCTGCTTGGCAGAGGAGTCAGAGAAAGACTGTTTTTGGCTCCGGCTTAGGAGGAAGGACAGAAGAATGTAGCCATTCTCTAGAAGGTAGGTGGACATCCTACTCGCTAACACCGTAAAGAAGATCTTCCCCTCTACGTTTATCAAGGCAATGCTTTTGGCCTATTTCTTTGGAATTTGCGTCCTTCAGGATGAAGACCGCTACAGCCCTTTGCCACTCTGATGGCATGAGCTGCTCCTTCCAGACTGCTCTCATTAGGTACCAGAGAAACTGTAATACCTTGGGGCAGTTTTTATATAACTTGTAGGGGACTCCATTAAGGCCCGGTGCTGATGAGGACTTGCCTTTGTCACTGCTTGCTTATATTCGCTGAGCTTGGGGGGCATGATGTTAAACTTACCTGTCGGTGGTGAGGGCGTCTCTTAGTTAATCGCTGTACTGCCTTCTGACGTGCTGTTTTATTAGATCCCTGGTAGTCTCGAGCTTTCCAGACTTCTCCTCCAGCAGTTGTCTGGCGTGCTTGAAGGGGTCCTTGTAGAAGCTGGCTCGCTCTTTCTGCTTCTGTTTGCTACGCTTGCGGAAGCGTTCAGCTCTGCGAAGCCTGGATAGTCTTTGCCTGACCTTTTCCCACGGAACTTTCAGGCCCTCTCTCTCTGGCTCGGTTGCCTTCCTCCAGTTCTTGCGGAGTTGTCGGCGTCTTTGCACGACCTGGGCGATCTCCTTCCTCCCCTGTCTCTTGGGGTGGTCTTCTGCTTGGAAGTAATTTCACCGAACCTGTCTCTGCAGGTCTGGTATATGGGAGGGAGGGAGGCAGCGGTGGTTGGTTAGGCGCTCGGGCAGACGGGGGTGCGGGCGGGTGGTCAGGTGCGAGGAGTGACGGACGGACGGACGGTAAAATAACAATGTATAGATCTTAAAAATGCTCTAAAATATTTTCTTGGTTTAAAAAAAGAAAGATAAAACAAGAATAAAAGTAAATATTTTTTATTATTATATGTAACCTTTCAGAGATAGATGTATTCATACCTCAATGGGCTACTGCTGCTATGCAAGTTGATTGATTGATTGAAGCTTGAGCAAAAGGAGCAGGCAGAAGGATGTAAACACAGTTGCGAATCAGGATGAAATGAGTCGTGCACTATGAATACAAAACATGCTCAGTTGTAACTTGAATCATCAGTATTACGGCTCTTTCAGAAAGCACTTGGTACTGAATGACAGCTAGGGGTAACATTTTGAGTGTTGTAGTAGAAGGATATATGGTGCTGCGCTATTCCTTTGCGAGGATCCTCATAAATAGTACCTCTCACCAGGTTATCAGCAACACCAGGCGCCATTTTCCAGTGTGAGTCTTAGCTGTTGGCTTCCAAAAATGGGCCGTGATGAATGCAGAGAGACACCTCTGGTCTCTGCCCCATGAGCTCAGTTGATAACACCAGAGGAAGTTGGTGCTGTTTGTAAAACACAATGTGTTAGTTGATTTTTTTCCTCCAAATTGACTGAAATGTGAAGTAACAAGTCATTTTGTTTATCTACTATGGTAAAGAGAAATAGATAGCTAACTTCTTCGGGATTTCCGGTTTTTACCCAAACAAGTAATGCAAACTCCAGGACTCCTGACAACTTCCCTAAACCCTGGAAATCCCCCAAAAAATGTCACCTATTTTTTTTAAGCAACCATTTCGGAAAAGTACCAATGTTCCAATTTAAATGCCACGGAATTCAAAACCATCGCTACGACTTCAGCATCTTACTTCTGTGTTTGATTCAACTGGACTGTACCCGGAGGAATTCGGTAAATTAAGTGCATTGTGAATCATTCGAGGTACAAGTTCTGACAAATGACTTGCCTTTTGCGACTTAAGCGTGTATATATATATATATATATATATATATATATATGTATATATATACATATATATATGTATATATATATATGTGTGTGTATATATATATATATAGGAGAAAAAAAATTGAAAAACGGCCACAAAGAGACTCAGATTCCCATGATCCATGTTTAAGTATCTGAACAGGATAGGCGACAATCATGTAAAGTGTGACATGATTGGATTTCTATCGCCGTCAATGGCAATGATTTATACTTTTTGACTCTGAGACTCTCCTGAACAGAAACTCTACTGTGTTAGTATTAAAAAACATACACTATGTAACTAATTCCTTGCAACAAAAATTTCAATCATTGTAAAAATAGTATTCCTGAATAGCACTGATTTATCTTTGGGGTTAGAATCACTTGAAAAGCCCTGGTAAGTATATTAATTTCCTCTTCACAGGCTTTTGCTTAAAATTTCTCCATTTTATTGAGAAATATAAATCCTGAGTATAATGCAGGTGTAGCATTTTTTCAAAGCTCTACTAAATCTACTAATGAATGACTCTCTTGGCAGACATGGGAATGGTTAATGTGACAACCACTACATGCCTTTGCCAAAATCTATTAGTCGCAGCTATCAATTCTAGGACGAATATGAAATCCGGAAGGTGATTCCCATTTGTACTCTTATATTCCTCGTAAGGGAATATCTATTGTCTGCGAGCCGCCCTTGTGACATGATTACAGAATCAACCCAATGAAATTACAGATGACAGTGCAGTGGTCACAGTGCCAAAATCAGTTTGCCAGTTGTCAGGCTTCTGTGTTGAAATCCGACGATCTGACAGATAAACAACTGAATTGGTCGTATCATTTAATCCATTATACAGCACACTCTAACCGTTATGAATAACTAGGTGGAGGTGGTCTCAACCTCGTCCGCCACCGACTTACACCTTCTAGGCTCTTCACGCTACCCAGATGGTTTGACTTTGCAGCCACTTTTCCACTTGAGGACTTAATGCACACACACAATCCCAGATGGAAGCCATTAAGCCCACAGCTCAGTCATTCAGGCCATGAACATAACACCACCTTAATCAGCTGATGTTGGAGGTCTCTAGGAAGCAGACAAAAAGCCATTGAAAGTATTTTATATTAGTTTCTGGAAAGATAATCACGTCATACAAATAGTGCATTTGTCCTGTGTCATTTTCTAGAGATGAAATAACAAGATATATATATATATATATATATATATATATATATATATATATATATATATATATATATATATATATATATATATATATATATATATATATATATATATATATATACATATATATCAGTGGCAGGACGTTAATTTCATACCGACGCCTTCAGCTGTCTGAATCAATCCAAACCTCAAAAACTACTTCATGGCTATAAAACCTTTACTGCAGCTACAGCTGCGACACATAAATAAGCATCAATAATAACCTCATACAATTGAAATATTATTTCGGAGAATAGCCATATTTTACTCACCAAAAATCATTTTTATCTGTACGCAAAATCCACCCTCCGTTCTTTCCTCCTTTTCTATCGCAATCGAAGCTAATGCTGAAAAGTCAAGCCTGTGCTGTCGTATTTCTGGCATAAGTTTTTATTCGATTTAGTGCTGAAAACGTTCGTTCTTGGTTGTGACAGGCTTGCTTGCTTTGGAGATGTCCGAACTTTCTTAATGATGTCCAGCTTTTTTTGAAAAGTCCGTCTTGAAAATGGCTTTGACAGTAAATCTGCAAACAATTCAATTTCTTCTCCTCCTTCAGCCATGGCGGGTTGACAAAACCGCTATTAATTCAACACAACAATATATTTGCTTGTGCAGCTCACTCCAGATACTGTTTGGTAGCTCTGGCTAGTCCATTCTATCACTAGCCAAACATAGTTGGTGAAAGCGATGACGTATCCCTACGCCTGCGAGAAGGCATTGGTGTCGCCAACTCCCAATCTGATTGGTTAAATCAACAGTTTTATGGATGGTTGTTTTATGCAGCAGAGCCTGCAGAACTGATTGTGAAGGCCTCAAGGCAGATTTCTGACCCTGGCAACAAATAATAGCTGAAATGTGATTGGTTAAATGCTTAAATATGAAAACACATATCTGGAAGCAGCGCAACCAGGGGAAAAGCAATGAAAGGAAGCTGACAGACAATTTGGTATTATTTAAGTATTTATAGACAAAACATAATTAACATCAGTCTGTGATTCAGATATTTTTTTTATTATTATTTTTTAGTTATATTTTTATGTCCCCCTACTGTTAGGCTGACGTGCTAACCACTCAAGCACCGACCCGCCCTGAAAGCTAGGTGAAAATGATTTTCGTTTCAGTGCCATTAACGGGCAAAGAATGAAAATAAAACACACAGTGACAATTACTAAATTGACAATTTCAAAATTATGAATACCTGTGATAGATTTTTTTCCATGTTGTCAAGCACTCTTCTACTCATGTAGAATTTTTTCTGCATGGTGTCACTGCTTGTTCAACATATGATTTTATAACTTTCTCTTGAAACATTTCTGAACTTCAAATTCTGGGTGTTTTGTTTGTAGTTTGTGAATTGACTAAGGCTCGTCCCACCACAGTCTGATCTGCATTTTACAAAGAGTGTCTGGATCGATGGTCATAAGAGTTTTCTGAGGTCAGTGAAGGCAGAGGCTGAACAGAAAGACATCTGTCTGGGCCTGGAAGGATTTCACACTTCTCGTGATCCAAATGATTTAGGCTCTCCAGGGTTGCCTGCTGGGACAAGCTCCCAGTAGGTTTACCTCACACAGATGGATCCCTACGGCATTTCTGCATATGGGAGGCATACATTTTCTTATTGAAGAAATGAAATTAAATATAATTTAAATAATGGTGTGTGTAAGTAAGACGCCAGAAGATGGACTCTCTAAAAAAATAAGGTGGGGGTGTTAAATTGCTTCATCTGTTTAGTAGATTTACACCTGCTGAATCCTGGGTGATGAGGTGCAAAAGTCAAATAAGATCAGACCGAGCAGTTTGCCCATACTTCCTTGCTTTGGACGAACCTCTGGGCACTTTTTTTGTGGGTTGCTCTATTTTCCATCTAAACTGAGTTGAAGTGGAAATGATTCCATTTAAGCAGGGCATGTCATCATTATCTCTTCTTTGAATCCAAATCCAGCACAAATAAAATTTTATTAAAATACTCCCAAAGCACTATTATTCTTGGACAAACGCAATATGCGGTATTAGTAATGATGTTGAACAGTTGCAAAAGCTGTGCTGTATCTTGCCGCAGCGCTGCTGAGCGAGTGATGGTGGATTATTGAGATACAAACGAGTGGTATGGGTTGGGGGGCTGGTCTTAGAGATGTCCCAATAATCCTATGTTGTCTCAGGCCTTGTGCCCCTGTTGGGCCGAGGTGAGGGACCAGACAAAGAATGATTAAGAAGACAGAACCTCAGCCTCGTTCCAGTGCCACAAGTGAGCCTCCTCGTGACCGGCAGGCAGCAAAATGCTATGTGGAGCAAGAGTTCCCTCACATTATTCAAGAGAATGGCTCGTTATCTTCTGGAGCAAGTTTTTAATCATGGACTAGACTACCCTTTTTTGGAAGAGGATGCCTTCACGGACATTCTTATTCAAAGATGAACTGAAAGTGCTGGGGTTCACACGGATTGCCTGGTGCTCAACATTTGTGGGGATGCTGCTGGCTGGCTTCATGGTAAAGCCAGCCTTAATCTACAGGTTTGACCATCCTCTTTCTTTAAAAACAAGAAGGCTTTCTGCCTGTCTACTAGATGAACAACCGGAAAGCCTGGATCACAAAAGCCTTCACAAACTATTTTATCCCGAACGCGAAGCTGTACCTCGCTGACGAGTCGACTCACTGAACTGTTTGTTCTCTCGCCTGGACACAGGTCACTGGGGGCCTCACGCTGGAGCCAGGCCTGGAGGTGGGGTATGGTGGCAAGTGCCTGGTGGCCGGCCCTGCACCCATTGGGTTCAGGCAGGCACAGACCGAATGGATGATGTGTGCCCTCCTTCCCATGAGCTCACGACCTGTTGGAGGTGCCAAGGAGGTCGGTGTGTAAGTAGTTGGGTGGCAGGCAAAGGATGGGTCCTTAGTGGTCCGTTCCCCGATGGCAGAAACTGGGTTTTGGGACACGGAATATCACCTCTCTGGTTTGGAAGGAGTCCAAGCTAGTGCATAAGATTGAGAAGTCCCGATTTAATGTAGTTAAACTCACCTCTATGCACATTTCGGGTTCCAGCACCACTACTCTCGAAGGGGGTTGGAAGCTCTTCCACTCTGGAGTCATTCACGTTGGGAGGCGACGAGCATGTGTGCATACTCTGCACCGTGGCTCAGTGATGGCACATTGGAGTTCATCCTGGTAGACAAGACAACGCCAAGCCTTTTCCTGCATTGTATGGATTTTCAATTGGTATTGAAAATGCCTCTTAAACGTCCTGCATCATCTAATTCATCAAAAATTAATCTACTGTGCGTTACATCAAGAAGGTAGGAAGAAGGAAAAAAATAATTGTTAAGATGGAGAATGCCCTATCGGGAAAAGCTGATTCCTCTGATTAGAACCAAAGCCAAGACCTTTTATGATAGCTTAGCTCCTGACGAATGAAAATGAACCTCAGCCTCGTTCCAGTGCCACAAGTGAGCCTCCTCGTGACCGGCAGGCAGCGAAATGCTATGTGGAGCAAGAGTTCCCTCACATTATTCAAGAGAATGGCTCGTTATCTTCTGGAGCAAGTTTTTAATCATGGACGAGACTACCCTTTTTTGGAAGAGGATGCCTTCACGGACATTCTTATTCAAAGATGATTCTTATTCAACTGAAAGTGCTGGAGTTCACACGGATTGCCTGGTGCTCAACATTTGTGGGGATGCTGCTGGCTGGCTTCATGGTAAAGCCAGCCTTAATCTACAGGTTTGACCATCCTCTTTCTTTAAAAACAAGAAGACTTTCTGCCTGTCTACTAGATGAACAACCGGAAAGCCTGGATCACAAAAGCCTTCACAAACTATTTTATCCCGAACGCGAAGCTGTACCTCGCTGAAAGAGTGCTGCTTTTCAAGGTCTGGACTGTGCAGGAGGACTTGGACTAAAACTCCCATTAATCTGCTTATTTGAAGTGAAAATATTTCCTCTCCACTTAATTTAAATAATTTTAGGAACAGGTTATTGGGAACTTTAGTCCAAGTCCTCCTTGTCAGATTCGAAAGGCATTAGATCATCGATGGAATCTTCAGGGGGTGCAAAAGGGGAGATTTTCAGGAGAAGCTTCATTCTGCAAAGTTTTCGGCGCACAAGGAACATGGCGACCACCGTTTCTTTTCTTGTACAAATATCCTGTTGAACAAGAACATGACACTGTCAAGACGATTGCCATATTCAATGGCTGTCATGTTGTCATCAATCTCCTGGACCTGTTGTGGTAAACTGCGTGCCATATCAAATATCTCCTGCAGATTTCTTAAATAAAGGGAGACCACATTTTTCATCCTCATTCTCGTCCTTACTCCCTGATGGGATCAATTCTACGAGTTCCTCATCATTTTTAGGGTTATTGTGTTGACGTCCTCTCGTCATGCCATAATGCTGGTTACTTTTCTTTATTCCTCGGAGGCGATGTGTCTTAGTCCACACGAGAAAAGTTTTTTTTTTTTTGCAAAATATTGCCAGTCTAGAATAACTTATGACAGTGTGCTACGCCTTTAGCATATCAAGGAACATTAATATTTAGGAGATATTTTCATTGGCGACTCCAAAAAATGCAATGTACTGAAGCCGCGAATGCTGAACCCGCAAAGTGGTGAAGGATCAGATTATTGTTTTCCTATTGACTGTAATGGGAAAAATCGATTGCACTTTGAACAAATCACAATATCAGTGGTGGGCGGGGCATTTTCTGGTAGCGCCTTCAACGTATTAATCCAACCCTAAAAAACTATTTTATGGCTATAAAACCTCTACTGCAGCTACAGCTGCGACACATAAAAAATAATCAATAAATTAATGCACAAAAATGGGGTAAAATCCACTTCCTAGCAGCATTTCATGATTAAATACAAATACTGGAGCTTTTCAGACATTAAAACCAGGCCAGGGGGTGATTTTCCCGGGAAAAGACAGCGATGAACGTCAATGGCGTACGGGCAAACATTGCCCGAAAATGGGGTAAAATCCAGCCGAAAACTGGAGCTTTTTAGACATCAGAACCGGGCCCGGAGTATCATTTCCCCGGTAAAAAGACAGTGATGAACGTCTATACGTCCATACGTGAAATGACAAAAAATGCACTAAAATTAGGTAAAATCCACTTCCTAGCATCATTTATTGATTGAATACAAATACTGGAGCTTTTGAGACATTACAACCAGGCCAGGGGGGTGATTTTTCCCGGGAAAAGACAGCGATGGACGTCAATGGTGAAACGCCAAAAATTGCACTAAAATGGGGTAAAATCCACTTCCTAGCAGCATTTTGTGATTAAATACAAACACTGGAGCTTAAATACAAACACTGGAGCTTTTCAGATATCAGAACTTGGCCCACAATTGAAATATTATTTAGGAATATAGCCATATTTTACTCACCAAAAATCCTTTTTACACAATATCCATCCTCCTTTCTTTCTTCCTTCTTTCCTATCGCCATCGAAGCTAATGATGAAAGTCGAGCCTGTCCTGTCTTATTTCCGGCATAGTCCGTTTTGAAAATAGCTTTAAATCAACACAACAATATACTATTTGCTTGTGGAGCTAAGTTAGCGCGCTGAAAGTGCCGCACACTTCATTTTCCCGGCTGTAACAGGCTTGCTAGCTTCGGAGTTGACCGCCCTTTCTTAATGATGTCCATTTTTTTCTGGAAAAGTCCGTCTGGAAAATAGCTTTGTGAGCAAACAGAATCCTATTGTTTTTGCTTCTGTCGGCCATTGTGGTTGGAGTTTGCGATCTCGGCTGCCTTGGGTACTGCTTTGGCCCGCCTACTGGTTTGGTTTTGTGTTAGCATTTTGCTGGCTGGGACATGTCATTGCTTTCACAAACTATGATTGGCTAATCATAGTTTGTGAAAGCAATGACATGTCCTAGCCAGCAAAATGCTAACGCCTATGAAAAATCATTGTGGGGTTGCTAACTCGAAATCTGAATGGTTAAAAGCAACAGTCTAGTTTAATGCAGCAGAGCCCGCAAGAATTGATTGTGAAGGCTTTGAGGCAGATCTGATCTGGCAACAAATAATGGCTAAAATGTGATTGGTTAAATGGTTCAATATGAAACCACACATCTGTAAGCAGTGGAACTAGGGGGAAAAGCAATGAACGGAAGGTAACAGACCATTTGGAATAATAAGTATTGATGGACAAAATATAATATGATTCAGATATTTCTTAGGCCAGCAGAGAAGGCCTTGAAGGCCCTGACGGCCCGTCACTGAAAGCAACAGTCTTGTTTAATGCAGCAGAGCCCGCAGAACTGATTTTGAAGACTTTGAGACAGATTTCTGATCTTGGCAACAAATAATGGCTGAAATGTGATTGGTTATATATATATACATATATATATATATGTATATATGTATATATATATATATATATGTATATATATACATATATATATATATATATATATATATATATATATATATATATATGTATATATATATATATATATATATATATATATATATATATATATATATATACATATATATATATATATATATATATATATATATATATATATATATATATACTATATACATATATATACATATATACATATATATACATATATATATATATATATATATATATATATATATATATATATATATATATATATATATATATATATTTATATATATATATATATATATATATATATATATATATATATATATATATATATATATATATATATTTTATATATGCCCCAGGGAGAACATGAAAGCTCCACACAGGTGGACCGACCTGGATTTGAACCCAGGACCCCAGAGCTGTGAGGCCGACGTGCTAAACACTCATCTACCAGGCCGCCCTGGTCCAATAAACTTTTTTAAATTACTATTTTTACTGTGAGTACAGTACTTAAAATATTTATTTTTTTATTCATAGATTATAGTTCGATATTAATGCATTTCAGTCTTTTCATATGCCTGTAACCGTGGTATTTAATAAATACACTTGTTGAAAATTGCACTTCTGTACTTGTATTATTGTATAGGCTCAAAAACATGTATTATGGTATGTAGTAATAATAGGGGTGATCCTACTTTGAGGGTTTTCGATAATCGTGGCCATGTCTTGCCTACATTAATTTCTGCGGGGGTTGATGGAGCCTATCCCAGCTGACTTGTACATGTACATGTACAGGAGCACATGCAAAAGATGAGAAATGGGACATGCTTTTTCCCATATTATCATACCACCTCTCCTCAAAACGGTCGCGGGGTGTGCTGGAGCGTATCCCAACCAATCACCGCCCGCAGGCGGGGGACGACTTGAAATAGTTTGCAGCCAATCGTAGGGCACAATGGAAGAGAACTGCTCATGGTCACAATCACACCACCATCAAGTGGGAGTCAAACCCAGTGTTAGGACTAGCTTGTTGTTTTTCCATTGCTTTCTCCCCGTGTTCTGATGTTCGTTTCCCCACTCTTGTTTGTCCCTCCTATCTTGTCGTTGGGCTCACGCAGCTGCGCGTCTTTCAAAATTAGTTCCTGCTTTGTCTATTTAAACGCTTCTGATTTTTATGTCATTTGTCGGATCGTCTGTTTCTTTTTTGAAACAGAAAGACCACAGAAAACCACAGATATCATTGTAAAATATGGACTGAAACATTTAGTTTCTGATGGTACAAATATCGGGCCAGAGTTTTAATTCGGTAGGAGGGCAGTCATGCTCCAGGGAAAGGACTACTGATGCTTCATTTTTTTAAGGTCAGAATTTCACGAACCTTCACAAGTGTTACGTGCACACCCAAAGATCTAGGTACCATATATATCATTGCATCACCATATTTATGATAAAAAATGCCAACCCTTGCACAAGGTTTTCTTCCCATATGGAGGGTGGTGTCAGAGGGCCCCACGCACACATGACATCAGTACTCAGCCTGGAGGAGCCCATGACAGCCGTATGTAAATTGAATATGACTAATAGCTTTTCCGCATTGACTCCCGCCAACACAGGCCCGCCGTGATGAGAGACGATTCAGAGCAAAGAAAGGGAGGACAACATTGCAGAGCTTCACAAGTGTTTCTTCTTTTTACGTCTGGAAAGGGATTCGTAAATCAACTTTTTTTTAAAATGGATTTATACATTGCCACCCAAGAACTCGCTGAATTCTCTTTCATTTAAAGTACAGATATATACAACACAAATTGGACGACATTTGAACTTCATAATTATTCCAAAATACACCTTCACTTTTTGGCTTTCAACACGATTGGCTGCCACCAATTCAGGGTGCCCCCGGCTTGGTGCCTGAAGTCAGCTGGCATAGGCTCCAGCATCCCTGCAACCCTTTTGAGGATGCACATCCCTTGCCTCATCTTTTGCATGTGCTCCTGTACATGCTAATATATTATTGAAATTTCATTACCAACAACAAAACAGAGTTTTCATAAGGTTTTTATTTTTATCCAGGAAAACATGCTGAGGAGTATTATAAAGTACGTGTTGGTCGCACATCACTAAAATGATCTGCTCCTCTATGTTGACAAAATGTGGTACATGGACATGATGTCCAGGTTGGCCAGTGGATTCGGAAGCAATTAGTTGATCAACAAACCCGATTGGTTGTCCGGATAGTCGACACCGAAAGACAATGAACGAACGCGAGCAATGTCGCCTCCAGGGTTTCTTCAATATAAGTCTGCAATAATTTTTAGCTTTTTAATTTGTACCTTTTTGTGCATGTTTCATGGTATACAATCCTGCTAAAACTCTTAAGACTGGTTGTGAAAATGCCAGAATGTCTTTTGCACGGGGAGCCCGGCGTATGAGTGGTTAGCGTGTCAGCCTCACAGTTCTGAGGTCAAGAATATGTAGTGCCTGTAGTTAGCTGGTATACGCTCCAGCACCCCTCATTACCCTCATAAGGAATAGCGGTTCAGAAAGTGAATGAATGAATGTATTTTGCAAATTTGGAGCTTAATCCGGTTAGTAGAGTTAGTTGCAAAAGGAAGGACACATAAAAACAATTAGAACTAAAATAAATATAATTACTCATTCATTCATTTTCTGAACCACTTTTTCCTCAGTAGGGTGACAGGGGGTGCCGGGGGTCTATCCCAGCTGACTTCAAGCACTGGGCAGGGGAGAGCCTCAATTGGTGGCCAGCCAATCGCAGTAAACGTAATTCAATTTAAAAAATGGTATTTGATGATCTGTAATCTTATAAAACATGATTTATGGATGTGTGAGTGTGTGTATGTTAAGATTCTCTCGCTACGTTTGTCCAAACCGTGCAACGTAGAGAGTTGATTTTTTTTAATGGTGGCCAGAAGCGGCTGCCGGATCCTGATAGACGAGTGAAACAATTTATTCACCTTTTCTAAGTGTGTAAACTTAACTTTTATTTGTTACAGCTGAAAGCAGAGTTAATGTATGAATCGTTATTTTTACATAAACTCACCGCATGGCTGATTGGTCCTCCAGCGAGTTTCTAGGTGCTCCCCGGAACACTTTTTTTTCTGTCGTGATGGGAGTTATAAAACATCCACCCATCCATAAATCACACTTTATATATTCTCTTATCCTTATAAAGCGTGATGTATGGACGAATGTGTGTGTAGGTGTGTGCACCTGGAAACTCGCTGGTGGAAATTATTCCCCAAATGACGTTTGTAAATGACATGGAAAGGCATCTTGGGTCAGCGCATCAAGCACCATCATGTCTCGCCGAGTCTTTCCGTCACGACAGGGAAAAAAGTGTTTCGGGGAGCAGGAATAGATAAAGTGTGATTTATGGATGGGTGGATGTTTTATTTTAACATTATCACGCTACTTTTGTTTAAACCCTGCATCGTAGAGAGTTGACATTGTGGTGACCAGAAACGGCTGTTGGCTCCAAACCGTGCATCGTACAGAGTTGAAACTTTGTATGGTGGTAAGAAACGGCTGTGGAATCCTAATAGATGAGTAATTGGATTTATTTACCTTCTGTGTGTAAACTCAAGCTTTGAGCATTTGCAAGTATTATCGATGAGTATGCCTGACATGAAATATGTTAGCTTGCTGCTCTCTTGAGCTATTGAAGATATTAGGTGCTAATAATAGTAATACATTAATAATTAATAAATGGAATGTGTTATTGAAGAACTAAAGTTTTCATTAAACAGAATGTAATTACCTATCTTTTCTGTAAATTTTGTGTCAATACGTCCATTGTCTTAGAAGCTCTTGAACAAAATAGGTGCTAATAAGAGTAACAAATTAATAATTAATAAATGGAATGTGTTATTGAAAAACTAAAAAGTTTCCATTAAACAGAAGGTAATTATTTATCTTTTCTGTAAATTTGGTACCAATAGGTCAAATTGCTTGGGGGGCTCTTGAAGATATATTAGGTGCCAATAACAGTAATAAATTAATAATTAATAAATAGAGTGGTTTGTTGAAAACCTAAAATGTGTTCGTTAAACAAAAGGTAAATACCTATCTTTTCTGTAAATGTTGTCAATCTGTCAAATGACTAGGGAGCTATTGAATAAAATAGGCTCTAATAACAATAATAAATTAATCTATAATCCTTTTAAAATGTTATTTATGGTGTGTTGGTGGAGGGAGACGTGGAAAACAGACTAGGTAGGGGCTCTCGAGGATCGGAGTTGGCCACCCCAACTGTAGGGTGTAGGCTCTTGTCTGTGTGATGACAGCTGGGGTGTTCAACAGGACAACACTGTAGTTCACAATGCCCACTTGGCCAAGGACCTCTCCAGGGAGAATAACATCAATCTTTTGTGCTTGCATGTGTGACATGTTGAAGTGTTTAATTTACACCCCATTAACGATCGCATGTTGGGTATGTGCAACTAGTTTGACGGAATGTATATCGGTATTCGATTATTGATGCCTTGATGCGCGTATCTCGAACAGCACGGGAGATCTTCCTCATATCAGTAAAGTTAGATTGAGGAAGCAACAATGAATCACTATTGTGATTATTTCTCCCTGTGTTTCAAGTTATGCTGTTGTTGTAGAGGCCTGTTGAGTTTTAGGTTTGCAATATACACTGCATAGCGTGTGAGAGAGAAGGTAATGTTAAGTAATGTTTATCTACTTTTGAAGTGTATGCGTGAATGTGCGAGTCCCGGGTCATGGATATGTATGTAACATTCAGTACGCTACCTTCGGCCGCCATGACCCTGTATAGTGTTTATGACGGTTATAGCAAGGAATTTATGTTATTGATATTTCATTGTTTACCGTGTCGAATAGTTGAGAAGGACTTCTCGAATTTGTAAAAAGAAAAGATAACATATGTTATGACCGTATACTGAACAGGTGCAATTGTACCAGTGGTGATCCGTGCATTTTCTCATAGCGCCTTCAACGAATCAATCCAACCCTCAAAAACTATAAAACTATAAAACCTCTACTATAGCTACAGCTGCGACACGTAAAAAATGATCAATAAATCAATGCACAAAAATGGGGTAAAAACCACTTTCTAGCAGCATTTTATGATTAAATACAAATACTGGAGCTTTTCAGACATTACAACCAGGCCATGGGGGTCATTTTCCCGGGAAAAGACAGCGATGAACGTCAATGACGTATCGGCAAACATTGCCCAAAAATGGGGTAAAATCCAGCCGAAAACAGCATTTACTGATTAAATACAAATACTGGAGCTTTTTAGACATCAGAACCGGGCCCGGAGTATTATTTCCCTGGGAAACACACAGCGATAAACGTCGATACGTCCATATACGTCCATACGCGAAACGGCAAAAAATGCACTAAAATGGGGTAAAATCCACTTCCTATCAGCATTTATTGATTAAATACAAATACTGGAGCTTTTCAGACATTACATCCGGGCCAGGGGGGTGATTTCCCCGGGAAAAGACAGTGATGGACGTCAATGATGAAACGGCAAAAATTGCACTAAAATGGGGTAAAATCCACTTCCTAGCAGCATTTAGTGATTAAATACAAACACTGGAGCTTTTCAGATATCAGAACCGGGCCCACAATTGAAATATTATTTACGAATATAGCCATATTTTACTCACCAAAAATCCTTTTTAACTGTACACAATATCCATCCTCCTTTCTTTCTTCCTTCTTTTCTATCGCCATCGAAGCTAATGCTGAAAGTCGAGCCTGTCCTGTCGTATTTCTGGCATAGTCCATCTTGAAAATGGCTTTAAATCAACACAACATTATATTTGCTTGTGCTACTCACTCCAGATACAGTTTGGTAGCTCTGGCTAATCACTAGCCAATCATAGTTGGTGAAAGCGATGACATATCCCTATGCCTGCGAGAAGGCAATGTGGTGTTGCCAACTCAAAATCTGATTGGTTAAAGCAACAGTCTTATCGATGCTTGTTTATTACATCAGAGCCTGCAGAACTGATTGTGAAGGCCTTGAGGCAGATTTCTGACCCTGGCAACAAATAATGGCTGAAATGTGATTGGTTAAATGCTTCAATATGAAAACGCACATATGGAAGCAATGCAACCAGGGGGAAAAGCAATGAAAGGATGCTAACAGACAATTTGGAATTATTTAATAAGTATTGATGGACAAAATATAATATATGATTCAGATATTTCTTAGGCCAGCAGAGAAGGCCTTGAAGGCCCTGACGGCCCGCCACTGAATTGTACATTATGTTATGTGTTCTAACGTGTTGCTATAATATCTATACGGGTGTAATTGTATATTATGGTTTTTTGTTCTATTCTGCTGATAAAGATATCAGTAAAGTTGGATTGAGGAAGCAACAACAAATCACTATTGTGATCATTTCTCCCTGTGTTTCAAGTCTAAATACAGGGTGCAACATTTGGAGGCACCGCTGGGATTGCTGTTCAGATGTCCAGTGTCAAAGACCTGCTGAATTCTGAGCCAGCTAAAAACCACACTACAAACCAGGCAGATTGCAGTGAGGAGAGGTGTTGCTGTTTGAGAAGAACTGGAAGTTGGCGGTTGAACCCTTGTCATCTGAGGCCAATCCGAGACCATCGGAGGGACAGTTAAGACGTGTCAGTTCAGAGTTCACTCCTGTACAGTCAACAGAACTCCTATATTGTCAACAAAATGGAACAGTTGCACGAAGAGGTGGCACAACCTGACGGAAAATAACCCACTGGAAATATGTGATTTTCTCAACATATTAGGAAGTGTTAAATGGAAATCGCGTTTATCATTAGTGACTCACATTATGAAGTACCTAGAAAGAGAAGAATTAGAGGAACTAGAGCACATGTGTCAAACCGATTCCGCCGAGGGCCGCAGTAGGTCCTGGTCTTTGTTCCAACTGATCCAGTGGAGACATTTTGACCAATCAGGTGTCTTCTAAAATAAGTAGCACCTGAATTTAATTAACTGATTACACTTGCAAAAGGTATCCTCTTGTAGAGTTGGAATGAAAACCTGCACCCACTGCGGCCCTTTGAGGACCGGTTTGACACCCCTGAACTAGAGGATGAAGGCATGTCTGAACTGTTGGAACTGAAAGATAAAATATCAGATATGAAGTATGAAGTCAAAAGGGACGCAAACGAAAAACGGGGATCAAAATTGGGAGAGACTCCAATAACCAAGGATACTTTGCCCCAGCTATAAAATGCTGTGGACCCTCAAGGGGGTGGGTTTCCCCAGCCCCAGCCAAGCTCATACTGGTGCAAGGACTTCAAAATTGCTGGCCAAATAGGTGAACCAGGCCAGAGAGAAAGGGTGACATTCTCCAGCCTTGCTCATCAAATTGAAAATGGACTGAATAGGGGTTACCCAGATATGGAAATCATTGATGCTGTTATCAGGGCTATCTCCCACTAATAATAATAATAATCGGACATAGGCCATGTCGTCATTACCACAACACAAAAAGCCTACTTGTCATCACACGCAGAGACTCCGTGTGACGAAATTGATGGTGCTTCTCCATAAGCTACGTTTAATCGGCAAAAGACCTAAATAAGTGTAAGTTACGGACTTGTAATTTGTCATTCCGCTGTTGTGGATACAGGTCGCTTACCTCTCGATTACCGCACACTGTCTGCCACTTACCTTCCTTCAAGTCAGCTAGTAGGAGGCAGATCACCAACCAAACATCTATTCATATGCCGCAGAAGGGAATGTGTGTATGTTAGCGCGAGTTTAGATGTCTGATGGATGTGGGGAAAAACTGTCCTTAACTTAACTTAACTGTCCTTACTTGGAAGAAAAATCTAACCTCACTCTTCCCACACTCAAATGCATCCTACGCGCTCATTTTCAGGACAGGAGTGCTACCGACCTCTATAAGCAGTTAGCTTCAAAGTGCAGCATATTAAAGAGACTCCTCAAAGTTTCTTAATGCAAATCTTGGGTCTTAGGCAGAAGGTACTGTTTGCATCTCGAGAGTCAGAATCAGGACTCCAGTACGATCAAGTTTAGTCCAGCGTGTGTGCCTGCACATAGTACTCACTGGTCTCCAGAGTGACAGTGTTAGGGTAGATATGCAGCCTCTCTTGCTGGACTGTAAGACTTCAGATGAGCTTTTACTAGAGCGGTTAAATGTAGCCTGTGCTAATGAAACAGAAAGGAGAAATAAAAAGAAGTTTAGTACCCCACAGGCAGCTGACACATGTAAGCAGGGTACAGCCAGAAGACATACCAACTACCAATTGCCCTGTGAAGGAAAATCCAAAAGTGTCCCCTGAGGTGCTAGCGGAGTTGGCTGAACTTAAGACAAGTGTTGCTTCTCTTAAAGATATCAGTGCAGACATAGCTCAGATCAAAGAGACACTACAGCAGCCTATGTTTCAGCCTCAGTCCTACTTCCCACCTTCAGTTAGAAGACCAGTTAGGGACCCCCAGCCACCTTCTGCAAAACAAAATTACTACAGCCAGCCCCCAGTACCCACTCAAATGTCGCCTACGCATGCACCCCACTGGAACACTAGCCGCCCTGCTTAGGTCCCAAGGAGGTGTTTTGCTTGTCAGCAGGGAGGGCGAGATGTACAGTGCACACACTGTTATTGGTGTGGGAGTGGAGAACATTTCCAAGCTAGATGTAAAATCCGAGGTGTCAGACCATCAAGAGAAGCCCCTTTAAATGGGTAGTGGTTGCCCCTGTGGGACAAGTGTCAACCATGAATGGTGAAAAGTCCCAACTAGTTACACATTGTGGCAGTGGAGATTCACTGGGAGGGCAAAGACAATGCCCACCCTGCAAAGAGACATTGCGTTGTTCCAAACCTTGCCAAAAACAGCACTGGACTGAACATGAGCACAATTCCACTTACCTGTAAACCAGGGGTGGCCAACTCCAGTCCTCGAGAGCCACAATCCGGTCTGTTTTCCATATCTCCCTCCACCAACACACCTGAATCAAATAATCAACTCATCAGCAAGCTGTCCAGAAGCTTGATACCAATCCCGATGATTTGATTCAGGTGTGTTGGTGGAGGGAGATATGGAAAATAGACCGGATAACGGCTCTCGAGGACCGGACTTGGCCACCCCTGCTGTAAACTGATGGTGACTCTGGGGAACTTCCTAGCAGAGACCAAGGCACACTCTATCTGCCACCCCTGGTCGCAATAGGTCATCACTATAAAAATACCTCCCTAGTTGGAAAGCAATGTCTTATTCAGTGTTATCTAAATGGCCACCAACTAAAGCATTATGGGACACGGGTTCTCAAGTGTCAATTATTGTCGAAAGGTGGAAAGATGAATATGTACCTGACGCGCAACTGAGAAATGTCTCAGAAATATTAGAAACACCTGAAAGATCTGACATTTACTGCAGCAAATGGGATTGAGATGCTTTATATTGGGTGGGTTGAGTCAACATTTCATTTGGTCTCAGAGGAGACCAATGCTTGTGACAAGCGAGTGTCATCTGTCCCACCCCATTATTGGTTTTAATGTTATTGAACACATCCTGGCACAGACTGAAGTGCATGAACAGTACCTTGCTGAGAGGAGGGCTTTCCCAAGTCTCATAAGAAACAAGGTGAGGACTTTTATACAGGCCGTCAGTGCAGAACAGATAGACCAGTATGCCGTGAGAACTAAGAAAAACAAGGTTTTAGCACCAAAACACACCATTATTCTGATTGAGTGTCAAATAGTTGCCCAACCTTTTAAAGAGGACATGAATGTGCTTTGTCAGCCAGATGTGAACTCCCAGTGGCCAGATGGTCTTGAGTTCAACGACACCTTGGTCAGGGTAAGAAAGGGTGTTTTCCCTGTCATCACAATTGATGTCTCAAATCCAACTGACCATGATATTCTCTGACCCGGGCGCACTGTAAATTGGCACAGTACAAAAAAATTTAACTGTACTTCCCGCTGAGATTTTTGAACCAGCCCCAGCACCAATTACAGTGAACCACACCAGCATTCACACCCCATCCAATACAGGTGAACAACGGGACCCACCTGTAGATGTAAGTCACCTGACAGAGGAGCAGAGACAGGTAATCAAAAGAATGCTGAGAGAAGAGTGTCTGTTAGGGTTATTAGACTTACATTATTATATATTTGCTTGCAATGAAGAATGCTTTGCTTTACTTAGAATGTTAGGGTTATATTATATATTTGCTTGCAATGAAGAACGCTTTGCTTTACTTAGAATGTTAGGGTCATATTATATATTTGCTTGCAATGAAGAACGCTTTGCTTCACTTAGCTTATTAACATTAGAAAAAGTAGAGTACATCTGCTTGCAACCGTGTAAATGCTTGCTCCTGAGTTTAGCCTAAGCAACAGGAAGGTCACTCCTCTTGGACAGCTGGAATATGGAGAAGATCCGGTGGAGCTTCATTAGTTGTGAGTTAGTAATTGCATTGATATCTAATTATCTAATATCAAAATTATCAATAAATTGCATATTATTGGCATGTGTACATGTTTCTTGTCGCCGGATTCGCTCGCTCGCCCCGCCCCCGGATTCGCTCGTATTGGCGTGTGTGTACATGTTTTTCAAACTACGGCCCGCGGGCCATAAACGGCCCGTTAGGCTTTTTAATCCGGCACGCCGACATTGTCCAAATTAAAAATCAATGACCTCATTCATTTCCCTTTGCCCTGCAATACCACTCATCACTCTCAATTTAAAGACTACTTTCTTTTGTTGAAATGTTCTTAATGTTGAAAGTAAATTTGAAAATAAATTTCCACCTTCAATTGTGTCTTTTTTCTTATATTTCAATCCCCAGGTTTGATAAATTACATTGCGTGTCCAAATGCTGTCAAATTTTAGTATCCATTCTGGCCCGCAAGTCAAAAAGTTTGCCCACCCCTGGTATAGACAAACTTGCCTCTTTTATACTATTATTGTCCCAAATTAAACACCATACCTGTCAACCTGGGCCAATTCCTCCCCGTATTAATGATTGGAATTCCCCGTATTAAGCAATAGAAAACCGTACAAATGCAACGCGGCACATATTTACTCACATAGGGTGCACGTAAAAGTGTTATGGTCGCGCCGCGTTGTCGCGCCGCGTTGTCGCGCCGCGTTGTCGTGATGCGACCGTGAACGTATTCGGACCCAAGCGCTATGACTCATAGCTGCTTAAATAACGAAACAGGAAATGCGTGTGCGCATATCATGCTTAAAGCATGACAATATTAGCAGTTGACGATGACGTTTTCGTCTGCTACCAGTGACCGAGACGATCTGGATTAGAGCCGAAATGCGTAAAACGAGATCCGTTTTACAAAAAACGTACTTAAAAAAAATCCCGTACAAAAGTTGTTATACGGCGTACACAATTTGAAATGATCAAAAACGTATAAAAT
Source organism: Stigmatopora argus (assembly GCF_051989625.1). Lineage (NCBI taxonomy): Eukaryota > Metazoa > Chordata > Actinopteri > Syngnathiformes > Syngnathidae > Stigmatopora > Stigmatopora argus. The sequence continues at coordinate 826,261 of NC_135387.1, read as the reverse complement.
ACGGGAAAAACATATAAGTTGACAGGTATGAAACACATTATCAATAAGCTGCCATTGACGTCGTCAATGTGTTCAATTTGGGACAATAATAGTATAAAATAGGCTTTTTAATCCTCCCCGTCAACATTGTCCAAATTATAGTAAAAATCAATGACCTCATTCATTTCCCTTGGCCCTGCAATACCGCTCATCATTCTCAATTTAAAGACTGCTTTCTTTCGTTGAATAATAATATGTTCTTAATGTTGAAAGTAAATTTGAAAATAAATTTCCAACTTCAATTGTGTCTTTTTTCTTATATTTCAATCCCCAGGTTTGATAAATTACATTGCGTGTCCAAATGCTGTCAAATGTTTGTATCCATTCTGGCCCGCAAATCAAAAAGTTTGCCCACCCCTGGTATGGACAAACTTGCCTCTTTTATACTATTATTGTCCCAAATTAAACACATTATCAATAAGCTGCCATTGACATAGTCAATGTGTTTAATTTGGGACAATAATAGTATAAAAGAGGCAAGTTTGTCTATACCAGGGGTGGGCAAACTTTTTGACTTGTGGGCCAGAATGGATACTAAAATTTGACAGCATTTGGACACGCAATGTAATGTATCAAACCTGGGGATTGAAATATAAGAAAAAAGACACAATTGAAGGTGAAAATTTATTAAGGCGAATCCGTCGACCAAACGTCCGTTCGACGAACTGTCCGTCGACCAGTGTCGACCAAGACCAAACGTCTTTCAACGAAACGTCCGGTCACGGGTGAATGCTCATTTATATTATATATATATATTGGGACTTTGATGCATATTGCAAATCTTCCATTATTAGGCAAATAAAGCTAGTTTCACTTCTGAAATATAATTGAATGCACGCAATAAATGAAATGGAAATAATGTAAGACATTAAGAAATTCCTTCAATCTATTTGTATCTATGTCACGTCCTAACTGAGTTAAAATCTTGAGGCAACCAATAAAGTTTGAAATAAAGCGGAACTGACCAATAAGACGCCTTTGCGCCTTCCCGCTCGCCAGTGGCTTCTGTTGAGAGGGTGGGCAAAATGTCCTAGGTGAAATGTCATTTCAAAATATTGACATTGATTTTCTTAGGGCGGCCCGGTGGAGCGAGTGGTTAGCGCATCAGCCTCACAGTACTGGGGCCCTGGGTTCAAATCCAGGTCATGTCCATCTGTGTGGAGTTTGCATGTTCTTCCTGGGCCTGCGTGTGTTTCCTCCCGGCACTCCAATTTCCTCCCAAATTCCAAAGACATGCAAGGTAGGCTGAATGTACACTCTAAATTGCCCCTAGGTATGGGTGTGAGTGTTCATGGTTGTCCGTCTCCTTGTGCCCTGCGATCGGCTGGCCCCGATTCAGGGCGTCCCCTGCCTCTTGCCCGGAGTGAGCTGGGATAGGCTCCAGCACCCCCCCCCCCCCCCCCCCGCGAACCTAATGAGGATAAAGCGGTTCAGAAAATAAAATGAGATTTACTTAGGTCCTAACGTGCTGGATTTTTAAAAAAAATGTTTTGCCATAGCTTACCTCAGTAAGAGGTTAGTGCAACCTTCCCTTGGGCACGTCTGTGATGCAATTGATGAACGCTTCCCATTTCTTCTCGTCGCAAAAAACTTCCACGACTGTAACAGAAGATGAACCTCAGCCTTATTTCAGTGCCAAGAGTTAGCCTCTTCAGCCAGCAGACTGGGAGGCAGTGAAAGGCTTTTTCGAGGAAGAGTTCCCTCACACAATTCACAAGAATGGTTGGAGCAAGTTTTTAACATGTATGAGGATGCCTTCACGGGAATTTTTATCAAAGATGAACTGAAAGTGTGAATCATCATGTGTGGGAATGCTACTGGCTTCATGGTAAAACCAGCCTTAATCAACAGGTTCAACCGTTCTCATGCTTTAAAAAACAAGAACAAAGCCTTGCTTCCTGTCTACTGGATGAGCAATCGGAAAGCCTGGATCATGAAAGCCTTCACAAACTGTTGCATCCCGAAAGCGAAGCTGTATCTCGCTAAAAGGGCAGTACCATTCAAGATCTGTACTGTGCAGGAAGACTTGGACTAAATTAACTTGAATGAATGCTTTTAATGTATTATACAAGACAGTAATACCTTGACATCCGAGTGTTCCAATATATGAGAAATTTGAGATACGAGGAAAATTATGAGCAAATTTTTGCCTTGTGATACTAGACAAATTTGAGATACGAGCATACGAGATGGTTACCCATGCGGCCGTCTGGGTGGCCAAATATGCGTGAGACCATTTCTTTCTTGCTGCATCTCCCTCGCGTAAAGATATCTACGGGCCATACTGGTTGCATTATTTTTTACTGGAGATAGCGTGACCGAGTCAATAATCTGAAAAAAAGACAGCAGAATCTAGATGCAAGCATCTGAAAAAGACTGGTTGGTTCGATAATTTTAAAAAACATAACACACTGGAATATTTTTGCCTCGGTTATCGCGCAAGAAGGTTTGAATTTAGGGTAACGTAACATTTAACCTTATTTTTAAGTATGCGTATAGTAATCTAAGTTAATTTAAGTTTTATGTTACAAGCACATTGGCGTCTGTCAAGTCTCTCTCTCTCTCTCTCTCCCTCTCTCTTTCTTTCTCTCTCTTTTTTTCTCTCCCTCTCTGTCTCTCTCTCTCTCGCTCCCCCTCACCCTCTACTATTTTCTCACATATAAACCGCACCCGCGTATAAGCCGCATCCTTAAAATTGCCTTTAAATCGTTGAATATTACAATTTCTCGCCTAAAAGATGCCCCTTCATTCACAATTTTCACCTCCATATTCATGGTTTTAATAGGGAGTAAAAAGCTGTTTTTTTTAAGGGAAAATCTTAAATCATCCCACATGGCATTTCTGAGATATTGTATGAATCAAAATCACATTATTAGGGTCAATATTATTAGAAAGTTAGTCATTCATCCAGTAATGGTTGTTTTCTTACTGCAAAACAGAAAATAACCAACAAATAGGTAATGTTAATTTGCCGACATCTACTGGTGAAAAACAGTAGAGCAACGCTGTTAGTCTTGTGCGCATATAAGTCATACCCTTGATTCAGTCATCATTTTTTTAGTTACAAATACGGCTCATATGCAAGAAAAAATTATTTTAGATACGAGTAAATTGACACACGAGCTCAGTCCTGGAACACATTAAACTCGTATCTCAAGATATTACTGTATAATGAGATGTAATCACGTGATTTTAAATGGAATGTTTTCCCTTTGTTTTTTATTTTATTTATATTAAGCAGAGGGAAACTATTTTCGCAGTGAATACAGTATTTAAAGTATTTAAACTTTTTTATATATATAGATTATATCTAGGTATTAATAAATAGCAGTCTTCTCATATGCTTATAACAGTGATATTTGAAAAATACTCATAATAATTGTGCTTGTGTACTTGGATTTTTGTATAGGTGCATGTAGAAAGGTAGTACAGTGGTACCTCGTCATACGACCGCTCGTCATACAAAATTCTCGTCTTACAGCGGAAATTTCGATCGAATAATTCGCCTGTCATGCGATCAAAATTTCGTGATGTGACCAAGCCAGGTCTTTTTTGCATATCTTTCGTGTATAACAATATTTACGAGCACGGAACGATTAATTCAGACGAGTTTCTCCTAAGACCAGGAAACGCGCAACGCGCATGCAAAAAGAGGGCTTTCTGGGTAATGAAGTACACTCGTGCACACAACACCCATAGGCAATGGCAACCTTTCTCAGAATAAAACTTCATTACCCAAAATCAATACGTGGTAAGATCAACTATTGTATTTCCTGTTATTCTTTCTAAGGAAAGAAGCTCCAGCGATCGTTCTTTAAAGACTATTTCTCGTTGGCAAGTGGTCGTGCGTTATCCTATTGTGAGGACATTTTTGTGCATCATTTTGGGAATATTTTGAAGGCAATACAGTCCATCGATAGCGAACGTGAGGGTGGAGGCGTGGCAAACCGCCAACCCGAAAAACGAAGGTAACAAAAGATTACAACAAAATTAGAATTCAGTTTTGTGTAAAGTTACATTAAACGTCTGTTTGAGTGTCTGTATATATTAATCCAAGTTAATTTAAATTAGTTTGTTCCGTTTACGAGTGTGTTGTCGTGGGGAAAAAAAACGAACCCCACCCCCCCACGCTCCCAAACGTCTCTGTCTCCCGTCGGCGAAATCTGCCCAATTTTAGTTAGATTAAACACATTTTATTACTATTAAACCACTAGTTATGTGTTACTTTGTTAATAGATGGCGAATTAGAAGAAATAAAACATTTTTTCCAATCCAATAGCCTGTTTTTGGTGTTTTTTCAGAGGGCTGGAACGAATTAATTTGTTTTCCATTCATTTCAATGGAAAACGTCCGCTCGAGTTACGAGAATCTCGTCATACGAGCTCAGTTCCGGAACGGATTAAGCTCGTATCTCGAGGTACCACTGTACTAATAATAGGGGTGAACCTACCTTGAGGTTTTTTGATTATCGCAGCCCTGTCTGGTCTACATTACGCGGGATATTCTAGGGATTACTGTATTAGTTTATTTATTATCAGATGAGTGGGTTGTTTCCTCAAATTTTGGATTCATAAGATATTCAATCAACCTGTTGCCTATGATGAACAGAATTAGCATCGCATAAGCGTACTACTTTTCTCAAAATTGTTCTTATCATGGCGTGTCATCCTCTCACGCCTATTTCTTGTGAAGTGGATAAACCCCCCCCCCCACACACACACACACACAAACGAGGAGAAGCATGATGAAGTGGTTCCATATGTGTAAATCATGAAGAAGAAGCAGAGGTGCATGTGACCACCCATCGACGAAAAAATTCCCAGGTGTCCATGCCTTTTGTTCTCACTGTGTGTCTTATTGTGTATGTTTCTGTTAAAACAACCCGTCCCAGATTTGAACATTAGCATTAATCTTCAAGTTCTTTCTCTCTCAGTTTGGAACCAGCCTCCTCTAGTTTATTAATGTGCCAATGCAAAGTCCACGTGCTTGCCAACAAAGCTGCGGCTCTCATTTCCTGACGCTTTTAAACCAAACCAGAATAACTTCCCTTAAATGTGCTGCCTAGTCATGTGCCACACTGTTTTATCTTGGTGCATGGAAGTTTGGTGCTGAGGCAAAAAAAATGTTCCATTTGATTTAAATGCCATGTCAGTCTTATTTAAGAATGAAACATCACCAGCCTTCACTTTGATTTTTTTTAAAGGTAAATGGGTTTCCTTTCTTTCTTGGAGACAATGTTGGAAATTTAAACACAAGTGACGACAACCCTTTCGCCTCACCCCTGAAGAGTCAAGTAAACAAGTGTCGCTGACTGAATCATCCATGTAATTTGGATTTAGCTCGCTCAAATGATGACTACCACCCAGAAGCATTGTGGGAGGATATCTCTCCATGCCACCCTTTGTCTGTGCATGTGTGATGATGACAACCATAACGCCCAGAGAAAAGGTTGGAATCGATTGTGGAAAAGGTGTGTTAAAGAATAAGAGACTCTCAAACACAGTATATGATGTTTGTTTTCTTATTTAAATTATAATTTAATTGTCACATTAATTATTCTAGACTAAGAATAATACAAGAAAAGAAACATGGTGCATGTAAAATGAAATGAACACATTAAAAGCATTCAAATACAAATTTGCATTTAAAAACTAAGCAGAAGATGTTATGATTTGTACTTCTATATAATATATTCTGTATAATTCTAAAAAGCTTTTATATATTGTGCCATTTTTTTCTGAAACTCATTTTCTGAACTAGTGCCTATTACATGTTTACCTAATGAAGTATAAACCTAACCTTGTTTTTTTTATTGCACCTGCTGAAATGTCATCACTTTTTTGGTTTGTGGAACTATAAAAAACTTTTTTAAAAACAATAATCATACACATATAACCGTCTGAATAAAAGAAGCAATTAAATATTACATATTACATACATCAAATTAATGATCATTAAAGCTACGTTTTGACCTGCATTGAGTGTGAACGAATATGTCTATTTTAATTTCCTTGTATTGCTACTCTTTTGTTTTTAAGCATTGCAATCTTATTTTGCGCTGCTTTTTGGGGGGAAACTCGTTTTAAATGTTAATGTCACGTCCTCAAATGGGGATCCTTCCGTGCACGAATTATGATTTATGGTTCCTAATGAACTATTTGCCATTCCTATTTCTAGTCAAGATGTGTGTGTGAGTGTGTGTTTGGGGGTGTGTATGTGTGTGTGTTAGAGGGTGTGTGTGCGTGTGTGTGCATGTGTGCGCGTCTGTGCGTGTGTGCGTGTGTGCTTGTGTGCGCGTGTGCGTGTGTGCGTGTGTGCGCGTGTGCATGTGCGTGTGCGTGTGCGTCTGTGCGTGTGTGTTTGTGTGTCTGTGTGTGTGTTTTGAGTGTATTTGCTACTCCGTGATGTAGCTCCGTGATTGGAAATCGTCTTTCAGAGTATGCAGCTGGAACGCCGTCCTAGGCGGCTTGTCCTCTTGCTGCTGCTGCTGTTGCTCCTCTTCTTCTTCGTCCCCCCCTCCTTCCCCTCCTCCAAACATGGATTCCATCGTTGCAAGCATTGCATTGGAAATTTTACTCTGCACATCCTTCTCACACTTCATATAGGTGCGTGTGTGCTCTTATGAGCATACATGTCCAGACTCATAGGTGTGTAAGAATTTGCCCTCCCTCCCAACGTCATGAGGAGAGATTATTTGCATCCGCCATCTTCTTTGCACTTTAAATCCATGGTATAACACGGCTTTAAATCACATTGGCTCCATAATCTTAATGCTTTACGTACCTGTTCTGATTCCAAGGTCTACTCCCCTTTTAACATAGGAGATTTCCGGAGTGTATTCTCATTTTTATTAGTTTAATTTGCATAGAAATTAAATCCATATTGTGCCCGCAAGGCTGACTCTGCTAACCATATGCAAACGATCCCTGGCTCTTCTTTGTTTTAAAGATAAAACATTGGCTTGCATAAATGACAAGGTGGGTTAGAGGGGGTCTTCCCGCTGTTTCATATTTGAATGCATTTTAAATACACTGTTATAAGAGCCTCTTCCGCATTCACAGCGTGGATTTTGACTATCATTATAGTGTTCGAGCTCTGGGCTTGGCTGACCGTGAAGAGCCTTTTCACCTCTGTTCACACATGCAGCCCAGATGGCCAAACTGAATTCAAAGGCATATCTACGCACGCACTTCTAAGCGTTTCTGTGTGCGTATCTGTGCACGCGCATCTTTTCCAATCACAAACCTCCAGATTGACATAAACACTCGACACATCACCGATGCGATCCATAGACACGATGGCTTGAAAAAAATGTAGAAAAGTAAATGAATATTATTTTGTACATTTTTGTTGAATGACAATGAAACTATTCACTTAGGATCCCGAAGTGACTTTCAACATGGATTTATTTTGAAAATCATTTTTCATCTGTTCTACTTATTTACAGACACAACGTCCGAGATGATTTGTGCCATATATTCACTTAGGATCCTGAAGTGACTCAACGTAGATTTAGTTTGAAAATCATTTTGCATATATATATATATATATATATATATATATATATATATATATATATATATATATATATATATATATATATATATATATATGAGCGATCTTATTAAATTGCTGGTTTCTAACCAGAGCCTGCCTGAAATAATTAGAGGCCGAAAAAGCAGAGCGCCGTGAAGTGCCCAGCGATTCTCAGCCGCATACTTTTACATTATCTTATTTTCCTGATCATTTTATGTACAAACCACATTGCAACAGCAAAAATAATACAGAATAATGTAGGCCACAGCCAATGATTCTGATGCCCGTGGGCTTCTTTTTGTTGTTTTACCTAAAAATGACTTGACTATTCATTAAGCGAAATATTTAATAAATCTTTCGCTTAATAAAGTAAGTCTTTGTTTTTTTCAATAATAGCAACCAATTTATTATATCTTATAGATTCTAAATATAACAACCTTCCATCTCCAAATAGTTATCAAACTAGTCTAATTAAAAATCTGTTTCATTTAAGTTTTTTTTTTTTTAAATTTAATGTGACATGAAATTGAAAAATGACAAGTGTGTTTGCTACCATTGACAATTCAGACGTCCAATACATTTAGCTTTAAAACTTTCACTGGTGTTTTTTGTTATACTTTTCGTTTAAAAAATAAAAAATGTTGGAATTATTTATGCTGTAGTGTGAGGTTAAAAAAATGAGTTGGCTACCATTGACAACGAGATTTAAATATTGTCTTCATAAATGTTTTCACCACATCACTCTCATTTCTAAATTTACCGAACATTTAAAATTGTGAATTTAAAAGAAATGATTGCAATCGACCTCATGTCTTTCTTTTAATTTTTCACGTTTTGAATACATACATGTGACCATATGAAAATCTTTGGCTTTTCCGAGTCCGCAATGTGTGAAGGAAGCATGAAAAGGTGCAGGAAAAAGGGGTGTCACATTACGCTTCTTGAAAACAACTGGTTAAGGATGAGGTTTGTTAATTAAATATACTTGTATACCACATGATAACTTCAGCGGCTATATAAACTTTAAATCGCAAGGATGTCCATATAATACCACTACGATGCTACTCGCTGTCCTCCTTTTCGTCCTGCACGGTGGTGGTGGAGTGGTTGTACAGTCCTTGGGCCATGAGCTGCAACGCCAGGCCGTTTTTGTAACCGGTAGCCTTTTTGATTTTGGCCCGCTTGTTCTGGAACCAGATTTTTATCTGGGATTCGTTTAGGTTGAGTTCCTGCGCCAGCGACTGTCTTCGCTGCTCCGTGATATAGCGGTTGGCTTGGAACTCGGCTTTCAGTCTTTGCAGCTGCTCCGCGGTGAATGCCGTCCTGGGCCGCTTGTCCTCTTTGCTGCTCTTCTTCTTCTTCAGTTTGCGTGTCCTCGGCCCTGGTGTGGAAACAACAATAGCACGAACACGTAAATATACACGTGTCAGACCAGCGAGACGATTAGAAAAATGTGTCAAAGACATGTCTATTCGAAAACCAAGCGCCTCCAAGAAACAGCAATAAAGATTAATTGGGCACATTTAAGATCAATAGCCGCTTTTTTGTCTGTTCGAACAATTAATCTCAGTCATATTTTGAGGTTTGTTCGGAAATAATTTACCAAGTAGGAACCATGAGATGGTAAAAAACCCCAATAAGAAATAAATCAGAAATGCCAAATAAAAGGGAAAATCCAAAGCATTCAAAACGAAAATCAAATTTAATATTGTTAGTAATTGTGCAAATTGATCAATTATACTGCGATGAAAATATATATACTTTTTGAGAGTGTTTTTATTTATTTTATGCACACACATACACACACACATATATATGTGTGTATATATATATATATATATATATATATATATATATATATATATATATATATATATATGTTATTAACAAAAATAAAACGTGCATTAAATTAAAGTGAGAAATACAATACCTATTTATTTTCTGCGCACACACACACACATATATATATATATATATATATATATATATATATATATATATATATATATATATATATATATACTAAAAGAATACTAAATGACATTTGAATGCAATTGCCATACAAGAACAAAAATAAAACGTGCATTTAATTAAAGTGAGAAATACAATACCTATTTATTTTCTGCGCACACACACACACACACACACACACACACACACACACACACACATATATATATATATATATATATATATATATATATATATATATATATATATATATATATATATATATATATGTCATTAGCAGTGACAGACATAAAATCCATTTGAACTGGTAGGTAGGAGGTGGAAGCGAATGAGTGCATTAATGTATTTAAAAATAATAGCTAAAGGCTAATCCAATAATAATAACTTTAATTAAATGGACGTTTTATTTTTGTATGGCAATTGCATTCAAATGTCATTTAGTATTCTTTTTACCTTTAAGATGCAATGCTAACCGCTTTTAACATAAATTTAGTGTGTCACTGAGATTAAATATTTGCAGCAATGTTGCAGGCTCAATCGTGAAAAGAATATACGTAATATTGGTATTTAGAAATATTAGTAATTGCCACTGGTGGGTTTTATCGCCTTACCAGATGAGGGCCGGTCCGAGTAACGCGTGCAGTAGACCCAGGCTGGCCACAGCATGGGTTGGTCCTTGGCCATAGGCGGAGATGCTCGGTTGCCGCCCTTCAAAACTACGATGGTCGACGGACTATCGGCGTATCTGCCGCTCCCGTTATTCACCGCTTCCACTTGTTTGGCTGAGTTCTGCTTAGAAGCGGGCGACGAAGCCGCCGACGATGAGGAAGAGCTGTCGCTGCTGCAGTTGGAGTCCAAGCAGAGGCTACCAGCGTGCGGCCTCGCCGCCAGCGGGTTGATGTTCTCCCTGCCATCCGTCTCGTTCCGCTCGCGATATCCCGGTTCCTTTTTGCAGCCAAAGTCTGGCCGAAGAATGTTGTCGATAAAAAAGTTGGTCGTTCGGTGCACCTGCTGGGCGGCCTGGTGCGGGAAGATTACGGGAGGGGACGGCAGGTTCGGTGACACGCTATCGTCCACAATCGAGTCCCGACCACCGCGGGCCTCATTTTGCGTATCCATGGCGGGTGACGGTGACAAATTTCGGCCTTTCTGCGACACACTCCACTTGTTGCTCCCCGCCTTTAAAACAATCCAATTTAGTTGCGTCTCATGTAAAAATAAATAAACAAACAAACATCCAAACAAAAAAACCCTCGGAGTCCTAGTAAAACCTATCAAAGAAGTTTAAACTGTTATGTGCAACGACGACATGCCTGTCTTTAATTTACCCTGACTATGGAGACTGGCTGATGGAGACACTGGCTGCCTCGACTCGGAGCAGGGTAATAGCTCTTCAATTCCTTGTCGTGTCTTTGGGTTGCGCTTTGCTTCTCACGCCCCGCAGAAAGGACACGCGTGCGACCGACCAATCAGATCGCGAAACCGTCTCTGTCACAACCAGCCTCGTACAATCAGAATCCAGGATTCATGCGAGTGTTGCCTCGCGCAAGGAGAAGCATTTGCACATAAAATACAGCGGAAGAACAGAACAACTAATTTTGGGGGGAGGATGTTCTCCCCGGTCTTGTGTGGGCTTTCTCTCGAAACTCCAGTTTCCTTTCACATCCCGAAAAAAATGCTTGGTAGGCAGGTGGAACACATTAAATTGCCCACCAAGTTCAGGGTGTCCCTCGCCAAGTGCTCACAGTTGGCCGGGAGAAGGGAAATGAATTAATGACTAAATAATATTTCTATTTCTATGAGACACTCTCTAATTGACGGCGATAGAGTCAAGAGTTGCTAAAACTTGCTGTACATTGACCGTACAATAATGTTGGCATTTTACCACTGACAACACTATTCCTACTGTTACAGGATTTAAGAAATTAACTGTCATTAGCAGTGACAGACATAAAATCCATTTGAACTGGTAGGTAGGAGGTGGAAGCGAATGAGTGCGTTAATGTATTTAAAAATAATAGCTAAAGGCTAATCCAATAATAAAATCTATATCTGACACAGTCAAAATACCAGCATAGGTCGAATCAGTAATATATACAATAACAGCTTAGAGAAAAATTGCTATAGATACTATAATTAGCGATTTATAATAACGACATTATTAATAATCATTATAACATGAAAGCACAGCCGTGTTCATGTTGAACGCAATGAAATCTTTATCCAACAGGTCAGAGTCCAAAACTGTGTCTACTTAATTAAATTTCAATTAGGACAGTATCAGTATTTGGTTTAGCCGCAGCATCTTTTGTGCACGAATGAACACTAAGCCTGCTCTTATCCCATGGCGCAAGGGGGGGGGGGGGATGCAAGAGAAGCAAAAAAAGATAATTTATTGCTTTTAATTAGCCTTCATTCTGCCCGATCTGGCTGGTATTCATCACTGGTAAAGAGTAGAATAAAAGCACAGTGAAAAGCGTTGTCAATGGTCCCTGGCAGGCCCCTTAATCAAACTGATGCAGGGGCCCACTTTAAAAGCCACGCCATTTCCAAGGTGCTGATAAAGCTGGAAGAAGAATGGCTGGGGCCCTCAGAGACACAATTTACAGAAATGACTTTATTGACGACTTCAGGTTGGTAATTTATTTTAGCTCTCATATATTGGGAGTCAGATTTGTTACCGTAATAGGATGATAAATGCATGGACGGAATTCAGACGTACTTTTATTGAATAGCCACTACACTGTATCACCTGCAGACCCACTGATACATTACTTTGTTTTTTTGTATCATGCGCTCGAATTAACACCAATAATACAGGGTAATTTATGAATTTGCTGTCCTCCTGTGTGGAGTTTGCATGTTCTCCCTGGGCTTGAATGAGTTTTCTCCAGGCATTCTTGTTTCCTCCCAAATTCCAAAAACATGCCTGGTAGGCTGAGTTGACATTGTAAATTGCCCCTAGGTGTGTGTGAGTATGAGTGGTTGTCCATCTCCTTGTGCCCTGCGATCGGCTAGCCACCGATTCAGGGTGTCCCCTGCCTCTGGCCCGAAGTCAGCTGGGATAGGCTCCAGCACCCCCGCGACCCTTATGAAATTAAAGCGTTAAGAAAATGAATGAATGAATAAGCGGAAGTTGTCAACCACAGAAAAATGTTGAACTTGAATATTCTTTATTAAGTCAAGGAAGTGTTTGCTGACAATGTGAAAAGAATAGCTAGAAATCCTTTTTTCCTCTACCCTCGAAAATGTCTTAGCGCAAATACAGTGATTTAGCTAAAAATAAAAAAAAAAAATAAAAAAATTAAAAAAAAAATTAAAAAAAGTTAGTGCAAGTAGAGTACAAATATGTATTTATACTTTTTAAAATAACACGCTAACCACTCGCTCCACCGGGCCGGGCCGCCTTAGGCGATCGCAATAAACTTAATTCTCTTTCTGAGAGCTTGTGCTGGCATCTAGTGGGGGAAATGGATGTTGCGGAGCATTTTATAAGCCACCATTGATGAGCCTCTTTAAGATTTAAACGCCAATTTACGCCGTATATACTGGTGAGTAGAAATTGTTTTGAATATATGTATAAAATACACAACGGTGGAGAATCTATTTAATATAGTCAAGAATCATATTTTCTAGAGACACATTGCCTTACAGAAATATGATAATGGGACTTTGGAAGACAGACCTCTTCTCACATCTATTGTCAGAAGTGGAAAATGCATTATATGCCTATTTTCGGGACCCATAATGTTGTACAAGGGTAAAACAACAATTTGGATACATATATTTGTTAAACATATGATACTAACTAGTGACATCTTAAATTTAACTAATTTGATTCCAATGAGCAATAGACGTCCAATTCATTTAAACCATTCGTTCGTTCCTTCATGCGTCCATCCACTGATCCACCCATTCACCCCTCCCTTATTCCTTCCCTCCCTCCCTGCTGATGGTTTTAAAGCTGATCCACTTTTCCACGGCCAGGGGGAAACCACACTGCTCCTCCTGAATCCAAGATCCAACATCCCGGCAGACTCAACATCCCGGCAGACTCTCCTCTCCAGGACCTCCAAATAGACATTCCCAGGAAGCTAAGGAGTGTGATTCCCCCTGTGGTGGACTGTCAGGGCCTGCAAGGCCTTCTTTGCTGGCCTAAAAATATCTGAATCACAGACTGATGTTTATTATATTTTGTCCATGAATACCTATTAAATCATTCCAAATTGTCAGTCAGATTCAATGTTCCCTCTAATTTTTCGTTGGTCTGGGCAGAAAGACAACCTCCCTGAGTGCACTGAGTACCCTAACGGTCATTCGGCGACCTGTCCGTCTGTCAAACGTCCGTCGGCAAAACGTCTTTAGGCGAATCATCCGGTCACATCCGGTCTCTCCTTGGACGGTTTTCAGCTGGTGAGGGCGGACAGAGATGCTGAGGAGAGCGGTAGGAAGAAAGGGGGGGGACTAGCTGTTTTTATTAATAGTAGATGGTGCAGCCCCGGGCACATTACTGTGAAGGAGCGACTCTGCACTCGAGATATCGAGCTAGTAGCTGTTAGCATCAGGCCGTTTTACATCCCCCGGGAGTTCTCGCACGTTATCATTATAACTGCGTATATACGCCCCTCGGCCGATGCGACAGTCGCCCGCGAGCTGCTTCACGCCACTGTGTCCCGGCTGCAAACGTCACACCCCCAGTCTCTCCTTCTTATCTCTGGTGACTTTAACCATGCTCCCTTGGCTTCTACTCTCCCCACCTTCACTCAGTTTGTGAAGTGCCACACCAGGGAACAAAAAACTCTGGACCTGCTGTATGCCAACACAAAGGAGGCATACAACTCAGTCCCCCTCCCCCCACTGGGCCGCTCAGACCACAACCTGGTCCATCTGATCCCCACCTACATCCCTATGGTGAGGAAAATAAAACCTACCACGAGGATCATACAAAGATGGACCGAGGAGACCAGCATGGTACTGAGGGACTGTTTTGAGACCACTGACTGGGAGGTGCTGTGCAATTCACATTGTAATGACATTGACAGCTTGACCCACTGCATCACAGATTATATTAACTTCTGTGTTGAGAACATTGTACCCTCCAAGAAGGTCCGTTGTTTCTCCAACAATAAGCCGTGGGTCACCAGGGATCTAAGGGCCCTCCTGAACAAGAAGAAGAGGGCTTTTAGGTCTGGGGAGAAAGAGAGCCTGAAAATGGTCCAGAAGGAGCTGAAGAGAGAGATAAGGAAGGGTATGACCATCTACAGGAGGAAGCTGGAGAACCAACTCCAGAGAGGCAACACCAAAGAGGTCTGGAGGAGCTTGAGGACTATTTCGGGCCATGGAGGCAACAGCGAGAGAGACCCGGAGTCTGGCGGCAGGGAGTGGGCCAATGAACTGAATCAGTTCTTTAACAGATTCAGTCCTGCCCCCACTCCCCTGACCCCCCAGACCAGAAGCAACGCTCCCCCCTCGTTCTCCTCCTCCTCCTCTTCCTCCCCCTCTTCCACCGGTCTCTGCATTACTGTCGATCAGGTGATAAAACAGCTCAAGAAGATCGAGGCAAGGAAGGCTACCGGTCCAGATGGCCTCAGCTCCAGACTACTGAGAGAGTGTGCGGATCAGCTTGGTATAGTGATTCTGCATATTTTCAACCTCAGCCTCAGTCTGCAGAAGGTCCCCACCTTGTGGAAAACTTCCTGCGTGGTCCCAGTTCCTAAGACTGCGTACCCCAGGGAGCCAAACCACTTCAGGCCGGTAGCATTAACCTCTCACCTGATCAAGACATTGGAGAGAATCATCCTCAATCACCTCAGCCCCCTGATGAATGCAGAGCTGGACCCTCTGCAGTTCGCCTATCGTCCAGGCATTGGTGTGGAAGATGCTACCACCTACCTAATGCACAGGTCTCTTTCACACCTGGAGAACGCGGGAAGCACGCTGAGAATGATGTTTTTTGACCTCTCCATTGCCTTCAACACCATTCAGCCGGTTCTACTGAGAGGGAAACTGGAAGAGGCTGGAGTAAGGAACCACCTAGCCGCATGGATCATCGACTTCCTCACTGACAGACCACAATATGTGAGACTCCAGGACTGTACGTCTGATGTGGTAGCTTGCAGCACGGGGGCCCCACAAGGCACAGTGCTCTCTCCACTCCTCTTCTCCCTCTACACATCGGACTTTAAACATAATACAGACACCTGCCACCTCCAGAAGTTCTCTGACGACACCGCTATTGTTGGACGAGTGACGGACGGGAACGACCTGGAGTACAGGGGAGTCATCACAGCCTTTGTTGACTGGTGTAGGCAAAACCACCTCTACATCAACACCAGTAAGACAAAGGAAATGGTCATCGATTTTCGGAGGAATCCTCAACAGACCACTCAGGTGAACATCCAGGGTACAGACATTGAAATCGTGGAGAATTTTAAGTACCTGGGTGTTCACCTCAACAACAAACTAGACTGGTCCACAAACACAGATGCCCTGTACAAAAGGGGCCAGAGCCGCCTCTACCTACTGAGGAGTCTACGGTCCTTTGGAGTGTGCAGGACACTGCTGAGGACTTTCTACGACACTGTGGTGGCCTCTGCAGTGTTTTATGCAGTGCTTTGTTGGGGATGCGGGAGCACGGAGAGGGACAGGAACAGGCTGAATAAGCTGGTCAGGAGGGCCAGCTCTAGCTCTGTTCTGGGCTGTCCTTTGGACTCTGTGGAGGAAGTGGGAGAGCGGAGGATGCTGACCAGGATGATGTCCATCATGGACAGCACCTCCCACCCCCTGCATGAGTCTGTGGAGTCCCTCCGAAGCTCCTTTAGCAATAGACTGCGGCACCCTCATTGCAGGAAGGAGCGCTTCCGCAGATCCTTCCTCCCATCAGCTGTCAGGCTCTTTAACAAAAAAATGGCTGTGTGTTAAGACCTACCGTATGCATGCATGTACATTTATGTGTATGTATGTATGTATATATGTCCTAAGCAACACGCTTATTTAATTATATATTTATTCATGTATTTATTTCTTGACCTACTTATTACCTATCTATTTATGTCTAAAATGCCTTTCCTATTCCTGCATCCTCACCCTCTTGCCACTGGAACAACGAAATTTCCCGAATACGGGATGAATAAAGTTATCCAATCCAATCCAACAACATCATCATTGCTCGCTATGGGCACACCAGTATCACACCTGCCACAAGCAGGTGCATGTCAATGTTCCCTCTAATTTTTCATGTAAAACATGCTGTAAAACACGGAAAACATAAGAGTGGACAGAGCTACTGCCACTGGCTGCTGCTTAAACGGCGCCATCATGGGGAAAGGGGTAAAAAAAATAAATAAAAATAAAAATAAAAAAATACTGCGCGCCAAATGATTGCTGCTGCGCAGAAAAGACGAGAGTAGTGCGCAATTGCGCACGCGCGCAGCTTAGAGGGAACATTGGTCAGATTCCTTTCATTGCTTTTCCCCTGGTCGCGTTGCTTCCAGGTGGGTGTCTTCATATTTAAGCATTTAACCAATCACATTTCAGCCAATATTTGTTGCCAGGGTCAGAAATCCACCTGGAGGCCTTCACAATCAGTCCTGCGGGCCCTGCAGCATAAAATAAGCGTTGATAAAACTATTGATTTAACCAATCAGATTTCGAGTTGGGGACACCAATCCCTTCTCACAGGCGTAAGAATACGTCATCGCTTTCAGAAACTGACTGAGTGACAGTCTGAGTTTCTGACTAACTGACTGACTGAGGGCCTGACTGAGTGATTGTCTGAATGACTGACTGAGTGTTTGACTGATTCCGTGGCTTAGTGAGGGACTGACTGAGTGATTGATTGAGTGACTGAGTTACTACATGAGTGATTGAGTGACTGACTGACCGAATGAGTGACTGACTGATTGATTGAGTGACTGACTGAGTGACTGACTGAGTGACTGACTGAGTGACTGACTGACTGACTGACTGACTGACTGACTGATTGAGTGACTGACTGAGTGACTGACTGAGTCAATGACTGAGTGACTGTCTGAGTGAGTGACTGAGTAAGTTAGTGAGTGAGTTACTAAGTACTGAGTGAGTGGCTGAGTGAGTGAGTTACTCAATGAGGGAGTGAATGTGTAACTGACAGAGTGACTGAGTGACTTATTAAGTGACTAAATGAGTCAAGACTGAATGACTGACTGATTGACTGACTGGCTGTGTGAGGGAATGAGGGAGTGAGTCACTGAGTTATTGAGAGAATGATTACTGACTGATTATGGTTACTGACTGAGTGTATAAATGACTTAGTGTCTGAGTGACTAACTAAGTGACTGACTGAGTTACTGGCTGAGTTACTGAGTGGTTGAGTGACTGAGTGACTTACTGAGTTACTGAGATAATGACTGAGTGACTCACTGAGTGAGTGTCTGATTAAGTTAATAACTGAGTGAGTGACTATGTGAATGACTGAGTGAGTGAGTTACTAAATTATTGAGTGAATGTGTGACTGACTGAGTGACTGAGTGAGTGCGTGATTGAGTGAGTGACTGACTAAGTGACAACTGACTGAGTTATTGACTGAGTGAATCACTAAGTGAGTGACTGATTAAGTAAGTGACTGATTATGTTACAGACTGAGTAAGTGACAGTGTAGGTGACAGTAAAATTATTTCCTGTTGTGTCTATTTAAACCCCACTGATTATAATGAAATTGTCGAATTGTCTGCCTTATTTACCTTGCCATGTGTCTGCATTACCTCGTTCCTCGATTCCCCCATGTTTTCCCTAGTCCGGGAATCCGCCGACGCTCTCGCCGACGCTCTCGCCGGCGCTCTCGCCGGCGCTCTCGCCGGCGCTCTCGCCGGCGCTCTCGCCGGCGCTCTCTTGCGTTTTGTAAGCATTTTTAATAAGTAATAAGGCTATGAATTAATTCATGATTTATGTTGGGACCACGCTTGAGGACGCTTTCCCCCACAGCTGCTTTCGAAGGCCAGTTCATTGTTTTCAGGACTGTTGACGGCAACAAACCCTGTGTTTCTGCTGATTGGCAAGAAACTCTTACCGTGTTTGGACTGGACTCTGGTAGATGGCGATAATCGCATTATTGTTTAAAAATACGGCTGCTTTGTATACCTTATAATGAAAATATTATGCAATTTCTTACACCGGTGTTTTGGTTTCCCATCCGCTCGGGTCACCTTGTAGGCCAGGAGTCACCTTGTAGGCCAGGGGTCACCAAACTACGGCCCGCCGGCACATTTGGACCGGCCCTCTGAACAATACCAGAGACGCTATCGTTTTTTTTTTTTTTTTTGGGATGCGGCCCGCCGGCACATTTGGACCGGCCCTCTGAACAATACCAGAGACGCTATCGGATTTATTTTCCTATTTGGCCTTGAAGACTGGGACGTTTTAATCTTGTGTTTGGTTCATTGCACCCCTGCTGAGCCCACAAATCATCCCAGTGAAGCGGGGCTTCGCATTACTTCTTTGGTGACACGCGCAGGGAGAGTGTTTCCCTTTGATGCATGCGGGCACGTCCACCGTTGCATGCACGAGCAGTGTTACCGAGACATCTGGACGATCGCAGGTGAGGGCGGAGCCCTGGGACCATAACGGACTATTCAAGCATATAAAAACTGCAACCTGTTTGAGAACGGAATAATGGCGAAAAAGTTAGGTGAGAGAAAAATTGATTCAAAATGCAGGGTATTTAACCTGGAGTGGACAAACGATTATTTTTTGTTCAATGCAAAGAAAAGGCTGTTTGTCTCATTTGTCAAGAGACGGTGGCGGTATTCAAAGAATACAATCTTTGCCGACACTATGAATCCCGTCACAAAGACAAGTACGATAGCTTGCAAGGCCAAATACGAGCAGACAAACTCTCAAAGCGAAAAAGTGGAATACTATCTCAGCAGAACCAGGCATCCGTTCAGGCCAGCTTCTGGGTTGCTAAATTGATAGCAAGCAGCGGTAAGCCTTTCACTGACGGAGAGTTTGTTAAGAAATGTATGGATACTGTCGCGGAGGAGGTGTGTCCCGAGAAGAAAGTTGCATTTAATGCCGTAAGTCTGTCGGTGAGTACAATGACCAGACGCGTTGAAGAAATCGGGAGTAATGTATATGCCCAGCTGCAGCAGAAGACGAAATAATTTGACTTTTTTTCATTAGCACTGGATGAAAGCACGGACGTGCAAGACACAGCGCAACTGCTCATTTTTATTCGTGGAGTTAGCGCAAACTTTGAGATTTGCGAGGATCTGGCAGCCCTCCAAAGTCTCAAAGGGACTACAACGGGAGAGGATATTTTTGACAAAGTGTGCCAAACCATGGAGAAGTTGGACCTGGACTGGTCAAAGCTAGCTAGCATCACGACTGACGGGGCTCCTAGCATGGTGGCCGAAACTCGCGGTCTAATAATGGGACGCATGAACCGGGAGTTGGAAAAAAGGGGTCTCACCGCCCCGCTACGAGTCCACTGCCAAATTCACCAGCAAGCACTGTGCTGCAAAATGTTGACGTGGGATTCTGTAATGACGGTTGTGGTGTCGTGCATAAACTTCAGAGCAAATGATAATTTTCATTAAAACTTGATTTCTATCCATTCGAATGATGCCAAATGAATAACTTACTTGAATTGGACCATTTTACACTATGTCCATTGTAGATTTGTGTCTCTGACAGTTCATTTCGTTGCAGGGGACATATTCAGTTTTTATGGCCAAAATGTGCTTTTCAGGGGCTGAAAAGCACGTTTTGGCAGAATATGATAATTTTCATTAAAACTTGATTTCTATCCATTCGAATGATGCCAAATGAATAACTTACTTGAATTGGACCATTTTACACTATGTCCATTGTAGATTTGTGTCTCTGACAGTTCGTTTGGTTGCAGGGGACATATTCAGTTTTTATGGCCAAAATGTGCTTTTCAGGTGCTGAAAAGCATGTTTTGGCCGAGTATGATAATTTTCATTAAAACTTGATTTCTATCACTTCGAATGATGCCAAATGAATAACTTACTTGAATTGGACCATTTTACACTATGTCCATTGTAGATTTGTGTCTCTGACAGTTCGTTTGGTTGCAGGGGACATATTCAGTTTTTATGGCCAAAATGTGCTTTTCAGAGGATGAAAAGCATGTTTTGGCCGAGTATGATAATTTTCATTAAAACTTGATTTCTATCACTTCGAATGATGCCAAATGAATAACTTACTTGAATTGGACCATTTTACACTATGTCCATTGTAGATTTGTGTCTCCGACAGTTCGTTTGGTTGCAGGGGACATTTTCAGTTTTTATGGCCAAAATGTGCTTTTCAGAGGCTGAAAAGCATGTTTTGGCAGAGTATGATAATTTTCATTAAAACTTAATTTCTATCACTTCGAATGATGCCAAATGAATAACTTACTTGAATTGGACCATTTTACACTATGTCCATTGTAGATTTGTGTCTCTGACAGTTCGTTTGGTTGCAGGGGACATATTCAGTTTTTATGGCCAAAATGTGCTTTTCAGGGGCTGAAAAGCATGTTTTGGCCGAGTCTGATAATTTTCATTAAAACTTGATTTCTATCACTTCGATTGATGCCAAATGAATAACTTACTTGAATTGGACCATTTTACACTATGTCCATTGTAGATTTGTGTCTTCGACAGTTCGTTTGGTTGCAGGGGACATTTTCAGTTTTTATGGCCAAAATGTGCTTTTCAGAGGCTGAAAAGCATGTTTTGGCCGAGTATGATAATTTTCATTAAAACTTAATTTCTATCACTTCGAATGATGCCAAATGAATAATTTACTTGAAATGGACCATTTTACACTATGTCCATTGTAGATTTGTATCTCTGACAGTTCGTTTGGTTGCAGGGGACATATTCAGTTTTTAAGGCCAAAATGTGCTTTTCAGGGGCTGAAAAGCATGTTTTGGCCGAGTATGGTAATTTTAATTAAAACTTGATTTCTATCACTTCGAATGATGCCAAATGAATAACTTACTTGAATTGGACCATTTTACACTATGTCCATTGTAGATTTGTGTCTCCGACAGTTCGTTTGGTTGCAGGGGACATTTTCAGTTTTTATGGCCAAAATGTGCTTTTCAGAGGCTGAAAAGCATGTTTTGGCTGAGTATGATAATTTTCATTAAAACTTTATTTCTATCCATTCGAATGATGCCAAATGAATAACTTACTTGAATTGGACCATTTTACACTAGTCCATTGTAGATTTGTGTCTCTGACAGTTCATTTCGTTGCAGGGGACATATTCAGTTTTTATGGCCAAAATGTGCTTTTCAGGGGCTGAAAAGCACGTTTTGGCAGAATATGATAATTTTCATTAAAACTTGATTTCTATCCATTCGAATGATGCCAAATGAATAACTTACTTGAATTGGACCATTTTACACTATGTTCATTGTAGATTTGTGTCTCTGACAGTTCGTTTGGTTGCAGGGGACATATTCAGTTTTTATGGCCAAAATGTGCTTTTCAGGGGCTGAAAAGCATGTTTTGGCCGAGTATGATAATTTTCATTAAAACTTGATTTCTATCCATTCGAATGATGCCAAATGAATAACTTACTTGAATTGGACCATTTTACACTATGTCAATTGTAGATTTGTGTCTCTGACAGTTCATTTCGTTGCAGGGGACATATTCAGTTTTTATGGCCAAAATGTGCTTTTCAGGGGCTGAAAAGCACGTTTTGGCAGAATATGATAATTTTCATTAAAACTTGATTTCTATCCATTCGAATGATGCCAAATGAATAACTTACTTGAATTGGACCATTTTACACTATGTTCATTGTAGATTTGTGTCTCTGACAGTTCGTTTGGTTGCAGGGGACATATTCAGTTTTTATGGCCAAAATGTGCTTTTCAGGGGCTGAAAAGCATGTTTTGGCCGAGTATGATAATTTTCATTAAAACTTGATTTCTATCCATTCGAATGATGCCAAATGAATAACTTACTTGAATTGGACCATTTTACACTATGTCAATTGTAGATTTGTGTCTCCGACAGTTCGTTTGGTTGCAGGGGACATTTTCAGTTTTTATGGTCAAAATGTGCTTTTCAGAGGCTGAAAAGCATGTTTTGGCCGAGTATGATAATTTTCATTAAAACTTGATTTCTATCACTTCGAATGATGCCAAATGAATAATTTGCTAGAATTGGACCATTTTACACTATGTCCATTGTAGATTTGTGTCTCTGACAGTTCGTTTGGTTGCAGGGGACATATTCAGTTTTTAAGGCCAAAATGTGCTTTTCAGGGGCTGAAAAGCATGTTTTGGCCGAGTATGATAATTTACATTAAAACTTAATTTCTATCACTTCGAATGATGCCAAATGAATAACTTACTTGAATTGGACCATTTTACACTATGTCCATTGTAGATTTGTGTCTCTGACAGTTCGTTTGGTTGCAGGGGACATATTCAGTTTTTATGGCCAAAATGTGCTTTTCAGGTGCTGAAAAGCATGTTTTGGCCGAGTATGATAGATTTCATTAAAACTTGATTTCTATCACTTCGAATGATGCCAAATGAATAACTTACTTGAATTGGACCATTTTACACTATGTCCATTGTAGATTTGTGTCTCTGACAGTTCGTTTGGTTGCAGGGGACATATTCAGTTTTTAAGGCCAAAATGTGCTTTTCAGGGGCTGAAAAGCATGTTTTGGCCGAGTATGATAATTTACATTAAAACTTGATTTCTATCACTTCGAATGATGCCAAATGAATAATTTACTTGAATTGGACCATTTTACACTATGTCCATTGTAGATTTGTGTCTCTGACAGTTCGTTTGGTTGCAGGGGACATATTCAGTTTTTATGGCCAAAATGTGCTTTTCAGGTACTGAAAAGCATGTTTTGGCCGAGTATGATAATTTTCATTAAAACTTGATTTCTATCCATTCGAATGATGCCAAATGAATAACTTACTTGAATTGGACCATTTTACACTATGTCCATTGTAGATTTGTGTCTCTGACAGTTCGTTTGGTTTCAGGGGACATATTCAGTTTTTATGGCCAAAATGTGCTTTTCAGGGGCTGAAAAGCATGTTTTGGCCGAGTATGATAATTTTCATTAAAACTTTATTTCTATCACTTCGAATGATGCCAAATGAATAACTTATTTGAATTGGACCATTTTACACTATGTCCATTGTAGATTTGTGTCTCTGACAGTTCGTTTAATTTCAGGGGACATATTCAGTTTTTATGGCCAAAATGTGCTTTTCAGGGGCTGAAAAGCATGTTTTGGCCGAGTATGATAATTTTCATTAAAACTTAATTTCTATCACTTCGAATGATGCCAAATGAATAACTTATTTGAATTGGACCATTTTACACTATGTCCATTGTAGATTTGTGTCTCTGACAGTTCGTTTGGTTGCAGGGGACATATTCAGTTTTTATGGCCAAAATGTGCTTTTCAGGGGCTGAAAAGCATGTTTTGGCCGAGTATGATAATTTTCATTAAAACTTAAATTTCTATCACTTCGAATGATGCCAAATGAATAACTTACTTGAATTGGACCATTTTACACTATGTCCATTGTAGATTTGTGTCTCTGACAGTTCGTTTGGTTGCAGGGGACATATTCAGTTTTTAAGGCCAAAATGTGCTTTTCAGGGGCTGAAAAGCATGTTTTGGCCGAGTATGATAATTTACATTAAAACTTGATTTCTATCACTTCGAATGATGCCAAATGAATAATTTACTTGAATTGGACCATTTTACACTATGTCCATTGTAGATTTGTGTCTCTGACAGTTCGTTTGTTTGCAGGGGACATATTCAGTTTTTATGGCCAAAATGTGCTTTTCAGGGGCTGAAAAGCACGTTTTGGCAGAGTATGATAATTTTCATTAAAACTTGATTTCTATCCATTCGAATGATGCCAAATGAATAACTTACTTGAATTGGACCATTTTACACTATGTCCATTGTAGATTTGTGTCTCTGACAGTTCGTTTGGTTGCAGGGGACATTTTCAGTTTTTATGGCCAAAATGTGCTTTTCAGAGGCTGAAAAGCATGTTTTGGCCGAGTATGATAATTTACATTAAAACTTAATTTCTATCACTTCGAATGATGCCAAATGAATAACTTACTTGAATTGGACCATTTTACACTATGTCCATTGTAGATTTGTGTCTCTGACAGTTCGTTTGGTTTCAGGGGACATATTCAGTTTTTATGGCCAAAATGTGCTTTTCAGGGGCTGAAAAGCATGTTTTGGCCGAGTATGATAATTTTCATTAAAACTTTATTTCTATCACTTCGAATGATGCCAAATGAATAACTTATTTGAATTGGACCATTTTACACTATGTCCATTGTAGATTTGTGTCTCTGACAGTTCGTTTAATTTCAGGGGACATATTCAGTTTTTATGGCCAAAATGTGCTTTTCAGGGGCTGAAAAGCATGTTTTGGCCGAGTATGATAATTTTCATTAAAACTTTATTTCTATCACTTCGAATGATGCCAAATGAATAACTTATTTGAATTGGACCATTTTACACTATGTCCATTGTAGATTTGTGTCTCTGACAGTTCGTTTGGTTGCAGGGGACATATTCAGTTTTTATGGCCAAAATGTGCTTCTCAGGGGCTGAAAAGCATGTTTTGGCCGAGTATGATAATTTTCATTAAAACTTAAATTTCTATCACTTCGAATGATGCCAAATGAATAACTTACTTGAATTGGACCATTTTACACTATGTCCATTGTAGATTTGTGTCTCCGACAGTTCGTTTGGTTGCAGGGGACATTTTCTGTTTTTATGGCCAAAATGTGCTTTTCAGAGGCTGAAAAGCATGTTTTGGCAGAGTATGATAATTTTCATTAAAACTTAATTTCTATGACTTCGAATGATACCAAATGAATAACTTACTTGAATTGGACCATTTTACACTATGTCCATTGTAGATTTGTGTCTCTGACAGTTCGTTTGGTTGCAGGGGACATATTCAGTTTTTATGGCCAAAATGTGCTTTTCAGGGGCTGAAAAGCATGTTTTGGCCGAGTTTGATAATTTTCATTAAAACTTGATTTCTATCACTTCGATTGATGCCAAATGAATAACTTACTTGAATTGGCCCATTTTACACTATGTCCATTGTAGATTTGTGTCTCTGACAGTTCGTTTGGTTGCAGGGGACATTTTCAGTTTTTATGGACAAAATGTGCTTTTCAGAGGCTGAAAAGCATGTTTTGGCCGAGTATGATAATTTACATTAAAACTTAATTTCTATCACTTCGAATGATGCCAAATGAATAACTTACTTGAATTGGACCATTTTACACTATGTCCATTGTAGATTTGTGTCTCCGACAGTTCGTTTGGTTGCAGGGGACATTTTCAGTTTTTATGGCCAAAATGTGCTTTTCAGAGGCTGAAAAGCATGTTTTGGCCGAGTATGATAATTTTCAATAAAACTTGATTTCTATCACTTCGAATGATGCCAAATGAATAATTTACTTGAATTGGACCATTTTACACTATGTCCATTGTAGATTTGTGTCTCTGACAGTTCGTTTGTTTGCAGGGGACATATTCAGTTTTTATGGCCAAAATGTGCTTTTCAGGGGCTGAAAAGCATGTTTTGGCTGAGTATGATAATTTTCATTAAAACTTGATTTCTATCAATTTGAATGATGCCAAATGAATAACTTACTTGAATTGGACCATTTTACACTATGTCCATTGTAGATTTGTGTCTCTGACAGTTCGTTTGGTTGCAGGGGACATATTCAGTTTTTATGGCCAAAATGTGCTTTTCAGGGGCTGAAAAGCATGTTTTGGCCGAGTATGATAATTTTCATTAAAACTTGATTTCTATCACTTCGAATGATGCCAAATGAATAATTTACTTGAATTGGACCATTTTACACTATGTCCATTGTAGATTTGTGTCTCTGACAGTTCGTTTGGTTGCAGGGGACATATTCAGTTTTTATGGCCAAAATGTGCTTTTCAGGGGCTGAAAAGCACGTTTTGGCAGAGTATGATAATTTTCATTAAAACTTGATTTCTATCACTTCGATTGATGCCAAATGAATAACTTACTTGAATTGGACCATTTTACACTATGTCCATTGTAGATTTGTGTCTCCGACAGTTCGTTTGGTTGCAGGGGACATTTTCAGTTTTTATGGCCAAAATGTGCTTTTCAGAGGCTGAAAAGCATGTTTTGGCCGAGTATGATAATTTTCATTAAAACTTAATTTCTATCACTTCGAATGATGCCAAATGAATAATTTACTTGAAATGGACCATTTTACACTATGTCCATTGTAGATTTGTATCTCTGACAGTTCGTTTGGTTGCAGGGGACATATTCAGTTTTTAAGGCCAAAATGTGCTTTTCAGGGGCTGAAAAGCATGTTTTGGCCGAGTATGGTAATTTTCATTAAAACTTGATTTCTATCACTTCGAATGATGCCAAATGAATAACTTACTTGAATTGGACCATTTTACACTATGTCCATTGTAGATTTGTGTCTCCGACAGTTCGTTTGGTTGCAGGGGACATTTTCAGTTTTTATGGCCAAAATGTGCTTTTCAGAGGCTGAAAAGCATGTTTTGGCCGAGTATGATAATTTTCATTAAAACTTAATTTCTATCCATTCGAATGATGCCAAATGAATAACTTACTTGAATTGGACCATTTTACACTATGTCCATTGTAGATTTGTGTCTCTGACAGTTCATTTCGTTGCAGGGGACATATTCAGTTTTTATGGCCAAAATGTGCTTTTCAGGGGCTGAAAAGCACGTTTTGGCAGAATATGATAATTTTCATTAAAACTTGATTTCTATCCATTCGAATGATGCCAAATGAATAACTTACTTGAATTGGACCATTTTACACTATGTCCATTGTAGATTTGTGTCTCTGACAGTTCGTTTGGTTGCAGGGGACATATTCAGTTTTTATGGCCAAAATGTGCTTTTCAGGGGCTGAAAAGCACGTTTTGGCAGAATATGATAATTTTCATTAAAACTTGATTTCTATCCATTCGAATGATGCCAAATGAATAATTTACTTGAAATGGACCATTTTACACTATGTCCATTGTAGATTTGTATCTCTGACAGTTCGTTTGGTTGCAGGGGACATATTCAGTTTTTAAGGCCAAAATGTGCTTTTCAGGGGCTGAAAAGCATGTTTTGGCCGAGTATGGTAATTTTCATTAAAACTTGATTTCTATCACTTTGAATGATGCCAAATGAATAACTTACTTGAATTGGACCATTTTACACTATGTCCATTGTAGATTTGTGTCTCCGACAGTTCGTTTGGTTGCAGGGGACATTTTCAGTTTTTATGGCCAAAATGTGCTTTTCAGAGGCTGAAAAGCATGTTTTGGCCGAGTATGATAATTTTCATTAAAACTTGATTTCTATCCATTCGAATGATGCCAAATGAATAACTTACTTGAATTGGACCATTTTACACTATGTCCATTGTAGATTTGTGTCTCTGACAGTTCATTTCGTTGCAGGGGACATATTCAGTTTTTATGGCCAAAATGTGCTTTTCAGGGGCTGAAAAGCATGTTTTGGCCGAGTATGATAATTTTCATTAAAACTTGATTTCTATCACTTCGAATGATGCCAAATGAATAACTTACTTGAATTGGACCATTTTACACTATGTCAATTGTAGATTTGTGTCTCCGACAGTTCGTTTGGTTGCAGGGGACATTTTCAGTTTTTATGGCCAAAATGTGCTTTTCAGGGGCTGAAAAGCATGTTTTGGCCGAGTATGATGATTTTCATTAAAACTTAATTTCTATCACTTCGAATGATGCCAAATGAATAATTTACTTGAAATGGACCATTTTACACTATGTCCATTGTAGATTTGTATCTCTGACAGTTCGTTTGGTTGCAGGGGACATATTCAGTTTTTAAGGCCAAAATGTGCTTTTCAGGGGCTGAAAAGCATGTTTTGGCCGAGTATGGTAATTTTCATTAAAACTTGATTTCTATCACTTCGAATGATGCCAAATGAATAACTTACTTGAATTGGACCATTTTACACTATGTCCATTGTAGATTTGTGTCTCCGACAGTTCGTTTGGTTGCAGGGGACATTTTCAGTTTTTATGGCCAAAATGTGCTTTTCAGAGGCTGAAAAGCATGTTTTGGCCGAGTATGATAATTTTCATTAAAACTTAATTTCTATCCATTCGAATGATGCCAAATGAATAACTTACTTGAATTGGACCATTTTACACTATGTCCATTGTAGATTTGTGTCTCTGACAGTTCATTTCGTTGCAGGGGACATATTCAGTTTTTATGGCCAAAATGTGCTTTTCAGGGGCTGAAAAGCACGTTTTGGCAGAATATGATAATTTTCATTAAAACTTTATTTCTATCCATTCGAATGATGCCAAATGAATAACTTACTTGAATTGGACCATTTTACACTATGTCCATTGTAGATTTGTGTCTCTGACAGTTCGTTTGGTTGCAGGGGACATATTCAGTTTTTATGGCCAAAATGTGCTTTTCAGGGGCTGAAAAGCACGTTTTGGCAGAATATGATAATTTTCATTAAAACTTGATTTCTATCCATTCGAATGATGCCAAATGAATAATTTACTTGAAATGGACCATTTTACACTATGTCCATTGTAGATTTGTATCTCTGACAGTTCGTTTGGTTGCAGGGGACATATTCAGTTTTTAAGGCCAAAATGTGCTTTTCAGGGGCTGAAAAGCATGTTTTGGCCGAGTATGGTAATTTTCATTAAAACTTGATTTCTATCACTTTGAATGATGCCAAATGAATAACTTACTTGAATTGGACCATTTTACACTATGTCCATTGTAGATTTGTGTCTCCGACAGTTCGTTTGGTTGCAGGGGACATTTTCAGTTTTTATGGCCAAAATGTGCTTTTCAGAGGCTGAAAAGCATGTTTTGGCCGAGTATGATAATTTTCATTAAAACTTGATTTCTATCCATTCGAATGATGCCAAATGAATAACTTACTTGAATTGGACCATTTTACACTATGTCCATTGTAGATTTGTGTCTCTGACAGTTCATTTCGTTGCAGGGGACATATTCAGTTTTTAAGGCCAAAATGTGCTTTTCAGGGGCTGAAAAGCATGTTTTGGCAGAGTATGGTAATTTTCATTAAAACTTGATTTCTATCACTTTGAATGATGCCAAATGAATAACTTACTTGAATTGGACCATTTTACACTATGTCCATTGTAGATTTGTGTCTCCGACAGTTCGTTTGGTTGCAGGGGACATTTTCAGTTTTTATGGCCAAAATGTGCTTTTCAGAGGCTGAAAAGCATGTTTTGGCCGAGTATGATAATTTTCATTAAAACTTGATTTCTATCCATTCGAATGATGCCAAATGAATAACTTACTTGAATTGGACCATTTTACACTATGTCCATTGTAGATTTGTGTCTCTGACAGTTCATTTCGTTGCAGGGGACATATTCAGTTTTTATGGCCAAAATGTGCTTTTCAGGGGCTGAAAAGCATGTTTTGGCCGAGTATGATAATTTTCATTAAAACTTGATTTCTATCACTTCGAATGATGCCAAATGAATAACTTACTTGAATTGGACCATTTTACACTATGTCAATTGTAGATTTGTGTCTCCGACAGTTCGTTTGGTTGCAGGGGACATTTTCAGTTTTTATGGCCAAAATGTGCTTTTCAGGGGCTGAAAAGCATGTTTTGGCCGAGTATGATGATTTTCATTAAAACTTAATTTCTATCACTTCGAATGATGCCAAATGAATAACTTACTTGAATTGGACCATTTTACACTATGCCCATTGTAGATTTGTGTCTCCGACAGTTCGTTTGGTTGCAGGGGACATTTTCAGTTTTTATGGCCAAAATGTGCTTTTCAGAGGCTGAAAAGCATGTTTTGGCAGAGTATGATCATTTTCATTAAAACTTGATTTCTATCACTTCGAATGATGCCAAATGAATAATTTACTTGAATTGGACCATTTTACACTATGTCCATTGTAGATTTGTGTCTCTGACAGTTCGTTTGTTTGCAGGGGACATATTCAGTTTTTATGGCCAAAATGTGCTTTTCAGGGGCTGAAAAGCACGTTTTGGCAGAGTATGATAATTTTCATTAAAACTTGATTTCTATCCATTCGAATGATGCCAAATGAATAACTTACTTGAATTGGACCATTTTAGACTATGTCCATTGTAGATTTGTGTCTCTGACAGTTCGTTTGGTTGCAGGGGACATTTTCAGTTTTTATGGCCAAAATGTGCTTTTCAGAGGCTGAAAAGCATGTTTTGGCCGAGTATGATAATTTACATTAAAACTTAATTTCTATCACTTCGAATGATGCCAAATGAATAACTTACTTGAATAGGACCATTTTACACTATGTCCATTGTAGATTTGTGTCTCTGACAGTTCGTTTGGTTTCAGGGGACATATTCAGTTTTTATGGCCAAAATGTGCTTTTCAGGGGCTGAAAAGCATGTTTTGGCCGAGTATGATAATTTTCATTAAAACTTTATTTCTATCACTTCGAATGATGCCAAATGAATAACTTATTTGAATTGGACCATTTTACACTATGTCCATTGTAGATTTGTGTCTCTGACAGTTCGTTTAATTTCAGGGGACATATTCAGTTTTTATGGCCAAAATGTGCTTTTCAGGGGCTGAAAAGCATGTTTTGGCCGAGTATGATAATTTTCATTAAAACTTTATTTCTATCACTTCGAATGATGCCAAATGAATAACTTATTTGAATTGGACCATTTTACACTATGTCCATTGTAGATTTGTGTCTCTGACAGTTCGTTTGGTTGCAGGGGACATATTCAGTTTTTATGGCCAAAATGTGCTTTTCAGGGGCTGAAAAGCATGTTTTGGCCGAGTATGATAATTTTCATTAAAACTTGATTTCTATCACTTCGAATGATGCCAAATGAATAACTTACTTGAATTGGACCATTTTACACTATGTCCATTGTAGATTTGTGTCTCCGACAGTTCGTTTGGTTGCAGGGGACATTTTCTGTTTTTATGGCCAAAATGTGCTTTTCAGAGGCTGAAAATTATGTTTTGGCAGAGTATGATAATTTTCATTAAAACTTAATTTCTATGACTTCGAATGATGCCAAATGAATAACTTACTTGAATTGGACCATTTTACACTATGTCCATTGTAGATTTGTGTCTCCGACAGTTCGTTTGGTTGCAGGGGACATTTTCAGTTTTTATGGCCAAAATGTGCTTTTCAGAGGCTGAAAAGCATGTTTTGGCTGAGTATGATAATTTTCATTAAAACTTGATTTCTATCAATTTGAATGATGCCAAATGAATAACTTACTTGAATTGGACCATTTTACACTATGTCCATTGTAGATTTGTGTCTCTGACAGTTCGTTTGGTTGCAGGGGACATATTCAAATTTTATGGCCAAAATGTGCTTTTCAGGGGCTGAAAAGCATGTTTTGGCCGAGTTTGATAATTTTCATTAAAACTTGATTTCTATCACTTCGATTGATGCCAAATGAATAACTTACTTGAATTGGCCCATTTTACACTATGTCCATTGTAGATTTGTGTCTCCGACAGTTCGTTTGGTTGCAGGGGACATTTTCAGTTTTTATGGCCAAAATGTGCTTTTCAGAGGCTGAAAAGCATGTTTTGGCCGAGTATGATAATTTACATTAAAACTTAATTTCTATCACTTCGAATGATGCCAAATGAATAACTTACTTGAATTGGACCATTTTACACTATGTCCATTGTAGATTTGTGTCTCCGACAGTTCGTTTGGTTGCAGGGGACATTTTCAGTTTTTATGGCCAAAATGTGCTTTTCAGAGGCTGAAAAGCATGTTTTGGCTGAGTATGATAATTTTCATTAAAACTTGATTTCTATCAATTTGAATGATGCCAAATGAATAACTTACTTGAATTGGACCATTTTACACTATGTCCATTGTAGATTTGTGTCTCTGACAGTTCGTTTGGTTGCAGGGGACATATTCAAATTTTATGGCCAAAATGTGCTTTTCAGGGGCTGAAAAGCATGTTTTGGCCGAGTATGATAATTTTCATTAAAACTTGATTTCTATCACTTCGAATGATGCCAAATGAATAACTTACTTGAATTGGACCATTTTACACTATGTCCATTGTAGATTTGTGTCTCTGACAGTTCGTTTGGTTGCAGGGGACATATTCAGTTTTTATGGCCAAAATGTGGTTTTCAGAGGCTGAAAAGCATGTTTTGGCCGAGTATGATAATTTTCATTAAAACTTGATTTCTATCACTTCGAATGATGCCAAATGAATAACTTACTTGAATTGGACCATTTTACACTATGTCCATTGTAGATTTGTGTCTCCGACAGTTCGTTTGGTTGCAGGGGACATTTTCAGTTTTTATGGCCAAAATGTGCTTTTCAGAGGCTGAAAAGCATGTTTTGGCAGAGTATGATAATTTTCATTAAAACTTAATTTCTATCACTTCGAATGATGCCAAATGAATAACTTACTTGAATTGGACCATTTTACACTATGTCCATTGTAGATTTGTGTCTCTGACAGTTCGTTTGGTTGCAGGGGACATATTCAGTTTTTATGGCCAAAATGTGCTTTTCAGAGGCTGAAAAGCATGTTTTGGCAGAGTATGATAATTTTCATTAAAACTTAATTTCTATCACTTCGAATGATGCCAAATGAATAATTGACTTGAATTGGACCATTTTACACTATGTCCATTGTAGATTTGTATCTCTGACAGTTCGTTTGGTTGCAGGGGACATATTCAGTTTTTAAGGCCAAAATGTGCTTTTCAGGGGCTGAAAAGCATGTTTTGGCCGAGTATGGTAATTTTCATTAAAACTTGATTTCTATCACTTCGAATGATGCCAAATGAATAACTTACTTGAATTGGACCATTTTACACTATGTCCATTGTAGATTTGTGTCTCCGACAGTTCGTTTGGTTGCAGGGGACATTTTCAGTTTTTATGGCCAAAATGTGCTTTTCAGAGGCTGAAAAGCATGTTTTGGCCGAGTATGATAATTTTCATTAAAACTTGATTTCTATCCATTCGAATGATGCCAAATGAATAACTTACTTGAATTGGACCATTTTACACTTTGTCCATTGTAGATTTGTGTCTCTGACAGTTCGTTTGGTTGTAGGGGACATATTCAGTTTTTATGGCCAAAATGTGCTTTTCAGGGGCTGAAAAGCACGTTTTGGCAGAGTATGATAATTTTCATTAAAACTTGATTTCTATCCATTCGAATGATGCCAAATGAATAACTTACTTGAATTGGACCATTTTACACTATGTCCATTGTAGATTTGTGTCTCCGACAGTTCGTTTGGTTGCAGGGGACATTTTCAGTTTTTATGGCCAAAATGTGCTTTTCAGAGGCTGAAAAGCACGTTTTGGCCGAGTATGATAATTTACATTAAAACTTAATTTCTATCACTTCGAATGATGCCAAATGAATAACTTACTTGAATTGGACCATTTTACACTATGTCCATTGTAAATTTGTGTCTCTGACAGTTCGTTTGGTTTCAGGGGACATTTTCAGTTTTTATGGCCAAAATGTGCTTTTCAGAGGCTGAAAAGCATGTTTTGGCCGAGTATGATAATTTACATTAAAACTTAATTTCTATCACTTCGAATGATGCCAAATGAATAACTTACTTGAATTGGACCATTTTACACTATGTCCATTGTAGATTTGTGTCTCTGACAGTTCGTTTGGTTGCAGGGGACATATTAAGTTTTTATGGCCAAAATGTGCTTTTCAGGGGCTGAAAAGCATGTTTTGGCCGAGTATGATAATTTTCATTAAAACTTGATTTCTATCACTTCGAATGATGCCAAATGAATAACTTACTTGAATTGGACCATTTTACACTATGTCCATTGTAGATTTGTGTCTCTGACAGTTCGTTTGGTTGCAGGGGACATATTCAGTTTTTATGGCCAAAATGTGCTTTTCAGGGGCTGAAAAGCACGTTTTGGCAGAGTATGATAATTTTCATTAAAACTTGATTTCTATCCATTCGAATGATGCCAAATGAATAACTTACTTGAATTGGACCATTTTACTATGTCCATTGTAGATTTGTGTCTCCGACAGTTCGTTTGGTTGCAGGGGACATTTTCAGTTTTTATGGCCAAAATGTGCTTTTCAGAGGCTGAAAAGCATGTTTTGGCCGAGTATGATAATTTTCATTAAAACTTGATTTCTATCACTTCGAATGATGCCAAATGAATAATTTGCTTGAATTGGACCATTTTACACTATGTCCATTGTAGATTTGTGTCTCCGACAGTTCGTTTGGTTGCAGGGGACATTTTCAGTTTTTATGGCCAAAATGTGCTTTTCAGAGGCTGAAAAGCATGTTTTGGCCGAGTATGATAATTTTCATTAAAACTTGATTTCTATCCATTCGAATGATGCCAAATGAATAACTTACTTGAATTGGACCATTTTACACTTTGTCCATTGTAGATTTGTGTCTCTGACAGTTCGTTTGGTTGTAGGGGACATATTCAGTTTTTATGGCCAAAATGTGCTTTTCAGGGGCTGAAAAGCACGTTTTGGCAGAGTATGATAATTTTCATTAAAACTTGATTTCTATCCATTCGAATGATGCCAAATGAATAACTTACTTGAATTGGACCATTTTACACTATGTCCATTGTAGATTTGTGTCTCCGACAGTTCGTTTGGTTGCAGGGGACATTTTCAGTTTTTATGGCAAAAATGTGCTTTTCAGAGGCTGAAAAGCACGTTTTGGCCGAGTATGATAATTTACATTAAAACTTAATTTCTATCACTTCGAATGATGCCAAATGAATAACTTACTTGAATTGGACCATTTTACACTATGTCCATTGTAAATTTGTGTCTCTGACAGTTCGTTTGGTTTCAGGGGACATTTTCAGTTTTTATGGCCAAAATGTGCTTTTCAGAGGCTGAAAAGCATGTTTTGGCCGAGTATGATAATTTACATTAAAACTTAATTTCTATCACTTCGAATGATGCCAAATGAATAACTTACTTGAATTGGACCATTTTACACTATGTCCATTGTAGATTTGTGTCTCTGACAGTTCGTTTGGTTGCAGGGGACATATTAAGTTTTTATGGCCAAAATGTGCTTTTCAGGGGCTGAAAAGCATGTTTTGGCCGAGTATGATAATTTTCATTAAAACTTGATTTCTATCACTTCGAATGATGCCAAATGAATAACTTACTTGAATTGGACCATTTTACACTATGTCCATTGTAGATTTGTGTCTCTGACAGTTCGTTTGGTTGCAGGGGACATATTCAGTTTTTATGGCCAAAATGTGCTTTTCAGGGGCTGAAAAGCACGTTTTGGCAGAGTATGATAATTTTCATTAAAACTTGATTTCTATCCATTCGAATGATGCCAAATGAATAACTTACTTGAATTGGACCATTTTACTATGTCCATTGTAGATTTGTGTCTCCGACAGTTCGTTTGGTTGCAGGGGACATATTCAGTTTTTATGGCCAAAATGTGCTTTTCAGAGGATGAAAAGCATGTTTTGGCCGAGTATGATAATTTTCATTAAAACTTAATTTCTATCACTTCGAATGATGCCAAATGAATAACTTACTTGAATTGGACCATTTTACACTATGTCCATTGTAGATTTGTGTCTCTGACAGTTCGTTTGGTTGCAGGGGACATATTCAGTTTTTATGGCCAAAATGTGCTTTTCAGGGGCTG
This sequence comes from Stigmatopora argus, assembly GCF_051989625.1. Classification (NCBI taxonomy): domain Eukaryota; kingdom Metazoa; phylum Chordata; class Actinopteri; order Syngnathiformes; family Syngnathidae; genus Stigmatopora; species Stigmatopora argus. Next base: position 789,914 of record NC_135387.1, on the reverse strand, counting down.
AAAAGCATGTTTTGGCTGAGTTTGATAATTTTCATTAAAACTTGATTTCTATCCATTTGAATGATGCCAAATGAATAACTTACTTGAATTGGACCATTTTACACTATGTCCATTGTAGATTTGTGTCTCTGACAGTTCGTTTGGTTGCAGGGGACATATTCAAATTTTATGGCCAAAATGTGCTTTTCAGGGGCTGAAAAGCATGTTTTGGCCGAGTATGATAATTTTCATTAAAACTTGATTTCTATCACTTCGAATGATGCCAAATGAATAACTTACTTGAATTGGACCATTTTACACTATGTCCATTGTAGATTTGTGTCTCTGACAGTTCGTTTGGTTGCAGGGGACATATTCAGTTTTTATGGCCAAAATGTGGTTTTCAGAGGCTGAAAAGCATGTTTTGGCCGAGTATGATAATTTTCATTAAAACTTGATTTCTATCACTTCGAATGATGCCAAATGAATAACTTACTTGAATTGGACCATTTTACACTATGTCCATTGTAGATTTGTGTCTCCGACAGTTCGTTTGGTTGCAGGGGACATTTTCAGTTTTTATGGCCAAAATGTGCTTTTCAGAGGCTGAAAAGCATGTTTTGGCAGAGTATGATAATTTTCATTAAAACTTAATTTCTATCACTTCGAATGATGCCAAATGAATAACTTACTTGAATTGGACCATTTTACACTATGTCCATTGTAGATTTGTGTCTCTGACAGTTCGTTTGGTTGCATGGGACATATTCAGTTTTTATGGCCAAAATGTGCTTTTCAGAGGCTGAAAAGCATGTTTTGGCAGAGTATGATAATTTTCATTAAAACTTAATTTCTATCACTTCGAATGATGCCAAATGAATAATTGACTTGAATTGGACCATTTTACACTATGTCCATTGTAGATTTGTATCTCTGACAGTTCGTTTGGTTGCAGGGGACATATTCAGTTTTTAAGGCCAAAATGTGCTTTTCAGGGGCTGAAAAGCATGTTTTGGCCGAGTATGGTAATTTTCATTAAAACTTGATTTCTATCACTTCGAATGATGCCAAATGAATAACTTACTTGAATTGGACCATTTTACACTATGTCCATTGTAGATTTGTGTCTCCGACAGTTCGTTTGGTTGCAGGGGACATTTTCAGTTTTTATGGCCAAAATGTGCTTTTCAGAGGCTGAAAAGCATGTTTTGGCCGAGTATGATAATTTTCATTAAAACTTGATTTCTATCCATTCGAATGATGCCAAATGAATAACTTACTTGAATTGGACCATTTTACACTTTGTCCATTGTAGATTTGTGTCTCTGACAGTTCGTTTGGTTGTAGGGGACATATTCAGTTTTTATGGCCAAAATGTGCTTTTCAGGGGCTGAAAAGCACGTTTTGGCAGAGTATGATAATTTTCATTAAAACTTGATTTCTATCCATTCGAATGATGCCAAATGAATAACTTACTTGAATTGGACCATTTTACACTATGTCCATTGTAGATTTGTGTCTCCGACAGTTCGTTTGGTTGCAGGGGACATTTTCAGTTTTTATGGCCAAAATGTGCTTTTCAGAGGCTGAAAAGCACGTTTTGGCCGAGTATGATAATTTACATTAAAACTTAATTTCTATCACTTCGAATGATGCCAAATGAATAACTTACTTGAATTGGACCATTTTACACTATGTCCATTGTAAATTTGTGTCTCTGACAGTTCGTTTGGTTTCAGGGGACATTTTCAGTTTTTATGGCCAAAATGTGCTTTTCAGAGGCTGAAAAGCATGTTTTGGCCGAGTATGATAATTTACATTAAAACTTAATTTCTATCACTTCGAATGATGCCAAATGAATAACTTACTTGAATTGGACCATTTTACACTATGTCCATTGTAGATTTGTGTCTCTGACAGTTCGTTTGGTTGCAGGGGACATATTAAGTTTTTATGGCCAAAATGTGCTTTTCAGGGGCTGAAAAGCATGTTTTGGCCGAGTATGATAATTTTCATTAAAACTTGATTTCTATCACTTCGAATGATGCCAAATGAATAACTTACTTGAATTGGACCATTTTACACTATGTCCATTGTAGATTTGTGTCTCTGACAGTTCGTTTGGTTGCAGGGGACATATTCAGTTTTTATGGCCAAAATGTGCTTTTCAGGGGCTGAAAAGCACGTTTTGGCAGAGTATGATAATTTTCATTAAAACTTGATTTCTATCCATTCGAATGATGCCAAATGAATAACTTACTTGAATTGGACCATTTTACTATGTCCATTGTAGATTTGTGTCTCCGACAGTTCGTTTGGTTGCAGGGGACATTTTCAGTTTTTATGGCCAAAATGTGCTTTTCAGAGGCTGAAAAGCATGTTTTGGCCGAGTATGATAATTTTCATTAAAACTTGATTTCTATCACTTCGAATGATGCCAAATGAATAATTTGCTTGAATTGGACCATTTTACACTATGTCCATTGTAGATTTGTGTCTCTGACAGTTCGTTTGGTTGCAGGGGACATATTCAGTTTTTAAGGCCAAAATGTGCTTTTCAGGGGCTGAAAAGCATGTTTTGGCCGAGTATGATAATTTACATTAAAACTTAATTTCTATCACTTCGAATGATGCCAAATGAATAACTTACTTGAATTGGACCATTTTACACTATGTCCATTGTAGATTTGTGTCTCTGACAGTTCGTTTGGTTGCAGGGGACATATTCAGTTTTTATGGCCAAAATGTGCTTTTCAGGTGCTGAAAAGCATGTTTTGGCCGAGTATGATAGATTTCATTAAAACTTGATTTCTATCACTTCGAATGATGCCAAATGAATAACTTACTTGAATTGGACCATTTAACACTATGTCCATTGTAGATTTGTGTCTCTGACAGTTCGTTTGGTTGCAGGGGACATTTTCAGTTTTTATGGCCAAAATGTGCTTTTCAGAGGCTGAAAAGCATGTTTTGGCCGAGTATGATAATTTTCATTAAAACTTGATTTCTATCCATTCGAATGATGCCAAATGAATAACTTACTTGAATTGGACCATTTTACACTATGTCCATTGTAGATTTGTGTCTCTGACAGTTCATTTCGTTGCAGGGGACATATTCAGTTTTTATGGCCAAAATGTGCTTTTCAGGTTTTGAAAAGCACGTTTTGGCAGAATATGATAATTTTCATTAAAACTTGATTTCTATCCATTCGAATGATGCCAAATGAATAACTTACTTGAATTGGACCATTTTACACTATGTCCATTGTAGATTTGTGTCTCTGACAGTTCGTTTGGTTGCAGGGGACATATTCAGTTTTTATGGCCAAAATGTGCTTTTCAGGGGCTGAAAAGCATGTTTTGGCTGAGTTTGATAATTTTCATTAAAACTTGATTTCTATCACTTCGATTGATGCCAAATGAATAACTTACTTGAATTGGACCATTTTACACTATGTCCATTGTAGATTTGTGTCTCCGACAGTTCGTTTGGTTGCAGGGGACATTTTCAGTTTTTATGGCCAAAATGTGCTTTTCAGAGGCTGAAAAGCATGTTTTGGCCGAGTATGATAATTTTCATTAAAACTTAATTTCTATCACTTCGAATGATGCCAAATGAATAATTTACTTGAAATGGACCATTTTACACTATGTCCATTGCAGATTTGTATCTCTGACAGTTCGTTTGGTTGCAGGGGACATATTCAGTTTTTAAGGCCAAAATGTGCTTTTCAGGGGCTGAAAAGCATGTTTTGGCCGAGTATGATAATTTTCATTAAAACTTGATTTCTATCACTTCGAATGATGCCAAATGAATAACTTACTTGAATTGGACCATTTTACACTATGTCCATTGTAGATTTGTGTCTCTGACAGTTCATTTCGTTGCAGGGGACATATTCAGTTTTTATGGCCAAAATGTGCTTTTCAGGGGCTGAAAAGCATGTTTTGGCCGAGTATGATAATTTTCATTAAAACTTGATTTCTATCACTTCGAATGATGCCAAATGAATAACTTACTTGAATTGGACCATTTTACACTATGTCAATTGTAGATTTGTGTCTCCGACAGTTCGTTTGGTTGCAGGGGACATTTTCAGTTTTTATGGCCAAAATGTGCTTTTCAGGGGCTGAAAAGCATGTTTTGGCCGAGTATGATGATTTTCATTAAAACTTAATTTCTATCACTTCGAATGATGCCAAATGAATAACTTACTTGAATTGGACCATTTTACACTATGCCCATTGTAGATTTGTGTCTCCGACAGTTCGTTTGGTTGCAGGGGACATTTTCAGTTTTTATGGCCAAAATGTGCTTTTCAGAGGCTGAAAAGCATGTTTTGGCAGAGTATGATAATTTTCATTAAAACTTGATTTCTATCACTTCGAATGATGCCAAATGAATAATTTACTTGAATTGGACCATTTTACACTATGTCCATTGTAGATTTGTGTCTCTGACAGTTCGTTTGTTTGCAGGGGACATATTCAGTTTTTATGGCCAAAATGTGCTTTTCAGGGGCTGAAAAGCACGTTTTGGCAGAGTATGATAATTTTCATTAAAACTTGATTTCTATCCATTCGAATGATGCCAAATGAATAACTTACTTGAATTGGACCATTTTAGACTATGTCCATTGTAAATTTGTGTCTCTGACAGTTCGTTTGGTTGCAGGGGACATTTTCAGTTTTTATGGCCAAAATGTGCTTTTCAGAGGCTGAAAAGCATGTTTTGGCCGAGTATGATAATTTACATTAAAACTTAATTTCTATCACTTCGAATTATGCCAAATGAATAACTTACTTGAATTGGACCATTTTACACTATGTCCATTGTAGATTTGTGTCTCTGACAGTTCGTTTGGTTTCAGGGGACATATTCAGTTTTTATGGCCAAAATGTGCTTTTCAGGGGCTGAAAAGCATGTTTTGGCCGAGTATGATAATTTTCATTAAAACTTTATTTCTATCACTTCGAATGATGCCAAATGAATAACTTATTTGAATTGGACCATTTTACACTATGTCCATTGTAGATTTGTGTCTCTGACAGTTCGCTTAATTTCAGGGGACATATTCAGTTTTTATGGCCAAAATGTGCTTTTCAGGGGCTGAAAAGCATGTTTTGGCCGAGTATGATAATTTTCATTAAAACTTTATTTCTATCACTTCGAATGATGCCAAATGAATAACTTACTTGAATTGGCCCATTTTACACTATGTCCATTGTAGATTTGTGTCTCCGACAGTTCGTTTGGTTGCAGGGGACATTTTCAGTTTTTATGGCCAAAATGTGCTTTTCAGAGGCTGAAAAGCATGTTTTGGCCGAGTATGATAATTTACATTAAAACTTAATTTCTATCACTTCGAATGATGCCAAATGAATAACTTACTTGAATTGGACCATTTTACACTATGTCCATTGTAGATTTGTGTCTCCGACAGTTCGTTTGGTTGCAGGGGACATTTTCAGTTTTTATGGCCAAAATGTGCTTTTCAGAGGCTGAAAAGCATGTTTTGGCTGAGTATGATAATTTTCATTAAAACTTGATTTCTATCAATTTGAATGATGCCAAATGAATAACTTACTTGAATTGGACCATTTTACACTATGTCCATTGTAGATTTGTGTCTCTGACAGTTCGTTTGGTTGCAGGGGACATATTCAGTTTTTATGGCCAAAATGTGCTTTTCAGAGGCTGAAAAGCATGTTTTGGCCGAGTATGATAATTTTCATTAAAACTTGATTTCTATCACTTCGAATGATGCCAAATGAATAACTTACTTGAATTGGACCATTTTACACTATGTCCATTGTAGATTTGTGTCTCCGACAGTTCGTTTGGTTGCAGGGGACATTTTCAGTTTTTATGGCCAAAATGTGCTTTTCAGAGGCTGAAAACCATGTTTTGGCAGAGTATGATAATTTTCATTAAAACTTAATTTCTATCACTTCGAATGATGCCAAATGAATAACTTACTTGAATTGGACCATTTTACACTATGTCCATTGTAGATTTGTGTCTCTGACAGTTCGTTTGGTTGCAGGGGACATATTCAGTTTTTATGGCCAAAATGTGCTTTTCAGGGGCTGAAAAGCATGTTTTGGCCGAGTTTGATAATTTTCATTAAAACTTGATTTCTATCACTTCGATTGATGCCAAATGAATAACTTACTTGAATTGGACCATTTTACACTATGTCCATTGTAGATTTGTGTCTCCGACAGTTCGTTTGGTTGCAGGGGACATTTTCAGTTTTTATGGCCAAAATGTGCTTTTCAGAGGCTGAAAAGCATGTTTTGGCCGAGTATGATAATTTTCATTAAAACTTGATTTCTATCCATTCGAATGATGCCAAATGAATAACTTACTTGAATTGGACCATTTTACACTATGTCCATTGTAGATTTGTGTCTCTGACAGTTCATTTCGTTGCAGGGGACATATTCAGTTTTTATGGCCAAAATGTGCTTTTCAGGGGCTGAAAAGCATGTTTTGGCCGAGTATGATAATTTTCATTAAAACTTGATTTCTATCACTTCGAATGATGCCAAATGAATAACTTACTTGAATTGGACCATTTTACACTATGTCAATTGTAGATTTGTGTCTCCGACAGTTCGTTTGGTTGCAGGGGACATTTTCAGTTTTTATGGCCAAAATGTGCTTTTCAGGGGCTGAAAAGCATGTTTTGGCCGAGTATGATGATTTTCATTAAAACTTAATTTCTATCACTTCGAATGATGCCAAATGAATAACTTACTTGAATTGGACCATTTTACACTATGCCCATTGTAGATTTGTGTCTCCGACAGTTCGTTTGGTTGCAGGGGACATTTTCAGTTTTTATGGCCAAAATGTGCTTTTCAGAGGCTGAAAAGCATGTTTTGGCAGAGTATGATAATTTTCATTAAAACTTGATTTCTATCACTTCGAATGATGCCAAATGAATAATTTACTTGAATTGGACCATTTTACACTATGTCCATTGTAGATTTGTGTCTCTGACAGTTCGTTTGTTTGCAGGGGACATATTCAGTTTTTATGGCCAAAATGTGCTTTTCAGGGGCTGAAAAGCACGTTTTGGCAGAGTATGATAATTTTCATTAAAACTTGATTTCTATCCATTCGAATGATGCCAAATGAATAACTTACTTGAATTGGACCATTTTAGACTATGTCCATTGTAAATTTGTGTCTCTGACAGTTCGTTTGGTTGCAGGGGACATTTTCAGTTTTTATGGCCAAAATGTGCTTTTCAGAGGCTGAAAAGCATGTTTTGGCCGAGTATGATAATTTACATTAAAACTTAATTTCTATCACTTCGAATTATGCCAAATGAATAACTTACTTGAATTGGACCATTTTACACTATGTCCATTGTAGATTTGTGTCTCTGACAGTTCGTTTGGTTTCAGGGGACATATTCAGTTTTTATGGCCAAAATGTGCTTTTCAGGGGCTGAAAAGCATGTTTTGGCCGAGTATGATAATTTTCATTAAAACTTTATTTCTATCACTTCGAATGATGCCAAATGAATAACTTATTTGAATTGGACCATTTTACACTATGTCCATTGTAGATTTGTGTCTCTGACAGTTCGCTTAATTTCAGGGGACATATTCAGTTTTTATGGCCAAAATGTGCTTTTCAGGGGCTGAAAAGCATGTTTTGGCCGAGTATGATAATTTTCATTAAAACTTTATTTCTATCACTTCGAATGATGCCAAATGAATAACTTACTTGAATTGGCCCATTTTACACTATGTCCATTGTAGATTTGTGTCTCCGACAGTTCGTTTGGTTGCAGGGGACATTTTCAGTTTTTATGGCCAAAATGTGCTTTTCAGAGGCTGAAAAGCATGTTTTGGCCGAGTATGATAATTTACATTAAAACTTAATTTCTATCACTTCGAATGATGCCAAATGAATAACTTACTTGAATTGAACCATTTTACACTATGTCCATTGTAGATTTGTGTCTCCGACAGTTCGTTTGGTTGCAGGGGACATTTTCAGTTTTTATGGCCAAAATGTGCTTTTCAGAGGCTGAAAAGCATGTTTTGGCTGAGTATGATAATTTTCATTAAAACTTGATTTCTATCAATTTGAATGATGCCAAATGAATAACTTACTTGAATTGGACCATTTTACACTATGTCCATTGTAGATTTGTGTCTCTGACAGTTCGTTTGGTTGCAGGGGACATATTCAGTTTTTATGGCCAAAATGTGCTTTTCAGAGGCTGAAAAGCATGTTTTGGCCGAGTATGATAATTTTCATTAAAACTTGATTTCTATCACTTCGAATGATGCCAAATGAATAACTTACTTGAATTGGACCATTTTACACTATGTCCATTGTAGATTTGTGTCTCCGACAGTTCGTTTGGTTGCAGGGGACATTTTCAGTTTTTATGGCCAAAATGTGCTTTTCAGAGGCTGAAAACCATGTTTTGGCAGAGTATGATAATTTTCATTAAAACTTAATTTCTATCACTTCGAATGATGCCAAATGAATAACTTACTTGAATTGGACCATTTTACACTATGTCCATTGTAGATTTGTGTCTCTGACAGTTCGTTTGGTTGCAGGGGACATATTCAGTTTTTATGGCCAAAATGTGCTTTTCAGGGGCTGAAAAGCATGTTTTGGCCGAGTTTGATAATTTTCATTAAAACTTGATTTCTATCACTTCGATTGATGCCAAATGAATAACTTACTTGAATTGGACCATTTTACACTATGTCCATTGTAGATTTGTGTCTCCGACAGTTCGTTTGGTTGCAGGGGACATTTTCAGTTTTTATGGCCAAAATGTGCTTTTCAGAGGCTGAAAAGCATGTTTTGGCAGAGTATGATAATTTTCATTAAAACTTAATTTCTATCACTTCGAATGATGCCAAATGAATAATTGACTTGAATTGGACCATTTTACACTATGTCCATTGTAGATTTGTATCTCTGACAGTTCGTTTGGTTGCAGGGGACATATTCAGTTTTTAAGGCCAAAATGTGCTTTTCAGGGGCTGAAAAGCATGTTTTGGCCGAGTATGGTAATTTTCATTAAAACTTGATTTCTATCCCTTCGAATGATGCCAAATGAATAACTTACTTGAATTGGACCATTTTACACTATGTCCATTGTAGATTTGTGTCTCCGACAGTTCGTTTGGTTGTAGGGGACATATTCAGTTTTTATGGCCAAAATGTGCTTTTCAGGGGCTGAAAAGCACGTTTTGGCCGAGTATGATAATTTTCATTAAAACTTTATTTCTATCACTTCGAATGATGCCAAATGAATAACTTACTTGAATTGGCCCATTTTACACTATGTCCATTGTAGATTTGTGTCTCCGACAGTTCGTTTGGTTGCAGGGGACATTTTCAGTTTTTATGGCCAAAATGTGCTTTTCAGAGGCTGAAAAGCATGTTTTGGCCGAGTATGATAATTTACATTAAAACTTAATTTCTATCACTTCGAATGATGCCAAATGAATAACTTACTTGAATTGGACCATTTTACACTATGTCCATTGTAGATTTGTGTCTCCGACAGTTCGTTTGGTTGCAGGGGACATTTTCAGTTTTTATGGCCAAAATGTGCTTTTCAGAGGCTGAAAAGCATGTTTTGGCTGAGTATGATAATTTTCATTAAAACTTGATTTCTATCAATTTGAATGATGCCAAATGAATAACTTACTTGAATTGGACCATTTTACACTATGTCCATTGTAGATTTGTGTCTCTGACAGTTCGTTTGGTTGCAGGGGACATATTCAAATTTTATGGCCAAAATGTGCTTTTCAGGGGCTGAAAAGCATGTTTTGGCCGAGTATGATAATTTTCATTAAAACTTGATTTCTATCACTTCGAATGATGCCAAATGAATAACTTACTTGAATTGGACCATTTTACACTATGTCCATTGTAGATTTGTGTCTCTGACAGTTCGTTTGGTTGCAGGGGACATATTCAGTTTTTATGGCCAAAATGTGCTTTTCAGAGGCTGAAAAGCATGTTTTGGCCGAGTATGATAATTTTCATTAAAACTTGATTTCTATCACTTCGAATGATGCCAAATGAATAACTTACTTGAATTGGACCATTTTACACTATGTCCATTGTAGATTTGTGTCTCCGACAGTTCGTTTGGTTGCAGGGGACATTTTCAGTTTTTATGGCCAAAATGTGCTTTTCAGAGGCTGAAAACCATGTTTTGGCAGAGTATGATAATTTTCATTAAAACTTAATTTCTATCACTTCGAATGATGCCAAATGAATAACTTACTTGAATTGGACCATTTTACACTATGTCCATTGTAGATTTGTGTCTCTGACAGTTCGTTTGGTTGCAGGGGACATATTCAGTTTTTATGGCCAAAATGTGCTTTTCAGGGGCTGAAAAGCATGTTTTGGCCGAGTTTGATAATTTTCATTAAAACTTGATTTCTATCACTTCGATTGATGCCAAATGAATAACTTACTTGAATTGGACCATTTTACACTATGTCCATTGTAGATTTGTGTCTCCGACAGTTCGTTTGGTTGCAGGGGACATTTTCAGTTTTTATGGCCAAAATGTGCTTTTCAGAGGCTGAAAAGCATGTTTTGGCAGAGTATGATAATTTTCATTAAAACTTAATTTCTATCACTTCGAATGATGCCAAATGAATAATTGACTTGAATTGGACCATTTTACACTATGTCCATTGTAGATTTGTATCTCTGACAGTTCGTTTGGTTGCAGGGGACATATTCAGTTTTTAAGGCCAAAATGTGCTTTTCAGGGGCTGAAAAGCATGTTTTGGCCGAGTATGGTAATTTTCATTAAAACTTGATTTCTATCACTTCGAATGATGCCAAATGAATAACTTACTTGAATTGGACCATTTTACACTATGTCCATTGTAGATTTGTGTCTCCGACAGTTCGTTTGGTTGCAGGGGACATTTTCAGTTTTTATGGCCAAAATGTGCTTTTCAGAGGCTGAAAAGCATGTTTTGGCCGAGTATGATAATTTTCATTAAAACTTGATTTCTATCCATTCGAATGATGCCAAATGAATAACTTACTTGAATTGGACAATTTTACACTATGTCCATTGTAGATTTGTGTCTCTGACAGTTCGTTTGGTTGTAGGGGACATATTCAGTTTTTATGGCCAAAATGTGCTTTTCAGGGGCTGAAAAGCACGTTTTGGCCGAGTATGATAATTTACATTAAAACTTAATTTCTATCACTTCGAATGATGCCAAATGAATAACTTACTTGAATTGGACCATTTTACACTATGTCCATTGTAGATTTGTGTCTCTGACAGTTCGTTTGGTTGCAGGGGACATATTAAGTTTTTATGGCCAAAATGTGCTTTTCAGGGGCTGAAAAGCATGTTTTGGCCGAGTATGATAATTTTCATTAAAACTTGATTTCTATCACTTCGAATGATGCCAAATGAATAACTTACTTGAATTGGACCATTTTACACTATGTCCATTGTAGATTTGTGTCTCTGACAGTTCGTTTGGTTGCAGGGGACATATTCAGTTTTTATGGCCAAAATGTGCTTTTCAGGGGCTGAAAAGCACGTTTTGGCAGAGTATGATAATTTTCATTAAAACTTGATTTCTATCCATTCGAATGATGCCAAATGAATAACTTACTTGAATTGGACCATTTTACTATGTCCATTGTAGATTTGTGTCTCCGACAGTTCGTTTGGTTGCAGGGGACATTTTCAGTTTTTATGGCCAAAATGTGCTTTTCAGAGGCTGAAAAGCATGTTTTGGCCGAGTATGATAATTTTCATTAAAACTTGATTTCTATCACTTCGAATGATGCCAAATGAATAATTTGCTTGAATTGGACCATTTTACACTATGTCCATTGTAGATTTGTGTCTCTGACAGTTCGTTTGGTTGCAGGGGACTTATTCAGTTTTTAAGGCCAAAATGTGCTTTTCAGGGGCTGAAAAGCATGTTTTGGCCGAGTATGATAATTTACATTAAAACTTAATTTCTATCACTTCGAATGATGCCAAATGAATAACTTACTTGTATTGGACCATTTTACACTATGTCCATTGTAGATTTGTGTCTCTGACAGTTCGTTTGGTTGCAGGGGACATATTCAGTTTTTATAGCCAAAATGTGCTTTTCAGGTGCTGAAAAGCATGTTTTGGCCGAGTATGATAAATTTCATTAAAACTTGATTTCTATCACTTCGAATGATGCCAAATGAATAACTTACTTGAATTGGACCATTTTACACTATGTCCATTGTAGATTTGTGTCTCTGACAGTTCGTTTGGTTGCAGGGGACATATTCAGTTTTTATGGCCAAAATGTGCTTTTCAGAGGATGAAAAGCATGTTTTGGCCGAGTATGATAATTTTCATTAAAACTTGATTTCTATCACTTCGAATGATGCCAAATGAATAACTTACTTGAATTTGACCATTTTACACTATGTCCATTGTAGATTTGTGTCTCCGACAGTTCGTTTGGTTGCAGGGGACATTTTCAGTTTTTATGGCCAAAATGTGCTTTTCAGAGGCTGAAAAGCATGTTTTGGCAGAGTATGATAATTTTCATTAAAACTTAATTTCTATCACTTCGAATGATGCCAAATGAATAACTTACTTGAATTGGACCATTTTACACTATGTCCATTGTAGATTTGTGTCTCTGACAGTTCGTTTGGTTGCAGGGGACATATTCAGTTTTTATGGCCAAAATGTGCTTTTCAGGGGCTGAAAAGCATGTTTTGGCTGAGTTTGATAATTTTCATTAAAACTTGATTTCTATCCATTCGAATGATGCCAAATGAATAACTTACTTGAATTGGACCATTTTACACTATGTCCATTGTAGATTTGTGTCTCTGACAGTTCATTTCGTTGCAGGGGACATATTCAGTTTTTATGGCCAAAATGTGCTTTTCAGGGGCTGAAAAGCACGTTTTGGCAGAATATGATAATTTTCATTAAAACTTGATTTCTATCCATTCGAATGATGCCAAATGAATAATTTACTTGAAATGGACCATTTTACACTATGTCCATTGTAGATTTGTATCTCTGACAGTTCGTTTGGTTGCAGGGGACATATTCAGTTTTTAAGGCCAAAATGTGCTTTTCAGGGGCTGAAAAGCATGTTTTGGCCGAGTATGGTAATTTTCATTAAAACTTGATTTCTATCACTTCGAATGATACCAAATGAATAACTTACTTGAATTGGACCATTTTACACTATGTCCATTGTAGATTTGTGTCTCCGACAGTTCGTTTGGTTGCAGGGGACATTTTCAGTTTTTATGGCCAAAATGTGCTTTTCAGAGGCTGAAAAGCATGTTTTGGCCGAGTATGATAATTTTCATTAAAACTTGATTTCTATCCATTCGAATGATGCCAAATGAATAACTTACTTGAATTGGACCATTTTACACTATGTCCATTGTAGATTTGTGTCTCTGACAGTTCATTTCGTTGCAGGGGACATATTCAGTTTTTATGGCCAAAATGTGCTTTTCAGGGGCTGAAAAGCACGTTTTGGCAGAATATGATAATTTTCATTAAAACTTGATTTCTATCCATTCGAATGATGCCAAATGAATAACTTACTTGAATTGGACCATTTTACACTATGTCCATTTTAGATTTGTGTCTCTGACAGTTCATTTCGTTGCAGGGGACATATTCAGTTTTTATGGCCAAAATGTGCTTTTCAGGGGCTGAAAAGCATGTTTTGGCCGAGTATGATAATTTTCATTAAAACTTGATTTCTATCACTTCGAATGATGCCAAATGAATAACTTACTTGAATTGGACCATTTTACACTATGTCCATTGTAGATTTGTGTCTCCGACAGTTCGTTTGGTTGCAGGGGACATTTTCAGTTTTTATGGCCAAAATGTGCTTTTCAGAGGCTGAAAAGCATGTTTTGGCCGAGTATGATAATTTTCATTAAAACTTGATTTCTATCCATTCGAATGATGCCAAATGAATAACTTACTTGAATTGGACCATTTTACACTATGTCCATTGTAGATTTGTGTCTCTGACAGTTCATTTCGTTGCAGGGGACATATTCAGTTTTTATGGCCAAAATGTGCTTTTCAGGGGCTGAAAAGCACGTTTTGGCCGAGTATGATAATTTTCATTAAAACTTGATTTCTATCCATTCGAATGATGCCAAATGAATAACTTACTTGAATTGGACCATTTTACACTATGTCCATTGTAGATTTGTGTCTCTGACAGTTCATTTCGTTGCAGGGGACATATTCAGTTTTTATGGCCAAAATGTGCTTTTCAGGGGCTGAAAAGCATGTTTTGGCCGAGTATGATAATTTTCATTAAAACTTGATTTCTATCACTTCGAATGATGCCAAATGAATAACTTACTTGAATTGGACCATTTTACACTATGTCAATTGTAGATTTGTGTCTCCGACAGTTCGTTTGGTTGCAGGGGACATTTTCAGTTTTTATGGCCAAAATGTGCTTTTCAGGGGCTGAAAAGCATGTTTTGGCCGAGTATGATGATTTTAATTAAAACTTAATTTCTATCACTTCGAATGATGCCAAATGAATAACTTACTTGAATTGGACCATTTTACACTATGCCCATTGTAGATTTGTGTCTCCGACAGTTCGTTTGGTTGCAGGGGACATTTTCAGTTTTTATGGCCAAAATGTGCTTTTCAGAGGCTGAAAAGCATGTTTTGGCAGAGTATGATAATTTTCATTAAAACTTGATTTCTATCACTTCGAATGATGCCAAATGAATAATTTACTTGAATTGGACCATTTTACACTATGTCCATTGTAGATTTGTGTCTCTGACAGTTCGTTTGTTTGCAGGGGACATATTCAGTTTTTATGGCCAAAATGTGCTTTTCAGGGGCTGAAAAGCACGTTTTGGCAGAGTATGATAATTTTCATTAAAACTTGATTTCTATCCATTCGAATGATGCCAAATGAATAACTTACTTGAATTGGACCATTTTAGACTATGTCCATTGTAGATTTGTGTCTCTGACAGTTCGTTTGGTTGCAGGGGACATTTTCAGTTTTTATGGCCAAAATGTGCTTTTCAGAGGCTGAAAAGCATGTTTTGGCCGAGTATGATAATTTACATTAAAACTTAATTTCTATCACTTCGAATGATGCCAAATGAATAACTTACTTGAATTGGACCATTTTACACTATGTCCATTGTAGATTTGTGTCTCTGACAGTTCGTTTGGTTTCAGGGGACATATTCAGTTTTTATGGCCAAAATGTGCTTTTCAGGGGCTGAAAAGCATGTTTTGGCAGAGTATGATAATTTTCATTAAAACTTAATTTCTATCACTTCGAATGATGCCAAATGAATAACTTACTTGAATTGGACCATTTTACACTATGTCCATTGTAGATTTGTGTCTCTGACAGTTCGTTTGGTTGCAGGGGACATATTCAGTTTTTATGGGCAAAATGTGCTTTTCAGGGGCTGAAAAGCATGTTTTGGCCGAGTTTGATAATTTTCATTAAAACTTGATTTCTATCACTTCGATTGATGCCAAATGAATAACTTACTTGAATTGGACCATATTACACTATGTCCATTGTAGATTTGTGTCTCTGACAGTTCGTTTGGTTGCAGGGGACATATTCAGTTTTTAAGGCCAAAATGTGCTTTTCAGAGGCTGAAAAGCATGTTTTGGCCGAGTATGATAATTTTCATTAAAACTTGATTTCTATCACTTCGAATGATGCCAAATGAATAATTTGCTTGAATTGGACCATTTTACACTATGTCCATTGTAGATTTGTGTCTCTGACAGTTCGTTTGGTTGCAGGGGACATATTCAGTTTTTAAGGCCAAAATGTGCTTTTCAGGGGCTGAAAAGCATGTTTTGGCCGAGTATGATAATTTACATTAAAACTTAATTTCTATCACTTCGAATGATGCCAAATGAATAACTTACTTGAATTGGACCATTTTACACTATGTCCATTGTAGATTTGTGTCTCTGACAGTTCGTTTGGTTGCAGGGGACATATTCAGTTTTTATGGCCAAAATGTGCTTTTCAGGTGCTGAAAAGCATGTTTTGGCCGAGTATGATAGATTTCATTAAAACTTGATTTCTATCACTTCGAATGATGCCAAATGAATAACTTACTTGAATTGGACCATTTTACACTATGTCCATTGTAGATTTGTGTCTCTGACAGTTCGTTTGGTTGCAGGGGACATATTCAGTTTTTATGGCCAAAATGTGCTTTTCAGGGGCTGAAAAGCATGTTTTGGCCGAGTATGATAATTTTCATTAAAACTTGATTTCTATCACTTTGAATGATGCCAAATGAATAACTTACTTGAATTGGACCATTTTACACTATGTCCATTGTAGATTTCTGTCTCCGACAGTTCGTTTGGTTGCAGGGGACATTTTCAGTTTTTATGGCCAAAATGTGCTTTTCAGAGGCTGAAAAGCATGTTTTGGCCGAGTATGATAATTTTCATTAAAACTTGATTTCTATCCATTCGAATGATGCCAAATGAATAACTTACTTGAATTTGACCATTTTACACTATGTCCATTGTAGATTTGTGTCTCTGACAG
This sequence comes from Stigmatopora argus, assembly GCF_051989625.1. Taxonomy (NCBI): domain Eukaryota; kingdom Metazoa; phylum Chordata; class Actinopteri; order Syngnathiformes; family Syngnathidae; genus Stigmatopora; species Stigmatopora argus. The sequence continues at coordinate 773,319 of NC_135387.1, read as the reverse complement.
TTCGTTTGGTTGCCGGGGACATATTCAGTTTTTATGGCCAAAATGTGCTTTTCAGGGGCTGAAAAGCACGTTTTGGCCGAGTATGATAATTTTCATTAAAACTTGATTTCTATCCATTCGAATGATGCCAAATGAATAACTTACTTGAATTTGACCATTTTACAATATGTCCATTGTAGATTTGTGTCTCTGACAGTTCGTTTGGTTGCCGGGGACATATTCAGTTTTTTGGGCCAAAATGTGCTTTTCAGGGGCTGAAAAGCATGTTTTGGCCGAGTATGATAATTTTCATTAAAACTTGATTTCTATCACTTCGAATGATGCCAAATGAATAACTTACTTGAATTGGACCATTTTACACTATGTCCATTGTAGATTTCTGTCCCGACAGTTCGTTTGGTTGCAGGGGACATTTTCAGTTTTTATGGCCAAAATGTGCTTTTCAGAGGCTGAAAAGCATGTTTTGGCCGAGTATGATAATTTTCATTAAAACTTGATTTCTATCACTTCGAATGATGCCAAATGAATAACTTACTTGAATTGGACCATTTAACACTATGTCCATTGTAGATTTGTGTCTCTGACAGTTCGTTTGGTTGCAGGGGACATATTCAGTTTTTATGGCCAAAATGTGCTTTTCAGAGGCTGAAAAGCATGTTTTGGCCGAGTATGATAATTTTCATTAAAACTTGATTTCTATCACTGCGAATGATGCCAAATGAATAAATTACTTGAATTGGACCATTTTACACTATGTCCATTGTAGATTTGTGTCTCTGACAGTTCGTTTGGTTGCAGGGGACATATTCAGTTTTTATGGCCAAAATGTGCTTTTCAGGGGCTGAAAAGCATGTTTTGGCCGAGTATGATAATTTTCATTAAAACTTGATTTCTATCCATTCGAATGATGCCAAATGAATAACTTACTTGAATTGGACCATTTTACACTATGTCCATTGTAGATTTGTGTCTCTGACAGTTCGTTTGGTTGCAGGGGACATATTCAGTTTTTATGGCCAAAATGTGCTTTTCAGGGGCTGAAAAGCATGTTTTGGCCGAGTATGATAATTTTCATTAAAACTTGATTTCTATCCATTCGAATGATGCCAAATGAATAACTTACTTGAATTGGACCATTTTACACTATGTCCATTGTAGATTTGTGTCTCCGACAGTTCGTTTGGTTGCAGGGGACATTTTCAGTTTTTATGGCCAAAATGTGCTTTTCAGAGGCTGAAAAGCATGTTTTGGCCGAGTATGATAATTTTCATTAAAACTTGATTTCTATCACTTCGAATGATGCCAAATGAATAACTTACTTGAATTGGACCATTTTACACTATGTCCATTGTAGATTTGTGTCTCCGACAGTTCGTTTGGTTGCAGGGGACATTTTCAGTTTTTATGGCCAAAATGTGCTTTTCAGAGGCTGAAAAGCATGTTTTGGCCGAGTATGATGATTTTCATTAAAACTTAATTTCTATCACTTCGAATGATGCCAAATGAATAACTTACTTGAATTGGACCATTTTACACTATGTCCATTGTAGATTTGTGTCTCTGACAGTTCGTTTGGTAGCAGGGGACATATTCAGTTTTTATGGCCAAAATGTGCTTTTCAGGGGCTGAAAACCATGTTTTGGCCGAGTATGATAATTTTCATTAAAACTTGATTTCTATCCATTCGAATGATGCCAAATGAATAACTTACTTGAATTGGACCATTTTACACTATGTCCATTGTAGATTTGTGTCTCTGACAGTTCGTTTGGTTGCAGGGGACATATTCACTTTTTATGGCCAAAATGTGCTTTTCAGGGGCTGAAAAGCAAGTTTTGGCCGAGTATGATAATTTTCATTAAAACTTAATTTCTATCACTTCGAATGATGCCAAATGAATAACTTACTTGAATTGGACCATTTTACACTATGTCCATTGTAGATTTGTGTCTCTGACAGTTCGTTTGGTTGCAGGGGACATATTCAGTTTTTATGACCAAAATGTGCTTTTCAGGGGCTGAAAAGCATGTTTTGGCCGAGTATGATAATTTTCATTAAAACTTGATTTCTATCACTTCGAATGATGCCAAATGAATAACTTACTTGAATTGGACCATTTTACACTATGTCCATTGTAGATTTCTGTCCCGACAGTTCCTTTGGTTGCAGGGGACATTTTCAGTTTTTATGGCCAAAATGTGCTTTTCAGAGGCTGAAAAGCATGTTTTGGCCGAGTATGATAATTTTCATTAAAACTTGATTTCTATCACTTCGAATGATGCCAAATGAATAACTTACTTGAATTGGACCATTTAACACTATGTCCATTGTAGATTTGTGTCTCTGACAGTTCGTTTGGTTGCAGGGGACATATTCAGTTTTTATGGCCAAAATGTGCTTTTCAGAGGCTGAAAAGCATGTTTTGGCCGAGTATGATAATTTTCATTAAAACTTGATTTCTATCACTGCGAATGATGCCAAATGAATAAATTACTTGAATTGGACCATTTTACACTATGTCCATTGTAGATTTGTGTCTCTGACAGTTCGTTTGGTTGCAGGGGACATATTCAGTTTTTATGGCCAAAATGTGCTTTTCAGGGGCTGAAAAGCATGTTTTGGCCGAGTATGATAATTTTCATTAAAACTTGATTTCTATCCATTCGAATGATGCCAAATGAATAACTTACTTGAATTGGACCATTTTACACTATGTCCATTGTAGATTTGTGTCTCTGACAGTTCGTTTGGTTGCAGGGGACATATTCAGTTTTTATGGCCAAAATGTGCTTTTCAGGGGCTGAAAAGCATGTTTTGGCCGAGTATGATAATTTTCATTAAAACTTGATTTCTATCCATTCGAATGATGCCAAATGAATAACTTACTTGAATTGGACCATTTTACACTATGTCCATTGTAGATTTGTGTCTCCGACAGTTCGTTTGGTTGCAGGGGACATTTTCAGTTTTTATGGCCAAAATGTGCTTTTCAGAGGCTGAAAAGCATGTTTTGGCCGAGTATGATAATTTTCATTAAAACTTGATTTCTATCACTTCGAATGATGCCAAATGAATAACTTACTTGAATTGGACCATTTTACACTATGTCCATTGTAGATTTGTGTCTCTGACAGTTCGTTTGGTTGCAGGGGACATATTCACTTTTTATGGCCAAAATGTGCTTTTCAGGGGCTGAAAACCATGTTTTGGCCGAGTATGATAATTTTCATTAAAACTTGATTTATATCCATTCGAATGATGCCAAATGAATAACTTACTTGAATTGGACCATTTTACACTATGTCCATTGTAGATTTGTGTCTCTGACAGTTCGTTTGGTTGCAGGGGACATATTCAGTTTTTATGACCAAAATGTGCTTTTCAGGGGCTGAAAAGCATGTTTTGGCCGAGTATGATAATTTTCATTAAAACTTGATTTCTATCACTTCGAATGATGCCAAATGAATAACTTACTTGAATTGGACCATTTTACACTATGTCCATTGTAGATTTCTGTCCCGACAGTTCCTTTGGTTGCAGGGGACATTTTCAGTTTTTATGGCCAAAATGTGCTTTTCAGAGGCTGAAAAGCATGTTTTGGCCGAGTATGATAATTTTCATTAAAACTTGATTTCTATCACTTCGAATGATGCCAAATGAATAACTTACTTGAATTGGACCATTTTACACTATGTCCATTGTAGATTTGTGTCTCCGACAGTTCGTTTGGTTGCAGGGGACATTTTCAGTTTTTATGGCCAAAATGTGCTTTTCAGAGGCTGAAAAGCATGTTTTGGCCGAGTATGATAATTTTCATTAAAACTTGATTTCTATCACTTCGAATGATGCCAAATGAATAACTTACTTGAATTGGACCATTTTACACTATGTCCATTGTAGATTTCTGTCCCGACAGTTCCTTTGGTTGCAGGGGACATTTTCAGTTTTTATGGCCAAAATGTGCTTTTCAGAGGCTGAAAAGCATGTTTTGGCTGAGTATTCTAATTTTCATTAAAACTTGATTTCTATCACTTCGAATGATGCCAAATGAATAACTTACTTGAATTGGACCATTTAACACTATGTCCATTGTAGATTTGTGTCTCTGACAGTTCGTTTGGTTGCAGGGGACATATTCAGTTTTTATGGCCAAAATGTGCTTTTCAGGGGCTGAAAAGCATGTTTTGGCCGAGTATGATAATTTTCATTAAAACTTGATTTCTATCCATTCGAATGATGCCAAATGAATAACTTACTTGAATTGGACCATTTTACACTATGTCCATTGTAGATTTGTGTCTCTGACAGTTCGTTTGGTTGCAGGGGACATATTCAGTTTTTATGGCCAAAATGTGCTTTTCAGGGGCTGAAAAGCATGTTTTGGCCGATTATGATAATTTTCATTAAAACTTGATTTCTATCACTTCGAATGATGCCAAATGAATAACTTACTTGAATTGGACCATTTTACACTATGTCCATTGTAGATTTCTGTCCCGACAGTTCGTTTGGTTGCAGGGGACATTTTCAGTTTTTATGGCCAAAATGTGCTTTTCAGAGGCTGAAAAGCATGTTTAGGCCGAGTATGATAATTTTCATTAAAACTTGATTTCTATCACTTCGAATGATGCCAAATGAATAACTTACTTGAATTGGACCATTTAACACTATGTCCATTGTAGATTTGTGTCTCTGACAGTTCGTTTGGTTGCAGGGGACATATTCAGTTTTTATGGCCAAAATGTGCTTTTCAGGGGCTGAAAAGCATGTTTTGGCCGAGTATGATAATTTTCATTAAAACTTGATTTCTATCACTTCGAATGATGCCAAATGAATAACTTACTTGAATTGGACCATTTTACACTATGTCCATTGTAGATTTCTGTCCCGACAGTTCGTTTGGTTGCAGGGGACATTTTCAGTTTTTATGGCCAATATGTGCTTTTCAGAGGCTGAAAAGCATGTTTAGGCCGAGTATGATAATTTTCATTAAAACTTGATTTCTATCACTTCGAATGATGCCAAATGAATAACTTACTTGAATTGGACCATTTAACACTATGTCCATTGTAGATTTGTGTCTCTGACAGTTCGTTTGGTTGCAGGGGACATATTCAGTTTTTATGGCCAAAATGTGCTTTTCAGAGGCTGAAAAGCATGTTTTGGCCGAGTATGATAATTTTCATTAAAACTTGATTTCTATCACTGTGAATGATGCCAAATAAATAACTTACTTGAATTGGACCATTTTACACTATGTCCATTGTAGATTTGTGTCTCTGACAGTTCGTTTGGTTGCAGGGGACATATTCAGTTTTTATGGCCAAAATGTGCTTTTAAGGGGCTGAAAAGCATGTTTTGGCCGAGTATGATAATTTTCATTAAAACTTGATTTCTATCCATTCGAATGATGCCAAATGAATAACTTACTTGAATTGGACCATTTTACACTATGTCCATTGTAGATTTGTGTCTCTGACAGTTCGTTTGGTTGCAGGGGACATATTCAGTTTTTATGGCCAAAATGTGCTTTTCAGGGGCTGAAAAGCATGTTTTGGCCGAGTATGATAATTTTCATTAAAACTTGATTTCTATCACTTCGAATGATGCCAAATGAATAACTTACTTGAATTGGACCATTTAACACTATGTCCATTGTAGATTTCTGTCTCCGACAGTTCGTTTGGTTGCAGGGGACATTTTCAGTTTTTATGGCCAAAATGTGCTTTTCAGAGGCTGAAAAGCATGTTTTGGCCGAGTATGATAATTTTCATTAAAACTTGATTTCTATCCATTCGAATGATGCCAAATGAATAACTTACTTGAATTGGACCATTTTACACTATGTCCATTGTAGATTTGTGTCTCTGACAGTTCGTTTGGTTGCAGGGGACATATTCACTTTTTATGGCCAAAATGTGCTTTTCAGGGGCTGAAAAGCATGTTTTGGCCGAGTATGATAATTTTCATTAAAACTTAATTTCTATCACTTCGAATGATGCCAAATGAATAACTTACTTGAATTGGACCATTTTACACTATGTCCATTGTAGATTTGTGTCTCTGACAGTTCGTTTGGTTGCCGGGGACATTTTCAGTTTTTATGGCCAAAATGTGCTTTTCAGAGGCTGAAAAGCATGTTTTGTCCGAGTATGATGATTTTCATTAAAACTTAATTTCTATCACTTCGAATGATGCCAAATGAATAACTTACTTGAATTGGACCATTTTACACTATGTCCATTGTAGATTTGTGTCTCTGACAGTTCGTTTGGTTGCAGGGGACATATTCAGTTTTTATGGCCAAAATGTGCTTTTCAGGGGCTGAAAACCATGTTTTGGCCGAGTATGATAATTTTCATTAAAACTTGATTTATATCCATTCGAATGATGCCAAATGAATAACTTACTTGAATTGGACCATTTTACACTATGTCCATTGTAGATTTGTGTCTCTGACAGTTCGTTCGGTTGCAGGGGACATATTCAGTTTTTATGGCCAAAATGTGCTTTTCAGGGGCTGAAAAGCATGTTTTGGCCGAGTATGATAATTTTCATTAAAACTTGATTTGTATCACTTTGAATGATGCCAAATGAATAACTTACTTGAATTGGACCATTTTACACTATGTCCATTGTAGATTTCTGTCTCCGACAGTTCGTTTGGTTGCAGGGGACATTTTCAGTTTTTATGGCCAAAATGTGCTTTTCAGAGGCTGAAAAGCATGTTTTGGCCGAGTATGATGATTTTCATCAAAACTTAATTTCTATCACTTCGAATGATGCCAAATGAATAACTTACTTGAATTGGACCATTTTACACTATGGTCATTGTAGATTTGTGTCTCTGACAGTTCGTTTGGTTGCAGGGGACATATTCAGTTTTTATGGCCAAAATGTGCTTTTCAGGGGCTGAAAACCATGTTTTGGCAGAGTATGATAATTTTCATTAAAACTTGATTTCTATCCATTCGAATAATGCCAAATGAATAACTTACTTGAATTGGACCATTTTACACTATGTCCATTGTAGATTTGTGTCTCTGACAGTTCATTTGGTTGCAGGGGACATATTCACTTTTTATGGCCAAAATGTGCTTTTCAGGGGCTGAAAAGCATGTTTTGGCCGAGTATGATAATTTTCATTAAAACGTAATTTCTATCACTTCGAATGATGCCAAATGAATAACTTACTTGAATTGGACCATTTTACACTATGTCCATTGTAGATTTGTGTCTCTGACAGTTCGTTTGGTTGCAGGGGACATATTCAGTTTTTATGGCCAAAATGTGCTTTTCAGAGGCTGAAAAGCATGTTTTGGCCGAGTATGATAATTTTCATTAAAACTTGATTTGTATCACTTTGAATGATGCCAAATGAATAACTTACTTGAATTGGACCATTTTACACTATGTCCATTGTAGATTTCTGTCTCCGACAGTTCGTTTGGTTGCAGGGGACATTTTCAGTTTTTATGGCTAAAATGTGCTTTTCAGAGGCTGAAAAGCATGTTTTGGCCGAGTATGATAATTTTCATTAAAACTTGATTTCTATCCATTCGAATGATGCCAAATGAATAACTTACTTGAATTTGACCATTTTACACTATGTCCATGGTAGATTTGTGTCTCTGACAGTTCGTTTGGTTGCCGGGGACATATTCAGTTTTTATGGCCAAAATGTGCTTTTCAGAGGCTGAAAAGCATGTTTTGGCCGAGTATGATAATTTTCATTAAAACTTGATTTCTATCACTTCGAATGATGCCAAATGAATAACTTACTTGAATTGGACCATTTTACACTATGTCCATTGTAGATTTGTGTCTCTGACAGTTCGTTTGGTTGCAGGGGACATATTCAGTTTTTATGGCCAAAATGTGCTTTTCAGAGGCTGAAAAGCATGTTTTGGCCGAGTATGATAATTTTCATTAAAACTTGATTTCTATCACTGCGAATGATGCCAAATGAATAACTTACTTGAATTGGACCATTTTACACTATGTCCATTGTAGATTTGTGTCTCTGACAGTTCGTTTGGTTGCAGGGGCATATTCAGTTTTTATGGCCAAAATGTGCTTTTCAGGGGCTGAAAAGCATGTTTTGGCCGAGTATGATAATTTTCATTAAAACGTAATTTCTATCACTTCGAATGATGCCAAATGAATAACTTACTTGAATTGGACCATTTTACACTATGTCCATTGTAGATTTGTGTCTCTGACAGTTCGTTTGGTTGCAGGGGACATATTCAGTTTTTATGGCCAAAATGTGCTTTTCAGAGGCTGAAAAGCATGTTTTGGCCGAGTATGATAATTTTCATTAAAACTTGATTTGTATCACTTTGAATGATGCCAAATGAATAACTTACTTGAATTGGACCATTTTACACTATGTCCATTGTAGATTTCTGTCTCCGACAGTTCGTTTGGTTGCAGGGGACATTTTCAGTTTTTATGGCTAAAATGTGCTTTTCAGAGGCTGAAAAGCATGTTTTGGCCGAGTATGATAATTTTCATTAAAACTTGATTTCTATCCATTCGAATGATGCCAAATGAATAACTTACTTGAATTTGACCATTTTACACTATGTCCATGGTAGATTTGTGTCTCTGACAGTTCGTTTGGTTGCCGGGGACATATTCAGTTTTTATGGCCAAAATGTGCTTTTCAGAGGCTGAAAAGCATGTTTTGGCCGAGTATGATAATTTTCATTAAAACTTGATTTCTATCACTTCGAATGATGCCAAATGAATAACTTACTTGAATTGGACCATTTTACACTATGTCCATTGTAGATTTGTGTCTCTGACAGTTCGTTTGGTTGCAGGGGACATATTCAGTTTTTATGGCCAAAATGTGCTTTTCAGAGGCTGAAAAGCATGTTTTGGCCGAGTATGATAATTTTCATTAAAACTTGATTTCTATCACTGCGAATGATGCCAAATGAATAACTTACTTGAATTGGACCATTTTACACTATGTCCATTGTAGATTTGTGTCTCTGACAGTTCGTTTGGTTGCAGGGGCATATTCAGTTTTTATGGCCAAAATGTGCTTTTCAGGGGCTGAAAAGCATGTTTTGGCCGAGTATGATAATTTTCATTAAAACTTGATTTCTATCCATTCGAATGATGCCAAATGAATAACTTACTTGAATTGGACCATTTTACACTATGTCCATTGTAGATTTGTGTCTCTGACAGTTCGTTTGGTTGCAGGGGACATATTCAGTTTTTATGGCCAAAATGTGATTTTCAGGGGCTGAAAAGCATGTTTTGGCCGAGTATGATAATTTTCATTAAAACTTGATTTCTATCACTTTGAATGATGCCAAATGAATAACTTACTTGAATTGGACCATTTTACACTATGTCCATTGTAGATTTCTGTCTCCGACAGTTCGTTTGGTTGCAGGGGACATTTTCAGTTTTTATGGCCAAAATGTGCTTTTCAGAGGCTGAAAAGCATGTTTTGGCCGAGTATGATAATTTTCATTAAAACTTGATTTCTATCCATTCGAATGATGCCAAATGAATAACTTACTTGAATTTGACCATTTTACACTATGTCCATTGTAGATTTGTGTCTCTGACAGTTCGTTTGGTTGCCGGGGACATATTCAGTTTTTATGGCCAAAATGTGCTTTTCAGGGGCTGAAAAGCACGTTTTGGCCGAGTATGATAATTTTCATTAAAACTTGATTTCTATCCATTCGAATGATGCCAAATGAATAACTTACTTGAATTGGACCATTTTACACTATGTCCATTGTAGATTTGTGTCTCCGACAGTTCGTTTGGTTGCAGGGGACATTTTCAGTTTTTATGGCCAAAATGTGCTTTTCAGAGGCTGAAAAGCATGTTTTGGCCGAGTATGATAATTTTCATTAAAACTTGATTTCTATCACTTCGAATGATGCCAAATGAATAACTTACTTGAATTGGACCATTTTACACTATGTCCATTGTAGATTTGTGTCTCTGACAGTTCGTTTGGTTGCAGGGGACATATTCAGTTTTTATGGCCAAAATGTGCTTTTCAGAGGCTGAAAAGCATGTTTTGGCCGAGTATGATAATTTTCATTAAAACTTGATTTCTATCACTGCGAATGATGCCAAATGAATAACTTACTTGAATTGGACCATTTTACACTATGTCCATTGTAGATTTGTGTCTCTGACAGTTCGTTTGGTTGCAGGGGACATATTCAGTTTTTATGGCCAAAATGTGCTTTTCAGGGGCTGAAAACCATGTTTTGGCAGAGTATGATAATTTTCATTAAAACTTGATTTCTATCCATTCGAATGATGCCAAATGAATAACTTACTTGAATTGGACCATTTTACACTATGTCCATGGTAGATTTGTGTCTCTGACAGTTCATTTGGTTGCAGGGGACATATTCACTTTTTATGGCCAAAATGTGCTTTTTAGGGGCTGAAAAGCATGTTTTGGCCGAGTATGATAATTTTCATTAAAACTTAATTTCTATCACTTCGAATGATGCCAAATGAATAACTTACTTGAATTGGACCATTTTACACTATGTCCATTGTAGATTTGTGTCTCTGACAGTTCGTTTGGTTGCAGGGGACATATTCAGTTTTTATGGCCAAAATGTGCTTTTCAGAGGCTGAAAAGCATGTTTTGGCCGAGTATGATAATTTTCATTAAAACTTGATTTGTATCACTTTGAATGATGCCAAATGAATAACTTACTTGAATTGGACCATTTTACACTATGTCCATTGTAGATTTCTGTCTCCGACAGTTCGTTTGGTTGCAGGGGACATTTTCAGTTTTTATGGCTAAAATGTGCTTTTCAGAGGCTGAAAAGCATGTTTTGGCCGAGTATGATAATTTTCATTAAAACTTGATTTCTATCCATTCGAATGATGCCAAATGAATAACTTACTTGAATTTGACCATTTCACACTATGTCCATGGTAGATTTGTGTCTCTGACAGTTCGTTTGGTTGCTGGGGACATATTCAGTTTTTATGGCCAAAATGTGCTTTTCAGGGGCTGAAAAGCACGTTTTGGCCGAGTATGATAATTTTCATTAAAACTTGATTTCTATCACTTCGAATGATGCCAAATGAATAACTTACTTGAATTGGACCATTTTACACTATGTCCATTGTAGATTTGTGTCTCTGACAGTTCGTTTGGTTGCAGGGGACATATTCAGTTTTTATGGCCAAAATGTGCTTTTCAGGGGCTGAAAAGCATGTTTTGGCCGAGTATGATAATTTTCATTAAAACTTAATTTCTATCACTTCGAATGATGCCAAATGAATAACTTACTTGAATTGGACCATTTTACACTATGTCCATTGTAGATTTGTGTCTCTGACAGTTCGTTTGGTTGCAGGGGACATATTCAGTTTTTATGGCCAAAATGTGCTTTTCAGAGGCTGAAAAGCATGTTTTGGCCGAGTATGATAATTTTCATTAAAACTTGATTTGTATCACTTTGAATGATGCCAAATGAATAACTTACTTGAATTGGACCATTTTACACTATGTCCATTGTAGATTTCTGTCTCCGACAGTTCGTTTGGTTGCAGGGGACATTTTCAGTTTTTATGGCTAAAATGTGCTTTTCAGAGGCTGAAAAGCATGTTTTGGCCGAGTATGATAATTTTCATTAAAACTTGATTTCTATCCATTCGAATGATGCCAAATGAATAACTTACTTGAATTTGACCATTTTACACTATGTCCATGGTAGATTTGTGTCTCTGACAGTTCGTTTGGTTGCCGGGGACATATTCAGTTTTTATGGCCAAAATGTGCTTTTCAGGGGCTGAAAACCATGTTTTGGCAGAGTATGATAATTTTCATTAAAACTTGATTTCTATCCATTCGAATGATGCCAAATGAATAACTTACTTGAATTGGACCATTTTACACTATGTCCATTGTAGATTTGTGTCTCTGACAGTTCATTTGGTTGCAGGGGACATATTCACTTTTTATGGCCAAAATGTGCTTTTTAGGGGCTGAAAAGCATGTTTTGGCCGAGTATGATAATTTTCATTAAAACTTAATTTCTATCACTTCGAATGATGCCAAATGAATAACTTACTTGAATTGGACCATTTTACACTATGTCCATTGTAGATTTGTGTCTCTGACAGTTCGTTTGGTTGCAGGGGACATATTCAGTTTTTATGGCCAAAATGTGCTTTTCAGAGGCTGAAAAGCATGTTTTGGCCGAGTATGATAATTTTCATTAAAACTTGATTTGTATCACTTTGAATGATGCCAAATGAATAACTTACTTGAATTGGACCATTTTACACTATGTCCATTGTAGATTTCTGTCTCCGACAGTTCGTTTGGTTGCAGGGGACATTTTCAGTTTTTATGGCTAAAATGTGCTTTTCAGAGGCTGAAAAGCATGTTTTGGCCGAGTATGATAATTTTCATTAAAACTTGATTTCTATCCATTCGAATGATGCCAAATGAATAACTTACTTGAATTTGACCATTTCACACTATGTCCATGGTAGATTTGTGTCTCTGACAGTTCGTTTGGTTGCTGGGGACATATTCAGTTTTTATGGCCAAAATGTGCTTTTCAGGGGCTGAAAAGCACGTTTTGGCCGAGTATGATAATTTTCATTAAAACTTGATTTCTATCACTTCGAATGATGCCAAATGAATAACTTACTTGAATTGGACCATTTTACACTATGTCCATTGTAGATTTGTGTCTCTGACAGTTCGTTTGGTTGCAGGGGACATATTCAGTTTTTATGGCCAAAATGTGCTTTTCAGGGGCTGAAAAGCATGTTTTGGCCGAGTATGATAATTTTCATTAAAACTTAATTTCTATCACTTCGAATGATGCCAAATGAATAACTTACTTGAATTGGACCATTTTACACTATGTCCATTGTAGATTTGTGTCTCTGACAGTTCGTTTGGTTGCAGGGGACATATTCAGTTTTTATGGCCAAAATGTGCTTTTCAGAGGCTGAAAAGCATGTTTTGGCCGAGTATGATAATTTTCATTAAAACTTGATTTGTATCACTTTGAATGATGCCAAATGAATAACTTACTTGAATTGGACCATTTTACACTATGTCCATTGTAGATTTCTGTCTCCGACAGTTCGTTTGGTTGCAGGGGACATTTTCAGTTTTTATGGCTAAAATGTGCTTTTCAGAGGCTGAAAAGCATGTTTTGGCCGAGTATGATAATTTTCATTAAAACTTGATTTCTATCCATTCGAATGATGCCAAATGAATAACTTACTTGAATTTGACCATTTTACACTATGTCCATGGTAGATTTGTGTCTCTGACAGTTCGTTTGGTTGCCGGGGACATATTCAGTTTTTATGGCCAAAATGTGCTTTTCAGGGGCTGAAAAGCACGTTTTGGCCGAGTATGATAATTTTCATTAAAACTTGATTTCTATCCATTCGAATGATGCCAAATGAATAACTTACTTGAATTGGACCATTTTACACTATGTCCATTGTAGATTTGTGTCTCCGACAGTTCGTTTGGTTGCAGGGGACATTTTCAGTTTTTATGGCCAAAATGTGCTTTTCAGAGGCTGAAAAGCATGTTTTGGCCGAGTATGATAATTTTCATTAAAACTTGATTTCTATCACTTCGAACGATGCCAAATGAATAACTTACTTGAATTGGACCATTTTACACTATGTCCATTGTAGATTTGTGTCTCTGACAGTTCGTTTGGTTGCAGGGGACATATTCAGTTTTTATGGCCAAATTGTGCTTTTCAGAGGCTGAAAAGCATGTTTTGGCCGAGTATGATAATTTTCATTAAAACTTGATTTCTATCACTGCGAATGATGCCAAATGAATAACTTACTTGAATTGGACCATTTTACACTATGTCCATTGTAGATTTGTGTCTCTGACAGTTCGTTTGGTTGCAGGGGCATATTCAGTTTTTATGGCCAAAATGTACTTTTCAGGGGCTGAAAAGCATGTTTTGGCCGAGTATGATAATTTTCATTAAAACTTGATTTCTATCCATTCGAATGATGCCAAATGAATAACTTACTTGAATTGGACCATTTTACACTATGTCCATTGTAGATTTGTGTCTCTGACAGTTCGTTTGGTTGCAGGGGACATATTCAGTTTTTATGGCCAAAATGTGCTTTTCAGGGGCTGAAAAGCATGTTTTGGCCGAGTATGATAATTTTCATTAAAACTTGATTTCTATCACTTTGAATGATGCCAAATGAATAACTTACTTGAATTGGACCATTTTACACTATGTCCATTGTAGATTTCTGTCTCCGACAGTTCGTTTGGTTGCAGGGGACATTTTCAGTTTTTATGGCCAAAATGTGCTTTTCAGAGGCTGAAAAGCATGTTTTGGCCGAGTATGATAATTTTCATTAAAACTTGATTTCTATCCATTCGAATGATGCCAAATGAATAACTCACTTGAATTTGACCATTTTACACTATGTCCATTGTAGATTTGTGTCTCTGACAGTTCGTTTGGTTGCCGGGGACATATTCAGTTTTTATGGCCAAAATGTGCTTTTCAGGGACTGAAAAGCACGTTTTGGCCGAGTATGATAATTTTCATTAAAACTTGATTTCTATCCATTCGAATGATGCCAAATGAATAACTTACTTGAATTGGACCATTTTACACTATGTCCATTGTAGATTTGTGTCTCCGACAGTTCGTTTGGTTGCAGGGGACATTTTCAGTTTTTATGGCCAAAATGTGCTTTTCAGAGGCTGAAAAGCATGTTTTGGCCGAGTATGATAATTTTCATTAAAACTTGATTTCTATCACTTCGAATGATGCCAAATGAATAACTTACTTGAATTGGACCATTTTACACTATGTCCATTGTAGATTTGTGTCTCTGACAGTTCGTTTGGTTGTAGGGGACATATTCAGTTTTTATGGCCAAAATGTGCTTTTCAGAGGCTGAAAAGCATGTTTTGGCCGAGTATGATAATTTTCATTAAAACTTGATTTCTATCACTGCGAATGATGCCAAATGAATAACTTACTTGAATTGGACCATTTTACACTATGTCCATTGTAGATTTGTGTCTCTGACAGTTCGTTTGGTTGCAGGGGACATATTCAGTTTTTATGGCCAAAATGTGCTTTTCAGGGGCTGAAAACCATGTTTTGGCAGAGTATGATAATTTTCATTAAAACTTGATTTCTATCCATTCGAATGATGCCAAATGAATAACTTACTTGAATTGGACCATTTTACACTATGTCCATTGTAGATTTGTGTCTCTGACAGTTCATTTGGTTGCAGGGGACATATTCACTTTTTATGGCCAAAATGTGCTTTTCAGGGGCTGAAAAGCATGTTTTGGCCGAGTATGATAATTTTCATTAAAACTTAATTTCTATCACTTCGAATGATGCCAAATGAATAACTTACTTGAATTGGACCATTTTACACTATGTCCATTGTAGATTTGTGTCTCTGACAGTTCGTTTGGTTGCAGGGGACATATTCAGTTTTTATGGCCAAAATGTGCTTTTCAGAGGCTGAAAAGCATGTTTTGGCCGAGTATGATAATTTTCATTAAAACTTGATTTGTATAACTTTGAATGATGCCAAATGAATAACTTACTTGAATTGGACCATTTTACACTATGTCCATTGTAGATTTCTGTCTCCGACAGTTCGTTTGGTTGCAGGGGACATTTTCAGTTTTTATGGCTAAAATGTGCTTTTCAGAGGCTGAAAAGCATGTTTTGGCCGAGTATGATAATTTTCATTAAAACTTGATTTCTATCCATTCGAATGATGCCAAATGAATAACTTACTTGAATTTGACCATTTTACACTATGTCCATGGTAGATTTGTGTCTCTGACAGTTCGTTTGGTTGCTGGGGACATATTCAGTTTTTATGGCCAAAATGTGCTTTTCAGGGGCTGAAAAGCACGTTTTGGCGGAGTATGATAATTTTCATTAAAACTTGATTTCTATCCATTCGAATGATGCCAAATGAATAACTTACTTGAATTGGACCATTTTACACTATGTCCATTGTAGATTTGTGTCTCCGACAGTTCGTTTGGTTGCAGGGGACATTTTCAGTTTTTATGGCCAAAATGTGCTTTTCAGAGGCTGAAAAGCATGTTTTGGCCGAGTATGATAATTTTCATTAAAACTTGATTTCTATCACTTCGAATGATGCCAAATGAATAACTTACTTGAATTGGACAATTTTACACTATGTCCATTGTAGATTTGTGTCTCTGACAGTTCGTTTGGTTGCAGGGGACATATTCAGTTTTTATGGCCAAAATGTGCTTTTCAGAGGCTGAAAAGCATGTTTTGGCCGAGTATGATAATTTTCATTAAAACTTGATTTCTATCACTGCGAATGATGCCAAATGAATAACTTACTTGAATTGGACCATTTTACACTATGTCCATTGTAGATTTGTGTCTCTGACAGTTCGTTTGGTTGCAGGGGCATATTCAGTTTTTATGGCCAAAATGTGCTTTTCAGGGGCTGAAAAGCATGTTTTGGCCGAGTATGATAATTTTCATTAAAACTTGATTTCTATCCATTCGAATGATGCCAAATGAATAACTTACTTGAATTGGACAATTTTACACTATGTCCATTGTAGATTTGTGTCTCTGACAGTTCGTTTGGTTGCAGGGGACATATTCAGTTTTTATGGCCAAAATGTGCTTTTCAGGGGCTGAAAAGCATGTTTTGGCCGAGTATGATAATTTTCATTAAAACTTGATTTCTATCACTTTGAATGATGCCAAATGAATAACTTACTTGAATTGGACCATTTTACACTATGTCCATTGTAGATTTCTGTCTCCGACAGTTCGTTTGGTTGCAGGGGACATTTTCAGTTTTTATGGCCAAAATGTGCTTTTCAGAGGCTGAAAAGCATGTTTTGGCCGAGTATGATAATTTTCATTAAAACTTGATTTCTATCCATTCGAATGATGCCAAATGAATAACTTACTTGAATTTGACCATTTTACACTATGTCCATTGTAGATTTGTGTCTCTGACAGTTCGTTTGGTTGCCGGGGACATATTCAGTTTTTATGGCCAAAATGTGCTTTTCAGGGGCTGAAAAGCACGTTTTGGCCGAGTATGATAATTTTCATTAAAACTTGATTTCTATCCATTCGAATGATGCCAAATGAATAACTTACTTGAATTGGACCATTTTACACTATGTCCATTGTAGATTTGTGTCTCCGACAGTTCGTTTGGTTGCAGGGGACATTTTCAGTTTTTATGGCCAAAATGTGCTTTTCAGAGGCTGAAAAGCATGTTTTGGCCGAGTATGATAATTTTCATTAAAACTTGATTTCTATCTCTTCGAATGATGCCAAATGAATAACTTACTTGAATTGGACCATTTTACACTATGTCCATTGTAGATTTGTGTCTCCGACAGTTCGAGTATGATGATTTTCATTAAAACTTAATTTCTATCACTTCGAATGATGCCAAATGAATAACTTACTTGAATTGGACCATTTTACACTATGTCCATTGTAGATTTGTGTCTCTGACGGTTCGTTTGGTTGCAGGGGACATATTCAGTTTTTATGGCCAAAATGTGCTTTTCAGGGGCTGAAAACCATGTTTTGGCCGAGTATGATAATTTTCATTAAAACTTTATTTCTATCCATTCGAATGATGCCAAATGAATAACTTACTTGAATTGGACCATTTTACACTATGTCCATTGTAGATTTGTGTCTCTGACAGTTCGTTTGGTTGCAGGGGACATATACAGTTTTTATGGCCAAAATGTGCTTTTCAGGGGCTGAAAAGCACGTTTTGGCAGAGTATGATAATTTTCATTAAAACTTGATTTCTATCCATTCGAATGATGCCAAATGAATAACTTACTTGAATTGGACCATTTTACACTATGTCCATTGTAGATTTGTGTCTCTGACAGTTCGTTTGGTTGCAGGGGACATATTCACTTTTTATGGCCAAAATGTGCTTTTCAGGGGCTGAAAAGCATGTTTTGGCCGAGTATGATAATTTTCATTAAAACTTAATTTCTATCACTTCGAATGATGCCAAATGAATAACTTACTTGAATTGGACCATTTTACACTATGTCCATTGTAGATTTGTGTCTCTGACAGTTCGTTTGGTTGCCGGGGACATTTTCAGTTTTTATGGCCAAAATGTGCTTTTCAGAGGCTGAAAAGCATGTTTTGTCCGAGTATGATGATTTTCATTAAAACTTAATTTCTATCACTTCGAATGATGCCAAATGAATAACTTACTTGAATTGGACCATTTTACACTATGTCCATTGTAGATTTGTGTCTCTGACAGTTCGTTTGGTTGCAGGGGACATATTCAGTTTTTATGGCCAAAATGTGCTTTTCAGGGGCTGAAAACCATGTTTTGGCCGAGTATGATAATTTTCATTAAAACTTGATTTATATCCATTCGAATGATGCCAAATGAATAACTTACTTGAATTGGACCATTTTACACTATGTCCATTGTAGATTTGTGTCTCTGACAGTTCGTTCGGTTGCAGGGGACATATTCAGTTTTTATGGCCAAAATGTGCTTTTCAGGGGCTGAAAAGCATGTTTTGGCCGAGTATGATAATTTTCATTAAAACTTGATTTTTATCACTTTGAATGATGCCAAATGAATAACTTACTTGAATTGGACCATTTTACACTATGTCCATTGTAGATTTCTGTCTCCGACAGTTCGTTTGGTTGCAGGGGACATTTTCAGTTTTTATGGCCAAAATGTGCTTTTCAGAGGCTGAAAAGCATGTTTTGGCCGAGTATGATAATTTTCATTAAAACTTGATTTCTATCACTTCGAATGATGCCAAATGAATAACTTACTTGAATTGGACCATTTTACACTATGTCCATTGTAGATTTGTGTCTCCGACAGTTCGTTTGGTTGCAGGGGACATTTTCAGTTTTTATGGCCAAAATGTGCTTTTCAGAGGCTGAATAGCATGTTTTGGCCGAGTATGATGATTTTCATCAAAACTTAATTTCTATCACTTCGAATGATGCCAAATGAATAACTTACTTGAATTGGACCATTTTACACTATGGTCATTGTAGATTTGTGTCTCTGACAGTTTGTTTGGTTGCAGGGGACATATTCAGTTTTTATGGCCAAAATGTGCTTTTCAGGGGCTGAAAACCATGTTTTGGCAGAGTATGAATATTTTCAATAAAACTTGATTTCTATCCATTCGAATGATGCCAAATGAATAACTTACTTGAATTGGACCATTTTACACTATGTCCATTGTAGATTTGTGTCTCTGACAGTTCGTTTGGTTGCAGGGGACATATTCACTTTTTATGGCCAAAATGTGCTTTTCAGGGGCTGAAAAGCATGTTTTGGCCGAGTATGATAATTTTCATTATAACTTAATTTCTATCACTTCGAATGATGCCAAATGAATAACTTACTTGAATTGGACCATTTTACACTATGTCCATTGTAGATTTGTGTCTCTGACAGTTCGTTTGGTTGCAGGGGACATATTCAGTTTTTATGGCCAAAATGTGCTTTTCAGAGGCTGAAAAGCATGTTTTGGCCGAGTATGATAATTTTCATTAAAACTTGATTTGTATCACTTTGAATGATGCCAAATGAATAACTTACTTGAATTGGACCATTTTACACTATGTCCATTGTAGATTTCTGTCTCTGACAGTTCGTTTGGTTGCAGGGGACATATTCACTTTTTATGGCCAAAATGTGCTTTTCAGGGGCTGAAAAGCATGTTTTGGCCGAGTATGATAATTTTCATTAAAACTTAATTTCTATCACTTCGAATGATGCCAAATGAATAACTTACTTGAATTGGACCATTTTACACTATGTCCATTGTAGATTTGTGTCTCTGACAGTTCGTTCGGTTGCAGGGGACATATTCAGTTTTTATGGCCAAAATGTGCTTTTCAGAGGCTGAAAAGCATGTTTTGGCCGAGTATGATAATTTTCATTAAAACTTGTTTTCTATCACTTCGAATGATGCCAAATGAATAACTTACTTGAATTGGACCATTTTACACTATGTCCATTGTAGATTTGTGTCTCCGACAGTTCGTTTGGTTGCAGGGGACATTTTCAGTTTTTATGGCCAAAATGTGCTTTTCAGAGGCTGAAAAGCATGTTTTGGCCGAGTATGATGATTTTCATCAAAACTTAATTTCTATCACTTCGAATGATGCCAAATGAATAACTTACTTGAATTGGACCATTTTACACTATGGTCATTGTAGATTTGTGTCTCTGACAGTTCGTTTGGTTGCAGGGGACATATTCAGTTTTTATGGCCAAAATGTGCTTTTCAGGGGCTGAAAACCATGTTTTGGCAGAGTATGATAATTTTCATTAAAACTTGATTTCTATCCATTCGAATGATGCCAAATGAATAACTTACTTGAATTGGACCATTTTACACTATGTCCATTGTAGATTTGTGTCTCTGACAGTTCGTTTGGTTGCAGGGGACATATTCACTTTTTATGGCCAAAATGTGCTTTTCAGGGGCTGAAAAGCATGTTTTGGCCGAGTATGATAATTTTCATTAAAACTTAATTTCTATCACTTCGAATGATGCCAAATGAATAACTTACTTGAATTGGACCATTTTACACTATGTCCATTGTAGATTTGTGTCTCTGACAGTTCGTTTGGTTGCCGGGGACATTTTCAGTTTTTATGGCCAAAATGTGCTTTTCAGAGGCTGAAAAGCATGTTTTGTCCGAGTATGATGATTTTCATTAAAACTTAATTTCTATCACTTCGAATGATGCCAAATGAATAACTTACTTGAATTGGACCATTTTACACTATGTCCATTGTAGATTTGTGTCTCTGACAGTTCGTTTGGTTGCAGGGGACATATTCAGTTTTTATGGCCAAAATGTGCTTTTCAGGGGCTGAAAACCATGTTTTGGCCGAGTATGATAATTTTCATTAAAACTTGATTTATATCCATTCGAATGATGCCAAATGAATAACTTACTTGAATTGGACCATTTTACACTATGTCCATTGTAGATTTGTGTCTCTGACAGTTCGTTTGGTTGCAGGGGACATATTCACTTTTTATGGCCAAAATGTGCTTTTCAGGGGCTGAAAAGCATGTTTTGGCCGAGTATGATAATTTTCATTAAAACTTAATTTCTATCACTTCGAATGATGCCAAATGAATAACTTACTTGAATTGGACCATTTTACACTATGTCCATTGTAGATTTGTGTCTCTGACAGTTCGTTTGGTTGCAGGGGACATATACAGTTTTTATGGCCAAAATGTGCTTTTCAGGGGCTGAAAAGCACGTTTTGGCAGAGTATGATAATTTTCATTAAAACTTGATTTCTATCCATTCGAATGATGCCAAATGAATAACTTACTTGAATTGGACCATTTTACACTATGTCCATTGTAGATTTGTGTCTCTGACAGTTCGTTTGGTTGCAGGGGACATATTCACTTTTTATGGCCAAAATGTGCTTTTCAGGGGCTGAAAACCATGTTTTGGCCGAGTATGATAATTTTCATTAAAACTTGATTTATATCCATTCGAATGATGCCAAATGAATAACTTACTTGAATTGGACCATTTTACACTATGTCCATTGTAGATTTGTGTCTCTGACAGTTCGTTTGGTTGCAGGGGACATATTCACTTTTTATGGCCAAAATGTGCTTTTCAGGGGCTGAAAAGCATGTTTTGGCCGAGTATGATAATTTTCATTAAAACTTAATTTCTATCACTTCGAATGATGCCAAATGAATAACTTACTTGAATTGGACCATTTTACACTATGTCCATGGTAGATTTGTGTCTCTGACAGTTCGTTCGGTTGCAGGGGACGTATTCAGTTTTTATGGCCAAAATGTGCTTTTCAGAGGCTGAAAAGCATGTTTTGGCCGAGTATGATAATTTTCATTAAAACTTGTTTTCTATCACTTCGAATGATGCCAAATGAATAACTTACTTGAATTGGACCATTTTACACTATGTCCATTGTAGATTTGTGTCTCCGACAGTTCGTTTGGTTGCAGGGGACATTTTCAGTTTTTATGGCCAAAATGTGCTTTTCAGAGGCTGAAAAGCATGTTTTGGCCGAGTATGATGATTTTCATCAAAACTTAATTTCTATCACTTCGAATGATGCCAAATGAATAACTTACTTGAATTGGACCATTTTACACTATGGTCATTGTAGATTTGTGTCTCTGACAGTTCGTTTGGTTGCAGGGGACATATTCAGTTTTTATGGCCAAAATGTGCTTTTCAGGGGCTGAAAACCATGTTTTGGCAGAGTATGATAATTTTCATTAAAACTTGATTTCTATCCATTCGAATGATGCCAAATGAATAACTTACTTGAATTGGACCATTTTACACTATGTCCATTGTAGATTTGTGTCTCTGACAGTTCGTTTGGTTGCAGGGGACATATTCACTTTTTATGGCCAAAATGTGCTTTTCAGGGGCTGAAAAGCATGTTTTGGCCGAGTATGATAATTTTCATTAAAACTTAATTTCTATCACTTCGAATGATGCCAAATGAATAACTTACTTGAATTGGACCATTTTACACTATGTCCATTGTAGATTTGTGTCTCTGACAGTTCGTTTGGTTGCAGGGGACATATTCAGTTTTTATGGCCAAAATGTGCTTTTCAGAGGCTGAAAAGCACGTTTTGGCCGAGTATGATAATTTTCATTAAAACTTGATTTCTATCCATTCGAATGATGCCAAATGAATAACTTACTTGAATTGGACCATTTTACACTATGTCCATTGTAGATTTGTGTCTCCGACAGTTCGTTTGGTTGCAGGGGACATATTCAGTTTTTATGGCCAAAATGTGCTTTTCAGAGGCTGAAAAGCATGTTTTGGCCGAGTATGATAATTTTCATTAAAACTTGATTTCTATCACTTCGAATGATGCCAAATGAATAACTTACTTGAATTGGACCATTTAACACTATGTCCATTGTAGATTTGTGTCTCTGACAGTTCGTTTGGTTGCAGGGGACATATTCAGTTTTTATGGCCAAAATGTGCTTTTCAGGGGCTGAAAACCATGTTTTGGCCGAGTATGATAATTTTCATTAAAACTTGATTTATATCCATTCGAATGATGCCAAATGAATAACTTACTTGAATTGGACCATTTTACACTATGTCCATTGTAGATTTGTGTCTCTGACAGTTCGTTTGGTTGCAGGGGACATATTCACTTTTTATGGCCAAAATGTGCTTTTCAGGGGCTGAAAAGCATGTTTTGGCCGAGTATGATAATTTTCATTAAAACTTAATTTCTATCACTTAGAATGATGCCAAATGAATAACTTACTTGAATTGGACCATTTTACACTATGTCCATTGTAGATTTGTGTCTCTGACAGTTCGTTTGGTTGCAGGGGACATATTCACTTTTTATGGCCAAAATGTGCTTTTCAGGGGCTGAAAAGCATGTTTTGGCCGAGTATGATAATTTTCATTAAAACTTAATTTCTATCACTTCGAATGATGCCAAATGAATAACTTACTTGAATTGGACCATTTTACACTATGTCCATTGTAGATTTGTGTCTCTGACAGTTCGTTTGGTTGCAGGGGACATATTCAGTTTTTATGGCCAAAATGTGCTTTTCAGAGGCTGAAAAGCATGTTTTGGCCGAGTATGATAATTTTCATTAAAACTTGATTTGTATCCATTCGAATGATGCCAAATGAATAACTTACTTGAATTTGACCATTTTACACTATGTCCATGGTAGATTTGTGTCTCTGACAGTTCGTTTGGTTGCCAGGGACATATTCAGTTTTTATGGCCAAAATGTGCTTTTCAGGGGCTGAAAAGCACGTTTTGGCCGAGTATGATAATTTTCATTAAAACTTGATTTCTATCCATTCGAATGATGCCAAATGAATAACTTACTTGAATTGGACCATTTTACACTATGTCCATTGTAGATTTGTGTCTCCGACAGTTCGTTTGGTTGCAGGGGACATATTCAGTTTTTATGGCCAAAATGTGCTTTTCAGAGGCTGAAAAGCATGTTTTGGCCGAGTATGATAATTTTCATTAAAACTTGATTTCTATCACTTCGAATGATGCCAAATGAATAACTTACTTGAATTGGACCATTTAACACTATGTCCATTGTAGATTTGTGTCTCTGACAGTTCGTTTGGTTGCAGGGGACATATTCAGTTTTTATGGCCAAAATGTGCTTTTCAGGGGCTGAAAACCATGTTTTGGCCGAGTATGATAATTTTCATTAAAACTTGATTTATATCCATTCGAATGATGCCAAATGAATAACTTACTTGAATTGGACCATTTTACACTATGTCCATTGTAGATTTGTGTCTCTGACAGTTCGTTTGGTTGCAGGGGACATATTCACTTTTTATGGCCAAAATGTGCTTTTCAGGGGCTGAAAAGCATGTTTTGGCCGAGTATGATAATTTTCATTAAAACTTAATTTCTATCACTTAGAATGATGCCAAATGAATAACTTACTTGAATTGGACCATTTTACACTATGTCCATTGTAGATTTGTGTCTCTGACAGTTCGTTTGGTTGCAGGGGACATATTCAGTTTTTATGGCCAAAATGTGCTTTTCAGAGGCTGAAAAGCATGTTTTGGTCGAGTATGATAATTTTCATTAAAACTTGATTTGTATCACTTTGAATGATGCCAAATGAATAACTTACTTGAATTGGACCATTTTACACTATGTCCATTGTAGATTTCTGTCTCCGACAGTTCGTTTGGTTGCAGGGGACATTTTCAGTTTTTATGGCTAAAATGTGCTTTTCAGAGGCTGAAAAGCATGTTTTGGCCGAGTATGATAATTTTCATTAAAACTTGATTTCTATCCATTCGAATGATGCCAAATGAATAACTTACTTGAATTTGACCATTTTACACTATGTCCATGGTAGATTTGTGTCTCTGACAGTTCGTTTGGTTGCCGGGGACATATTCAGTTTTTATGGCCAAAATGTGCTTTTCAGGGGCTGAAAAGCACGTTTTGGCCGAGTATGATAATTTTCATTAAAACTTGATTTCTATCCATTCGAATGATGCCAAATGAATAACTTACTTGAATTGGACCATTTTACACTATGTCCATTGTAGATTTGTGTCTCCGACAGTTCGTTTGGTTGCAGGGGACATTTTCAGTTTTTATGGCCAAAATGTGCTTTTCAGAGGCTGAAAAGCATGTTTTGGCGGAGTATGATAATTTTCATTAAAACTTGATTTGTATCACTTTGAATCATGCCAAATGAATAACTTACTTGAATTGGACCATTTTACACTATGTCCATTGTAGATTTCTGTCTCCGACAGTTCGTTTGGTTGCAGGGGACATTTTCAGTTTTTATGGCTAAAATGTGCTTTTCAGAGGCTGAAAAGCATGTTTTGGCCGAGTATGATAATTTTCATTAAAACTTGATTTCTATCCATTCGAATGATGCCAAATGAATAACTTACTTGAATTTGACCATTTTACACTATGTCCATGGTAGATTTGTGTCTCTGACAGTTCGTTTGGTTGCCGGGGACATATTCAGTTTTTATGGCCAAAATGTGCTTTTCAGGGGCTGAAAAGCACGTTTTGGCCGAGTATGATAATTTTCATTAAAACTTGATTTCTATCCATTCGAATGATGCCAAATGAATAACTTACTTGAATTGGACCATTTTACACTATGTCCATTGTAGATTTGTGTCTCCGACAGTTCGTTTGGTTGCAGGGGACAGTTTCAGTTTTTATGGCCAAAATGTGCTTTTCAGAGGCTGAAAAGCATGTTTTGGCCGAGTATGATAATTTTCATTAAAACTTGATTTCTATCACTTCGAATGATGCCAAATGAATAACTTACTTGAATTGGACCATTTTACACTATGTCCATTGTAGATTTGTGTCTCCGACAGTTCGTTTGGTTGCAGGGGACATTTTCAGTTTTTATGGCCAAAATGTGCTTTTCAGAGGCTGAAAAGCATGTTTTGGCCGAGTATGATGATTTTCATCAAAACTTAATTTCTATCACTTCGAATGATGCCAAATGAATAACTTACTTGAATTGGACCATTTTACACTATGGTCATTGTAGATTTGTGTCTCTGACAGTTCGTTTGGTTGCAGGGGACATATTCAGTTTTTATGGCCAAAATGTGCTTTTCAGGGGCTGAAAACCATGTTTTGGCAGAGTATGATAATTTTCATTAAAACTTGATTTCTATCCATTCGAATGATGCCAAATGAATAACTTACTTGAATTGGACCATTTTACACTATGTCCATTGTAGATTTGTGTCTCTGACAGTTCGTTTGGTTGCAGGGGACATATTCACTTTTTATGGCCAAAATGTGCTTTTCAGGGGCTGAAAAGCATGTTTTGTCCGAGTATGATAATTTTCATTAAAACTTAATTTCTATCACTTCGAATGATGCCAAATGAATAACTTACTTGAATTGGACCATTTTACACTATGTCCATTGTAGATTTGTGTCTCTGACAGTTCGTTTGGTTGCAGGGGACATATTCAGTTTTTATGGCCAAAATGTGCTTTTCAGAGGCTGAAAAGCATGTTTTGGCCGAGTATGATAATTTTCATTAAAACTTGATTTCTATCACTTCGAATGATGCCAAATGAATAACTTACTTGAATTGGACCATTTAACACTATGTCCATTGTAGATTTGTGTCTCTGACAGTTCGTTTGGTTGCAGGGGACATATTCAGTTTTTATGGCCAAAATGTGCTTTTCAGGGGCTGAAAAGCATGTTTTGGCCGAGTATGATAATTTTCATTAAAACTTGATTTCTATCCATTCGAATGATGCCAAATGAATAACTTACTTGAATTGGACCATTTTACACTATGTCCATTGTAGATTTGTGTCTCTGACAGTTCGTTTGGTTGCAGGGGACATATTCACTTTTTATGGCCAAAATGTGCTTTTCAGGGGCTGAAAAGCATGTTTTGGCCGAGTATGATAATTTTCATTAAAACTTAATTTCTATCACTTCGAATGATGCCAAATGAATAACTTACTTGAATTGGACCATTTTACACTATGTCCATTGTAGATTTGTGTCTCTGACAGTTCGTTTGGTTGCAGGGGACATTTTCAGTTTTTATGGCTAAAATGTGCTTTTCAGAGGCTGAAAAGCATGTTTTGGCCGAGTATGATAATTTTCATTAAAACTTGATTTCTATCCATTCGAATGATGCCAAATGAATAACTTACTTGAATTGGACCATTTTACACTATGTCCATTGTAGATTTGTGTCTCTGACAGTTCGTTTGGTTGCAGGGGACATATTCACTTTTTATGGCCAAAATGTGCTTTTCAGAGGCTGAAAAGCATGTTTTGGCCGAGTATGATAATTTTCATTAAAACTTGATTTCTATCCATTCGAATGATGCCAAATGAATAACTTACTTGAATTGGACCATTTTACAATATGTCCATTGTAGATTTGTGTCTCCGACAGTTCGTTTGGTTGCAGGGGACATTTTCAGTTTTTATGGCCAAAATGTGCTTTTCAGAGGCTGAAAAGCATGTTTTGGCCGAGTATGATAATTTTCATTAAAACTTGATTTCTATCACTTCGAATGTTGCCAAATGAATAACTTACTTGAATTGGACCATTTTACACTATGTCCATTGTAGATTTGTGTCTCCGACAGTTCGTTTGGTTGCAGGGGACATTTTCAGTTTTTATGGCCAAAATGTGCTTTTCAGAGGCTGAAAAGCATGTTTTGGCCGAGTATGATGATTTTCATCAAAACTTAATTTCTATCACTTCGAATGATGCCAAATGAATAACTTACTTGAATTGGACCATTTTACACTATGGTCATTGTAGATTTGTGTCTCTGACAGTTCGTTTGGTTGCAGGGGACATATTCAGTTTTTATGGCCAAAATGTGCTTTTCAGGGGCTGAAAACCATGTTTTGGCAGAGTATGATAATTTTCATTAAAACTTGATTTCTATCCATTCGAATGATGCCAAATGAATAACTTACTTGAATTGGACCATTTTACACTATGTCCATTGTAGATTTGTGTCTCTGACAGTTCGTTTGGTTGCAGGGGACATATTCACTTTTTATGGCCAAAATGTGCTTTTCAGGGGCTGAAAAGCATGTTTTGGCCGAGTATGATAATTTTCATTAAAACTTAATTTCTATCACTTCGAATGATGCCAAATGAATAACTTACTTGAATTGGACCATTTTACACTATGTCCATTGTAGATTTGTGTCTCTGACAGTTCGTTTGGTTGCAGGGGACATATTCAGTTTTTATGGCCAAAATGTGCTTTTCAGAGGCTGAAAAGCATGTTTTGGCCGAGTATGATAATTTTCATTAAAACTTGATTTGTATCACTTTGAATGATGCCAAATGAATAACTTACTTGAATTGGACCATTTTACACTATGTCCATTGTAGATTTCTGTCTCCGACAGTTCGTTTGGTTGCAGGGGACATTTTCAGTTTTTATGGCTAAAATGTGCTTTTCAGAGGCTGAAAAGCATGTTTTGGCCGAGTATGATAATTTTCATTAAAACTTGATTTCTATCACTTCGAATGATGCCAAATGAATAACTTACTTGAATTGGACCATTTTACACTATGTCCATTGTAGATTTCTGTCCCGACAGTTCCTTTGGTTGCAGGGGACATTTTCAGTTTTTATGGCCAAAATGTGCTTTTCAGAGGCTGAAAAGCATGTTTTGGCCGAGTATTCTAATTTTCATTAAAACTTGATTTCTATCACTTCGAATGATGCCAAATGAATAACTTACTTGAATTGGACCATTTAACACTATGTCCATTGTAGATTTGTGTCTCTGACAGTTCGTTTGGTTGCAGGGGACATATTCAGTTTTTATGGCCAAAATGTGCTTTTCAGGGGCTGAAAAGCATGTTTTGGCCGAGTATGATAATTTTCATTAAAACTTGATTTCTATCCATTCGAATGATGCCAAATGAATAACTTACTTGAATTGGACCATTTTACACTATGTCCATTGTAGATTTGTGTCTCTGACAGTTCGTTTGGTTGCAGGGGACATATTCACTTTTTATGGCCAAAATGTGCTTTTCAGGGGCTGAAAAGCATGTTTTGGCCGAGTATGATAATTTTCATTAAAACTTAATTTCTATCACTTCGAATGATGCCAAATGAATAACTTACTTGAATTGGACCATTTTACACTATGTCCATTGTAGATTTGTGTCTCTGACAGTTCGTTTGGTTGCAGGGGACATATTCAGTTTTTATGGCCAAAATGTGCTTTTCAGAGGCTGAAAAGCATGTTTTGGCCGAGTATGATAATTTTCATTAAAACTTGATTTGTATCACTTTGAATGATGCCAAATGAATAACTTACTTGAATTGGACCATTTTACACTATGTCCATTGTAGATTTCTGTCTCCGAAAGTTCGTTTGGTTGCAGGGGACATTTTCAGTTTTTATGGCTAAAATGTGCTTTTCAGAGGCTGAAAAGCATGTTTTGGCCGAGTATGATAATTTTCATTAAAACTTGATTTCTATCCATTCGAATGATGCCAAATGAATAACTTACTTGAATTGGACCATTTTACACTATGTCCATTGTAGATTTGTGTCTCTGACAGTTCGTTTGGTTGCAGGGGACATATTCACTTTTTATGGCCAAAATGTGCTTTTCAGAGGCTGAAAAGCATGTTTTGGCCGAGTATGATAATTTTCATTAAAACTTGATTTGTATCACTTTGAATGATGCCAAATGAATAACTTACTTGAATTGGACCATTTTACACTATGTCCATTGTAGATTTCTGTCTCCGACAGTTCGTTTGGTTGCAGGGGACATTTTCAGTTTTTATGGCTAAAATGTGCTTTTCAGAGGCTGAAAAGCATGTTTTGGCCGAGTATGATAATTTTCATTAAAACTTGATTTCTATCACTTCGAATGATGCCAAATGAATAACTTACTTGAATTGGACCATTTTACACTATGTCCATTGTAGATTTCTGTCCCGATAGTTCCTTTGGTTGCAGGGGACATTTTCAGTTTTTATGGCCAAAATGTGCTTTTCAGAGGCTGAAAAGCATGTTTTGGCCGAGTATTCTAATTTTCATTAAAACTTGATTTCTATCACTTCGAATGATGCCAAATGAATAACTTACTTGAATTGGACCATTTAACACTATGTCCATTGTAGATTTGTGTCTCTGACAGTTCGTTTGGTTGCAGGGGACATATTCAGTTTTTATGGCCAAAATGTGCTTTTCAGGGGCTGAAAAGCATGTTTTGGCCGAGTATGATAATTTTCATTAAAACTTGATTTCTATCCATTCGAATGATGCCAAATGAATAACTTACTTGAATTGGACCATTTTACACTATGTCCATTGTAGATTTGTGTCTCTGACAGTTCGTTTGGTTGCAGGGGACATATTCAGTTTTTATGGCCAAAATGTGCTTTTCAGGGGCTGAAAAGCATGTTTTGGCTGAGTATGATAATTTTCATTAAAACTTGATTTCTATCACTTCGAATGATGCCAAATGAATAACTTACTTGAATTGGACCATTTAACACTATGTCCATTGTAGATTTGTGTCTCTGACAGTTCGTTTGGTTGCAGGGGACATATTCAGTTTTTATGGCCAAAATGTGCTTTTCAGGGGCTGAAAAGCATGTTTTGGCCGAGTATGATAATTTTCATTAAAACTTGATTTCTATCCATTCGAATGATGCCAAATGAATAACTTACTTGAATTGGACCATTTTACACTATGTCCATTGTAGATTTGTGTCTCTGACAGTTCGTTTGGTTGCCGGGGACATTTTCAGTTTTTATGGCCAAAATGTGCTTTTCAGAGGCTGAAAAGCATGTTTTGGCCGAGTATGATAATTTTCATTAAAACTTGATTTCTATCTCTTCGAATGTTGCCAAATGAATAACTTACTTGAATTGGACCATTTTACACTATGTCCATTGTAGATTTGTGTCTCCGACAGTTCGTTTGGTTGCAGGGGACATTTTCAGTTTTTATGGCCAAAATGTGCTTTTCAGAGGCTGAAAAGCATGTTTTGGCCGAGTATGATGATTTTCATTAAAACTTAATTTCTATCACTTCGAATGATGCCAAATGAATAACTTACTTGAATTGGACCATTTTACACTATGTCCATTGTAGATTTGTGTCTCTGACAGTTCGTTTGGTTGCAGGGGACATATTCAGTTTTTATGGCCAAAATGTGCTTTTCAGGGGCTGAAAACCATGTTTTGGCCGAGTATGATAATTTTCATTAAAACTTGATTTCTATCCATTCGAATGATGCCAAATGAATAACTTACTTGAATTGGACCATTTTACACTATGTCCATTGTAGATTTGTGTCTCTGACAGTTCGTTTGGTTGCAGGGGACATATACAGTTTTTATGGCCAAAATGTGCTTTTCAGGGGCTGAAAAGCACGTTTTGGCAGAGTATGATAATTTTCATTAAAACTTGATTTCTATCCATTCGAATGATGCCAAATGAATAACTTACTTGAATTGGACCATTTTACACTATGTCCATTGTAGATTTGTGTCTCTGACAGTTCGTTTGGTTGCCGGGGACATTTTCAGTTTTTATGGCCAAAATGTGCTTTTCAGAGGCTGAAAAGCATGTTTTGTCCGAGTATGATGATTTTCATTAAAACTTAATTTCTATCACTTCGAATGATGCCAAATGAATAACTTACTTGAATTGGACCATTTTACACTATGTCCATTGTAGATTTCTGTCTCCGACAGTTCGTTTGGTTGCAGGGGACATTTTCAGTTTTTATGGCTAAAATGTGCTTTTCAGAGGCTGAAAAGCATGTTTTGGCCGAGTATGATAATTTTCATTAAAACTTGATTTCTATCACTTCGAATGATGCCAAATGAATAACTTACTTGAATTGGACCATTTTACACTATGTCCATTGTAGATTTCTGTCCCGACAGTTCCTTTGGTTGCAGGGGACATTTTCAGTTTTTATGGCCAAAATGTGCTTTTCAGAGGCTGAAAAGCATGTTTTGGCCGAGTATTCTAATTTTCATTAAAACTTGATTTCTATCACTTCGAATGATGCCAAATGAATAACTTACTTGAATTGGACCATTTAACACTATGTCCATTGTAGATTTGTGTCTCTGACAGTTCGTTTGGTTGCAGGGGACATATTCACTTTTTATGGCCAAAATGTGCTTTTCAGGGGCTGAAAAGCATGTTTTGGCCGAGTATGATAATTTTCATTAAAACTTAATTTCTATCACTTCGAATGATGCCAAATGAATAACTTACTTGAATTGGACCATTTTACACTATGTCCATTGTAGATTTGTGTCTCTGACAGTTCGTTTGGTTGCCGGGGACATTTTCAGTTTTTATGGCCAAAATGTGCTTTTCAGAGGCTGAAAAGCATGTTTTGTCCGAGTATGATGATTTTCATTAAAACTTAATTTCTATCACTTCGAATGATGCCAAATGAATAACTTACTTGAATTGGACCATTTTACACTATGTCCATTGTAGATTTCTGTCTCCGACAGTTCGTTTGGTTGCAGGGGACATTTTCAGTTTTTATGGCTAAAATGTGCTTTTCAGAGGCTGAAAAGCATGTTTTGGCCGAGTATGATAATTTTCATTAAAACTTGATTTCTATCACTTCGAATGATGCCAAATGAATAACTTACTTGAATTGGACCATTTTACACTATGTCCATTGTAGATTTCTGTCCCGACAGTTCCTTTGGTTGCAGGGGACATTTTCAGTTTTTATGGCCAAAATGTGCTTTTCAGAGGCTGAAAAGCATGTTTTGGCCGAGTATTCTAATTTTCATTAAAACTTGATTTCTATCACTTCGAATGATGCCAAATGAATAACTTACTTGAATTGGACCATTTAACACTATGTCCATTGTAGATTTGTGTCTCTGACAGTTCGTTTGGTTGCAGGGGACATATTCAGTTTTTATGGCCAAAATGTGCTTTTCAGGGGCTGAAAAGCATGTTTTGGCCGAGTATGATAATTTTCATTAAAACTTGATTTCTATCCATTCGAATGATGCCAAATGAATAACTTACTTGAATTGGACCATTTTACACTATGTCCATTGTAGATTTGTGTCTCTGACAGTTCGTTTGGTTGCAGGGGACATATTCAGTTTTTATGGCCAAAATGTGCTTTTCAGGGGCTGAAAAGCATGTTTTTGCCGAGTATGATAATTTTCATTAAAACTTGATTTCTATCACTTCGAATGATGCCAAATGAATAACTTACTTGAATTGGACCATTTAACACTATGTCCATTGTAGATTTGTGTCTCTGACAGTTCGTTTGGTTGCATGGGACATATTCAGTTTTTATGGCCAAAATGTGCTTTTCAGGGGCTGAAAAGCATGTTTTGGCCGAGTATGATAATTTTCATTAAAACTTGATTTCTATCCATTCGAATGATGCCAAATGAATAACTTACTTGAATTGGACCATTTTACACTATGTCCATTGTAGATTTGTGTCTCCGACAGTTCGTTTGGTTGCAGGGGACATTTTCAGTTTTTATGGCCAAAATGTGCTTTTCAGAGGCTGAAAAGCATGTTTTGGCCGAGTATGATAATTTTCATTAAAACTTGATTTCTATCTCTTCGAATGTTGCCAAATGAATAACTTACTTGAATTGGACCATTTTACACTATGTCCATTGTAGATTTGTGTCTCCGACAGTTCGTTTGGTTGCAGGGGACATTTTCAGTTTTTATGGCCAAAATGTGCTTTTCAGAGGCTGAAAAGCATGTTTTGGCCGAGTATGATGATTTTCATTAAAACTTAATTTCTATCACTTCGAATGATGCCAAATGAATAACTTACTTGAATTGGACCATTTTACACTATGTCCATTGTAGATTTGTGTCTCTGACAGTTCGTTTGGTTGCAGGGGACATATTCAGTTTTTATGGCCAAAATGTGCTTTTCAGGGGCTGAAAACCATGTTTTGGCCGAGTATGATAATTTTCATTAAAACTTGATTTCTATCCATTCGAATGATGCCAAATGAATAACTTACTTGAATTGGACCATTTTACACTATGTCCATTGTAGATTTGTGTCTCTGACAGTTCGTTTGGTTGCAGGGGACATATACAGTTTTTATGGCCAAAATGTGCTTTTCAGGGGCTGAAAAGCACGTTTTGGCAGAGTATGATAATTTTCATTAAAACTTGATTTCTATCCATTCGAATGATGCCAAATGAATAACTTACTTGAATTGGACCATTTTACACTATGTCCATTGTAGATTTGTGTCTCTGACAGTTCGTTTGGTTGCAGGGGACATATGCACTTTTTATGGCCAAAATGTGCTTTTCAGGGGCTGAAAAGCATGTTTTGGCCGAGTATGATAATTTTCATTAAAACTTAATTTCTATCACTTCGAATGATGCCAAATGAATAACTTACTTGAATTGGACCATTTTACACTATGTCCATTGTAGATTTGTGTCTCTGACAGTTCGTTTGGTTGCCGGGGACATTTTCAGTTTTTATGGCCAAAATGTGCTTTTCAGAGGCTGAAAAGCATGTTTTGTCCGAGTATGATGATTTTCATTAAAACTTAATTTCTATCACTTCGAATGATGCCAAATGAATAACTTACTTGAATTGGACCATTTTACACTATGTCCATTGTAGATTTCTGTCTCCGACAGTTCGTTTGGTTGCAGGGGACATTTTCAGTTTTTATGGCTAAAATGTGCTTTTCAGAGGCTGAAAAGCATGTTTTGGCCGAGTATGATAATTTTCATTAAAACTTGATTTCTATCACTTCGAATGATGCCAAATGAATAACTTACTTGAATTGGACCATTTTACACTATGTCCATTGTAGATTTCTGTCCCGACAGTTCCTTTGGTTGCAGGGGACATTTTCAGTTTTTATGGCCAAAATGTGCTTTTCAGAGGCTGAAAAGCATGTTTTGGCCGAGTATTCTAATTTTCATTAAAACTTGATTTCTATCACTTCGAATGATGCCAAATGAATAACTTACTTGAATTGGACCATTTAACACTATGTCCATTGTAGATTTGTGTCTCTGACAGTTCGTTTGGTTGCAGGGGACATATTCAGTTTTTATGGCCAAAATGTGCTTTTCAGGGGCTGAAAAGCATGTTTTGGCCGAGTATGATAATTTTCATTAAAACTTGATTTCTATCCATTCGAATGATGCCAAATGAATAACTTACTTGAATTGGACCATTTTACACTATGTCCATTGTAGATTTCTGTCCCGACAGTTCCTTTGGTTGCAGGGGACATTTTCAGTTTTTATGGCCAAAATGTGCTTTTCAGAGGCTGAAAAGCATGTTTTGGCCGAGTATTCTAATTTTCATTAAAACTTGATTTCTATCACTTCGAATGATGCCAAATGAATAACTTACTTGAATTGGACCATTTAACACTATGTCCATTGTAGATTTGTGTCTCTGACAGTTCGTTTGGTTGCAGGGGACATATTCAGTTTTTATGGCCAAAATGTGCTTTTCAGGGGCTGAAAAGCATGTTTTGGCCGAGTATGATAATTTTCATTAAAACTTGATTTCTATCCATTCGAATGATGCCAAATGAATAACTTACTTGAATTGGACCATTTTACACTATGTCCATTGTAGATTTGTGTCTCTGACAGTTCGTTTGGTTGCAGGGGACATATTCAGTTTTTATGGCCAAAATGTGCTTTTCAGGGGCTGAAAAGCATGTTTTGGCCGAGTATGATAATTTTCATTAAAACTTGATTTCTATCCATTCGAATGATGCCAAATGAATAACTTACTTGAATTGGACCATTTAACACTATGTCCATTGTAGATTTGTGTCTCTGACAGTTCGTTTGGTTGCAGGGGACATATTCAGTTTTTATGGCCAAAATGTGCTTTTCAGGGGCTGAAAAGCATGTTTTGGCCGAGTATGATAATTTTCATTAAAACTTGATTTCTATCCATTCGAATGATGCCAAATGAATAACTTACTTGAATTGGACCATTTTACACTATGTCCATTGTAGATTTGTGTCTCCGACAGTTCGTTTGGTTGCAGGGGACATTTTCAGTTTTTATGGCCAAAATGTGCTTTTCAGAGGCTGAAAAGCATGTTTTGGCCGAGTATGATAATTTTCATTAAAACTTGATTTCTATCTCTTCGAATGTTGCCAAATGAATAACTTACTTGAATTGGACCATTTTACACTATGTCCATTGTAGATTTGTGTCTCCGACAGTTCGTTTGGTTGCAGGGGACATTTTCAGTTTTTATGGCCAAAATGTGCTTTTCAGAGGCTGAAAAGCATGTTTTGGCCGAGTATGATGATTTTCATTAAAACTTAATTTCTATCACTTCGAATGATGCCAAATGAATAACTTACTTGAATTGGACCATTTTACACTATGTCCATTGTAGATTTGTGTCTCTGACAGTTCGTTTGGTTGCAGGGGACATATTCAGTTTTTATGGCCAAAATGTGCTTTTCAGGGGCTGAAAACCATGTTTTGGCCGAGTATGATAATTTTCATTAAAACTTGATTTCTATCCATTCGAATGATGCCAAATGAATAACTTACTTGAATTGGACCATTTTACACTATGTCCATTGTAGATTTGTGTCTCTGACAGTTCGTTTGGTTGCAGGGGACATATACAGTTTTTATGGCCAAAATGTGCTTTTCAGGGGCTGAAAAGCACGTTTTGGCAGAGTATGATAATTTTCATTAAAACTTGATTTCTATCCATTCGAATGATGCCAAATGAATAACTTACTTGAATTGGACCATTTTACACTATGTCCATTGTAGATTTGTGTCTCTGACAGTTCGTTTGGTTGCCGGGGACATTTTCAGTTTTTATGGCCAAAATGTGCTTTTCAGAGGCTGAAAAGCATGTTTTGTCCGAGTATGATGATTTTCATTAAAACTTAATTTCTATCACTTCGAATGATGCCAAATGAATAACTTACTTGAATTGGACCATTTTACACTATGTCCATTGTAGATTTCTGTCTCCGACAGTTCGTTTGGTTGCAGGGGACATTTTCAGTTTTTATGGCTAAAATGTGCTTTTCAGAGGCTGAAAAGCATGTTTTGGCCGAGTATGATAATTTTCATTAAAACTTGATTTCTATCACTTCGAATGATGCCAAATGAATAACTTACTTGAATTGGACCATTTTACACTATGTCCATTGTAGATTTCTGTCCCGACAGTTCCTTTGGTTGCAGGGGACATTTTCAGTTTTTATGGCCAAAATGTGCTTTTCAGAGGCTGAAAAGCATGTTTTGGCCGAGTATTCTAATTTTCATTAAAACTTGATTTCTATCACTTCGAATGATGCCAAATGAATAACTTACTTGAATTGGACCATTTAACACTATGTCCATTGTAGATTTGTGTCTCTGACAGTTCGTTTGGTTGCAGGGGACATATTCACTTTTTATGGCCAAAATGTGCTTTTCAGGGGCTGAAAAGCATGTTTTGGCCGAGTATGATAATTTTCATTAAAACTTAATTTCTATCACTTCGAATGATGCCAAATGAATAACTTACTTGAATTGGACCATTTTACACTATGTCCATTGTAGATTTGTGTCTCTGACAGTTCGTTTGGTTGCCGGGGACATTTTCAGTTTTTATGGCCAAAATGTGCTTTTCAGAGGCTGAAAAGCATGTTTTGTCCGAGTATGATGATTTTCATTAAAACTTAATTTCTATCACTTCGAATGATGCCAAATGAATAACTTACTTGAATTGGACCATTTTACACTATGTCCATTGTAGATTTCTGTCTCCGACAGTTCGTTTGGTTGCAGGGGACATTTTCAGTTTTTATGGCTAAAATGTGCTTTTCAGAGGCTGAAAAGCATGTTTTGGCCGAGTATGATAATTTTCATTAAAACTTGATTTCTATCACTTCGAATGATGCCAAATGAATAACTTACTTGAATTGGACCATTTTACACTATGTCCATTGTAGATTTCTGTCCCGACAGTTCCTTTGGTTGCAGGGGACATTTTCAGTTTTTATGGCCAAAATGTGCTTTTCAGAGGCTGAAAAGCATGTTTTGGCCGAGTATTCTAATTTTCATTAAAACTTGATTTCTATCACTTCGAATGATGCCAAATGAATAACTTACTTGAATTGGACCATTTAACACTATGTCCATTGTAGATTTGTGTCTCTGACAGTTCGTTTGGTTGCAGGGGACATATTCAGTTTTTATGGCCAAAATGTGCTTTTCAGGGGCTGAAAAGCATGTTTTGGCCGAGTATGATAATTTTCATTAAAACTTGATTTATATCCATTCGAATGATGCCAAATGAATAACTTACTTGAATTGGACCATTTTACACTATGTCCATTGTAGATTTGTGTCTCTGACAGTTCGTTTGGTTGCAGGGGACATATTCAGTTTTTATGGCCAAAATGTGCTTTTCAGGGGCTGAAAAGCATGTTTTTGCCGAGTATGATAATTTTCATTAAAACTTGATTTCTATCACTTCGAATGATGCCAAATGAATAACTTACTTGAATTGGACCATTTAACACTATGTCCATTGTAGATTTGTGTCTCTGACAGTTCGTTTGGTTGCATGGGACATATTCAGTTTTTATGGCCAAAATGTGCTTTTCAGGGGCTGAAAAGCATGTTTTGGCCGAGTATGATAATTTTCATTAAAACTTGATTTCTATCCATTCGAATGATGCCAAATGAATAACTTACTTGAATTGGACCATTTTACACTATGTCCATTGTAGATTTGTGTCTCCGACAGTTCGTTTGGTTGCAGGGGACATTTTCAGTTTTTATGGCCAAAATGTGCTTTTCAGAGGCTGAAAAGCATGTTTTGGCCGAGTATGATAATTTTCATTAAAACTTGATTTCTATCTCTTCGAATGTTGCCAAATGAATAACTTACTTGAATTGGACCATTTTACACTATGTCCATTGTAGATTTGTGTCTCCGACAGTTCGTTTGGTTGCAGGGGACATTTTCAGTTTTTATGGCCAAAATGTGCTTTTCAGAGGCTGAAAAGCATGTTTTGGCCGAGTATGATGATTTTCATTAAAACTTAATTTCTATCACTTCGAATGATGCCAAATGAATAACTTACTTGAATTGGACCATTTTACACTATGTCCATTGTAGATTTGTGTCTCTGACAGTTCGTTTGGTTGCAGGGGACATATTCAGTTTTTATGGCCAAAATGTGCTTTTCAGGGGCTGAAAACCATGTTTTGGCCGAGTATGATAATTTTCATTAAAACTTGATTTCTATCCATTCGAATGATGCCAAATGAATAACTTACTTGAATTGGACCATTTTACACTATGTCCATTGTAGATTTGTGTCTCTGACAGTTCGTTTGGTTGCAGGGGACATATACAGTTTTTATGGCCAAAATGTGCTTTTCAGGGGCTGAAAAGCACGTTTTGGCAGAGTATGATAATTTTCATTAAAACTTGATTTCTATCCATTCGAATGATGCCAAATGAATAACTTACTTGAATTGGACCATTTTACACTATGTCCATTGTAGATTTGTGTCTCTGACAGTTCGTTTGGTTGCAGGGGACATATGCACTTTTTATGGCCAAAATGTGCTTTTCAGGGGCTGAAAAGCATGTTTTGGCCGAGTATGATAATTTTCATTAAAACTTAATTTCTATCACTTCGAATGATGCCAAATGAATAACTTACTTGAATTGGACCATTTTACACTATGTCCATTGTAGATTTGTGTCTCTGACAGTTCGTTTGGTTGCCGGGGACATTTTCAGTTTTTATGGCCAAAATGTGCTTTTCAGAGGCTGAAAAGCATGTTTTGTCCGAGTATGATGATTTTCATTAAAACTTAATTTCTATCACTTCGAATGATGCCAAATGAATAACTTACTTGAATTGGACCATTTTACACTATGTCCATTGTAGATTTCTGTCTCCGACAGTTCGTTTGGTTGCAGGGGACATTTTCAGTTTTTATGGCTAAAATGTGCTTTTCAGAGGCTGAAAAGCATGTTTTGGCCGAGTATGATAATTTTCATTAAAACTTGATTTCTATCACTTCGAATGATGCCAAATGAATAACTTACTTGAATTGGACCATTTTACACTATGTCCATTGTAGATTTCTGTCCCGACAGTTCCTTTGGTTGCAGGGGACATTTTCAGTTTTTATGGCCAAAATGTGCTTTTCAGAGGCTGAAAAGCATGTTTTGGCCGAGTATTCTAATTTTCATTAAAACTTGATTTCTATCACTTCGAATGATGCCAAATGAATAACTTACTTGAATTGGACCATTTAACACTATGTCCATTGTAGATTTGTGTCTCTGACAGTTCGTTTGGTTGCAGGGGACATATTCAGTTTTTATGGCCAAAATGTGCTTTTCAGGGGCTGAAAAGCATGTTTTGGCCGAGTATGATAATTTTCATTAAAACTTGATTTCTATCCATTCGAATGATGCCAAATGAATAACTTACTTGAATTGGACCATTTTACACTATGTCCATTGTAGATTTGTGTCTCTGACAGTTCGTTTGGTTGCAGGGGACATATTCAGTTTTTATGGCCAAAATGTGCTTTTCAGGGGCTGAAAAGCATGTTTTGGCCGAGTATGATAATTTTCATTAAAACTTGATTTCTATCACTTCGAATGATGCCAAATGAATAACTTACTTGAATTGGACCATTTAACACTATGTCCATTGTAGATTTGTGTCTCTGACAGTTCGTTTGGTTGCAGGGGACATATTCAGTTTTTATGGCCAAAATGTGCTTTTCAGGGGCTGAAAAGCATGTTTTGGCCGAGTATGATAATTTTCATTAAAACTTGATTTCTATCACTTCGAATGATGCCAAATGAATAACTTACTTGAATTGGACCATTTTACACTATGTCCATTGTAGATTTGTGTCTCTGACAGTTCGTTTGGTTGCAGGGGACATATTCAGTTTTTATGGCCAAAATGTGCTTTTCAGAGGCTGAAAAGCATGTTTTGGCCGAGTATGATAATTTTCATTAAAACTTGATTTGTATCACTTTGAATGATGCCAAATGAATAACTTACTTGAATTGGACCATTTTACACTATGTCCATTGTAGATTTCTGTCTCCGACAGTTCGTTTGGTTGCAGGGGACATTTTCAGTTTTTATGGCTAAAATGTGCTTTTCAGAGGCTGAAAAGCATGTTTTGGCCGAGTATGATAATTTTCATTAAAACTTGATTTCTATCACTTCGAATGATGCCAAATGAATAACTTACTTGAATTGGACCATTTTACACTATGTCCATTGTAGATTTCTGTCCCGACAGTTCCTTTGGTTGCAGGGGACATTTTCAGTTTTTATGGCCAAAATGTGCTTTTCAGAAGCTGAAAAGCATGTTTTGGCCGAGTATTCTAATTTTCATTAAAACTTGATTTCTATCCATTCGAATGATGCCAAATGAATAACTTACTTGAATTGGACCATTTTACACTATGTCCATTGTAGATTTGTGTCTCCGACAGTTCGTTTGGTTGCAGGGGACATTTTCAGTTTTTATGGCCAAAATGTGCTTTTCAGAGGCTGAAAAGCATGTTTTGGCCGAGTATGATAATTTTCATTAAAACTTGATTTCTATCACTTCGAACGATGCCAAATGAATAACTTACTTGAATTGGACCATTTTACACTATGTCCATTGTAGATTTGTGTCTCTGACAGTTCGTTTGGTTGCAGGGGCATATTCAGTTTTTATGGCCAAAATGTGCTTTTCAGGGGCTGAAAAGCATGTTTTGGCCGAGTATGATAATTTTCATTAAAACTTGATTTCTATCCATTCGAATGATGCCAAATGAATAACTTACTTGAATTGGACCATTTTACACTATGTCCATTGTAGATTTGTGTCTCTGACAGTTCGTTTGGTTGCCGGGGACATATTCAGTTTTTATGGCCAAAATGTGCTTTTCAGGGACTGAAAAGCACGTTTTGGCCGAGTATGATAATTTTCATTAAAACTTGATTTCTATCCATTCGAATGATGCCAAATGAATAACTTACTTGAATTGGACCATTTTACACTATGTCCATTGTAGATTTGTGTCTCCGACAGTTCGTTTGGTTGCAGGGGACATTTTCAGTTTTTATGGCCAAAATGTGCTTTTCAGAGGCTGAAAAGCATGTTTTGGCCGAGTATGATAATTTTCATTAAAACTTGATTTCTATCACTTCGAATGATGCCAAATGAATAACTTACTTGAATTGGACCATTTTACACTATGTCCATTGTAGATTTGTGTCTCTGACAGTTCGTTTGGTTGTAGGGGACATATTCAGTTTTTATGGCCAAAATGTGCTTTTCAGAGGCTGAAAAGCATGTTTTGGCCGAGTATGATAATTTTCATTAAAACTTGATTTCTATCACTGCGAATGATGCCAAATGAATAACTTACTTGAATTGGACCATTTTACACTATGTCCATTGTAGATTTGTGTCTCTGACAGTTCGTTTGGTTGCAGGGGACATATTCAGTTTTTATGGCCAAAATGTGCTTTTCAGGGGCTGAAAACCATGTTTTGGCAGAGTATGATAATTTTCATTAAAACTTGATTTCTATCCATTCGAATGATGCCAAATGAATAACTTACTTGAATTGGACCATTTTACACTATGTCCATTGTAGATTTGTGTCTCTGACAGTTCATTTGGTTGCAGGGGACATATTCACTTTTTATGGCCAAAATGTGCTTTTCAGGGGCTGAAAAGCATGTTTTGGCCGAGTATGATAATTTTCATTAAAACTTAATTTCTATCACTTCGAATGATGCCAAATGAATAACTTACTTGAATTGGACCATTTTACACTATGTCCATTGTAGATTTGTGTCTCTGACAGTTCGTTTGGTTGCAGGGGACATTTTCAGTTTTTATGGCCAAAATGTGCTTTTCAGAGGCTGAAAAGCATGTTTTGGCCGAGTATGATAATTTTCATTAAAACTTGATTTCTATCACTTCGAACGATGCCAAATGAATAACTTACTTGAATTGGACCATTTTACACTATGTCCATTGTAGATTTGTGTCTCCGACAGTTCGTTTGGTTGCAGGGGACATTTTCAGTTTTTATGGCCAAAATGTGCTTTTCAGAGGCTGAAAAGCATGTTTTGGCCGAGTATGATAATTTTCATTAAAACTTGATTTCTATCACTGCGAATGATGCCAAATGAATAACTTACTTGAATTGGACCATTTTACACTATGTCCATTGTAGATTTGTGTCTCTGACAGTTCGTTTGGTTGCAGGGGCATATTCAGTTTTTATGGCCAAAATGTGCTTTTCAGGGGCTGAAAAGCATGTTTTGGCCGAGTATGATAATTTTCATTAAAACTTGATTTCTATCCATTCGAATGATGCCAAATGAATAACTTACTTGAATTGGACCATTTTACACTATGTCCATTGTAGATTTGTGTCTCTGACAGTTCGTTTGGTTGCCGGGGACATATTCAGTTTTTATGGCCAAAATGTGCTTTTCAGGGACTGAAAAGCACGTTTTGGCCGAGTATGATAATTTTCATTAAAACTTGATTTCTATCCATTCGAATGATGCCAAATGAATAACTTACTTGAATTGGACCATTTTACACTATGTCCATTGTAGATTTGTGTCTCCGACAGTTCGTTTGGTTGCAGGGGACATTTTCAGTTTTTATGGCCAAAATGTGCTTTTCAGAGGCTGAAAAGCATGTTTTGGCCGAGTATGATAATTTTCATTAAAACTTGATTTCTATCACTTCGAATGATGCCAAATGAATAACTTACTTGAATTGGACCATTTTACACTATGTCCATTGTAGATTTGTGTCTCTGACAGTTCGTTTGGTTGTAGGGGACATATTCAGTTTTTATGGCCAAAATGTGCTTTTCAGAGGCTGAAAAGCATGTTTTGGCCGAGTATGATAATTTTCATTAAAACTTGATTTCTATCACTGCGAATGATGCCAAATGAATAACTTACTT
This sequence comes from Stigmatopora argus, assembly GCF_051989625.1. Lineage (NCBI taxonomy): Eukaryota > Metazoa > Chordata > Actinopteri > Syngnathiformes > Syngnathidae > Stigmatopora > Stigmatopora argus. The sequence goes on along the minus strand of NC_135387.1, from coordinate 729,170 downwards.
GAATTGGACCATTTTACACTATGTCCATTGTAGATTTGTGTCTCTGACAGTTCGTTTGGTTGCAGGGGACATATTCAGTTTTTATGGCCAAAATGTGCTTTTCAGGGGCTGAAAACCATGTTTTGGCAGAGTATGATAATTTTCATTAAAACTTGATTTCTATCCATTCGAATGATGCCAAATGAATAACTTACTTGAATTGGACCATTTTACACTATGTCCATTGTAGATTTGTGTCTCTGACAGTTCATTTGGTTGCAGGGGACATATTCACTTTTTATGGCCAAAATGTGCTTTTCAGGGGCTGAAAAGCATGTTTTGGCCGAGTATGATAATTTTCATTAAAACTTAATTTCTATCACTTCGAATGATGCCAAATGAATAACTTACTTGAATTGGACCATTTTACACTATGTCCATTGTAGATTTGTGTCTCTGACAGTTCGTTTGGTTGCAGGGGACATATTCAGTTTTTATGGCCAAAATGTGCTTTTCAGAGGCTGAAAAGCATGTTTTGGCCGAGTATGATAATTTTCATTAAAACTTGATTTGTATAACTTTGAATGATGCCAAATGAATAACTTACTTGAATTGGACCATTTTACACTATGTCCATTGTAGATTTCTGTCTCCGACAGTTCGTTTGGTTGCAGGGGACATTTTCAGTTTTTATGGCTAAAATGTGCTTTTCAGAGGCTGAAAAGCATGTTTTGGCCGAGTATGATAATTTTCATTAAAACTTGATTTCTATCCATTCGAATGATGCCAAATGAATAACTTACTTGAATTTGACCATTTTACACTATGTCCATGGTAGATTTGTGTCTCTGACAGTTCGTTTGGTTGCTGGGGACATATTCAGTTTTTATGGCCAAAATGTGCTTTTCAGGGGCTGAAAAGCACGTTTTGGCGGAGTATGATAATTTTCATTAAAACTTGATTTCTATCCATTCGAATGATGCCAAATGAATAACTTACTTGAATTGGACCATTTTACACTATGTCCATTGTAGATTTGTGTCTCCGACAGTTCGTTTGGTTGCAGGGGACATTTTCAGTTTTTATGGCCAAAATGTGCTTTTCAGAGGCTGAAAAGCATGTTTTGGCCGAGTATGATAATTTTCATTAAAACTTGATTTCTATCACTTCGAATGATGCCAAATGAATAACTTACTTGAATTGGACCATTTTACACTATGTCCATTGTAGATTTGTGTCTCTGACAGTTCGTTTGGTTGCAGGGGCATATTCAGTTTTTATGGCCAAAATGTGCTTTTCAGGGGCTGAAAAGCATGTTTTGGCCGAGTATGATAATTTTCATTAAAACTTGATTTCTATCCATTCGAATGATGCCAAATGAATAACTTACTTGAATTGGACAATTTTACACTATGTCCATTGTAGATTTGTGTCTCTGACAGTTCGTTTGGTTGCAGGGGACATATTCAGTTTTTATGGCCAAAATGTGCTTTTCAGGGGCTGAAAAGCATGTTTTGGCCGAGTATGATAATTTTCATTAAAACTTGATTTCTATCACTTTGAATGATGCCAAATGAATAACTTACTTGAATTGGACCATTTTACACTATGTCCATTGTAGATTTCTGTCTCCGACAGTTCGTTTGGTTGCAGGGGACATTTTCAGTTTTTATGGCCAAAATGTGCTTTTCAGAGGCTGAAAAGCATGTTTTGGCCGAGTATGATAATTTTCATTAAAACTTGATTTCTATCCATTCGAATGATGCCAAATGAATAACTTACTTGAATTTGACCATTTTACACTATGTCCATTGTAGATTTGTGTCTCTGACAGTTCGTTTGGTTGCCGGGGACATATTCAGTTTTTATGGCCAAAATGTGCTTTTCAGGGGCTGAAAAGCACGTTTTGGCCGAGTATGATAATTTTCATTAAAACTTGATTTCTATCCATTCGAATGATGCCAAATGAATAACTTACTTGAATTGGACCATTTTACACTATGTCCATTGTAGATTTGTGTCTCCGACAGTTCGTTTGGTTGCAGGGGACATTTTCAGTTTTTATGGCCAAAATGTGCTTTTCAGAGGCTGAAAAGCATGTTTTGGCCGAGTATGATAATTTTCATTAAAACTTGATTTCTATCTCTTCGAATGATGCCAAATGAATAACTTACTTGAATTGGACCATTTTACACTATGTCCATTGTAGATTTGTGTCTCCGACAGTTCGAGTATGATGATTTTCATTAAAACTTAATTTCTATCACTTCGAATGATGCCAAATGAATAACTTACTTGAATTGGACCATTTTACACTATGTCCATTGTAGATTTGTGTCTCTGACGGTTCGTTTGGTTGCAGGGGACATATTCAGTTTTTATGGCCAAAATGTGCTTTTCAGGGGCTGAAAACCATGTTTTGGCCGAGTATGATAATTTTCATTAAAACTTTATTTCTATCCATTCGAATGATGCCAAATGAATAACTTACTTGAATTGGACCATTTTACACTATGTCCATTGTAGATTTGTGTCTCTGACAGTTCGTTTGGTTGCAGGGGACATATACAGTTTTTATGGCCAAAATGTGCTTTTCAGGGGCTGAAAAGCATGTTTTGGCCGAGTATGATAATTTTCATTAAAACTTAATTTCTATCACTTCGAATGATGCCAAATGAATAACTTACTTGAATTGGACCATTTTACACTATGTCCATTGTAGATTTGTGTCTCTGACAGTTCGTTTGGTTGCAGGGGACATATTCAGTTTTTATGGCCAAAATGTGCTTTTCAGAGGCTGAAAAGCATGTTTTGGCCGAGTATGATAATTTTCATTAAAACTTGATTTGTATAACTTTGAATGATGCCAAATGAATAACTTACTTGAATTGGACCATTTTACACTATGTCCATTGTAGATTTCTGTCTCCGACAGTTCGTTTGGTTGCAGGGGACATTTTCAGTTTTTATGGCTAAAATGTGCTTTTCAGAGGCTGAAAAGCATGTTTTGGCCGAGTATGATAATTTTCATTAAAACTTGATTTCTATCCATTCGAATGATGCCAAATGAATAACTTACTTGAATTTGACCATTTTACACTATGTCCATGGTAGATTTGTGTCTCTGACAGTTCGTTTGGTTGCTGGGGACATATTCAGTTTTTATGGCCAAAATGTGCTTTTCAGGGGCTGAAAAGCACGTTTTGGCGGAGTATGATAATTTTCATTAAAACTTGATTTCTATCCATTCGAATGATGCCAAATGAATAACTTACTTGAATTGGACCATTTTACACTATGTCCATTGTAGATTTGTGTCTCCGACAGTTCGTTTGGTTGCAGGGGACATTTTCAGTTTTTATGGCCAAAATGTGCTTTTCAGAGGCTGAAAAGCATGTTTTGGCCGAGTATGATAATTTTCATTAAAACTTGATTTCTATCACTTCGAATGATGCCAAATGAATAACTTACTTGAATTGGACCATTTTACACTATGTCCATTGTAGATTTGTGTCTCTGACAGTTCGTTTGGTTGCAGGGGACATATTCAGTTTTTATGGCCAAAATGTGCTTTTCAGAGGCTGAAAAGCATGTTTTGGCCGAGTATGATAATTTTCATTAAAACTTGATTTCTATCACTGCGAATGATGCCAAATGAATAACTTACTTGAATTGGACCATTTTACACTATGTCCATTGTAGATTTGTGTCTCTGACAGTTCGTTTGGTTGCAGGGGCATATTCAGTTTTTATGGCCAAAATGTGCTTTTCAGGGGCTGAAAAGCATGTTTTGGCCGAGTATGATAATTTTCATTAAAACTTGATTTCTATCCATTCGAATGATGCCAAATGAATAACTTACTTGAATTGGACAATTTTACACTATGTCCATTGTAGATTTGTGTCTCTGACAGTTCGTTTGGTTGCAGGGGACATATTCAGTTTTTATGGCCAAAATGTGCTTTTCAGGGGCTGAAAAGCATGTTTTGGCCGAGTATGATAATTTTCATTAAAACTTGATTTCTATCACTTTGAATGATGCCAAATGAATAACTTACTTGAATTGGACCATTTTACACTATGTCCATTGTAGATTTCTGTCTCCGACAGTTCGTTTGGTTGCAGGGGACATTTTCAGTTTTTATGGCCAAAATGTGCTTTTCAGAGGCTGAAAAGCATGTTTTGGCCGAGTATGATAATTTTCATTAAAACTTGATTTCTATCCATTCGAATGATGCCAAATGAATAACTTACTTGAATTTGACCATTTTACACTATGTCCATTGTAGATTTGTGTCTCTGACAGTTCGTTTGGTTGCCGGGGACATATTCAGTTTTTATGGCCAAAATGTGCTTTTCAGGGGCTGAAAAGCACGTTTTGGCCGAGTATGATAATTTTCATTAAAACTTGATTTCTATCCATTCGAATGATGCCAAATGAATAACTTACTTGAATTGGACCATTTTACACTATGTCCATTGTAGATTTGTGTCTCCGACAGTTCGTTTGGTTGCAGGGGACATTTTCAGTTTTTATGGCCAAAATGTGCTTTTCAGAGGCTGAAAAGCATGTTTTGGCCGAGTATGATAATTTTCATTAAAACTTGATTTCTATCTCTTCGAATGATGCCAAATGAATAACTTACTTGAATTGGACCATTTTACACTATGTCCATTGTAGATTTGTGTCTCCGACAGTTCGAGTATGATGATTTTCATTAAAACTTAATTTCTATCACTTCGAATGATGCCAAATGAATAACTTACTTGAATTGGACCATTTTACACTATGTCCATTGTAGATTTGTGTCTCTGACGGTTCGTTTGGTTGCAGGGGACATATTCAGTTTTTATGGCCAAAATGTGCTTTTCAGGGGCTGAAAACCATGTTTTGGCCGAGTATGATAATTTTCATTAAAACTTTATTTCTATCCATTCGAATGATGCCAAATGAATAACTTACTTGAATTGGACCATTTTACACTATGTCCATTGTAGATTTGTGTCTCTGACAGTTCGTTTGGTTGCAGGGGACATATACAGTTTTTATGGCCAAAATGTGCTTTTCAGGGGCTGAAAAGCACGTTTTGGCAGAGTATGATAATTTTCATTAAAACTTGATTTCTATCCATTCGAATGATGCCAAATGAATAACTTACTTGAATTGGACCATTTTACACTATGTCCATTGTAGATTTGTGTCTCTGACAGTTCGTTTGGTTGCAGGGGACATATTCACTTTTTATGGCCAAAATGTGCTTTTCAGGGGCTGAAAAGCATGTTTTGGCCGAGTATGATAATTTTCTATAAAACTTAATTTCTATCACTTCGAATGATGCCAAATGAATAACTTACTTGAATTGGACCATTTTACACTATGTCCATTGTAGATTTGTGTCTCTGACAGTTCGTTTGGTTGCCGGGGACATTTTCAGTTTTTATGGCCAAAATGTGCTTTTCGGAGGCTGAAAAGCATGTTTTGTCCGAGTATGATGATTTTCATTAAAACTTAATTTCTATCACTTCGAATGATGCCAAATGAATAACTTACTTGAATTGGACCATTTTACACTATGTCCATTGTAGATTTGTGTCTCTGACAGTTCGTTTGGTTGCAGGGGACATATTCAGTTTTTATGGCCAAAATGTGCTTTTCAGGGGCTGAAAACCATGTTTTGGCCGAGTATGATAATTTTCATTAAAACTTGATTTATATCCATTCGAATGATGCCAAATGAATAACTTACTTGAATTGGACCATTTTACACTATGTCCATTGTAGATTTGTGTCTCTGACAGTTCGTTCGGTTGCAGGGGACATATTCAGTTTTTATGGCCAAAATGTGCTTTTCAGGGGCTGAAAAGCATGTTTTGGCCGAGTATGATAATTTTCATTAAAACTTGATTTTTATCACTTTGAATGATGCCAAATGAATAACTTACTTGAATTGGACCATTTTACACTATGTCCATTGTAGATTTCTGTCTCCGACAGTTCGTTTGGTTGCAGGGGACATTTTCAGTTTTTATGGCCAAAATGTGCTTTTCAGAGGCTGAAAAGCATGTTTTGGCCGAGTATGATAATTTTCATTAAAACTTGATTTCTATCACTTCGAATGATGCCAAATGAATAACTTACTTGAATTGGACCATTTTACACTATGTCCATTGTAGATTTGTGTCTCCGACAGTTCGTTTGGTTGCAGGGGACATTTTCAGTTTTTATGGCCAAAATGTGCTTTTCAGAGGCTGAATAGCATGTTTTGGCCGAGTATGATGATTTTCATCAAAACTTAATTTCTATCACTTCGAATGATGCCAAATGAATAACTTACTTGAATTGGACCATTTTACACTATGGTCATTGTAGATTTGTGTCTCTGACAGTTTGTTTGGTTGCAGGGGACATATTCAGTTTTTATGGCCAAAATGTGCTTTTCAGGGGCTGAAAACCATGTTTTGGCAGAGTATGAATATTTTCAATAAAACTTGATTTCTATCCATTCGAATGATGCCAAATGAATAACTTACTTGAATTGGACCATTTTACACTATGTCCATTGTAGATTTGTGTCTCTGACAGTTCGTTTGGTTGCAGGGGACATATTCACTTTTTATGGCCAAAATGTGCTTTTCAGGGGCTGAAAAGCATGTTTTGGCCGAGTATGATAATTTTCATTATAACTTAATTTCTATCACTTCGAATGATGCCAAATGAATAACTTACTTGAATTGGACCATTTTACACTATGTCCATTGTAGATTTGTGTCTCTGACAGTTCGTTTGGTTGCAGGGGACATATTCAGTTTTTATGGCCAAAATGTGCTTTTCAGAGGCTGAAAAGCATGTTTTGGCCGAGTATGATAATTTTCATTAAAACTTGATTTGTATCACTTTGAATGATGCCAAATGAATAACTTACTTGAATTGGACCATTTTACACTATGTCCATTGTAGATTTCTGTCTCTGACAGTTCGTTTGGTTGCAGGGGACATATTCACTTTTTATGGCCAAAATGTGCTTTTCAGAGGCTGAAAAGCATGTTTTGGCCGAGTATGATGATTTTCATCAAAACTTAATTTCTATCACTTCGAATGATGCCAAATGAATAACTTACTTGAATTGGACCATTTTACACTATGGTCATTGTAGATTTGTGTCTCTGACAGTTCGTTTGGTTGCAGGGGACATATTCAGTTTTTATGGCCAAAATGTGCTTTTCAGGGGCTGAAAACCATGTTTTGGCAGAGTATGATAATTTTCATTAAAACTTGATTTCTATCCATTCGAATGATGCCAAATGAATAACTTACTTGAATTGGACCATTTTACACTATGTCCATTGTAGATTTGTGTCTCTGACAGTTCGTTTGGTTGCAGGGGACATATTCACTTTTTATGGCCAAAATGTGCTTTTCAGGGGCTGAAAAGCATGTTTTGGCCGAGTATGATAATTTTCATTAAAACTTAATTTCTATCACTTCGAATGATGCCAAATGAATAACTTACTTGAATTGGACCATTTTACACTATGTCCATTGTAGATTTGTGTCTCTGACAGTTCGTTTGGTTGCCGGGGACATTTTCAGTTTTTATGGCCAAAATGTGCTTTTCAGAGGCTGAAAAGCATGTTTTGTCCGAGTATGATGATTTTCATTAAAACTTAATTTCTATCACTTCGAATGATGCCAAATGAATAACTTACTTGAATTGGACCATTTTACACTATGTCCATTGTAGATTTGTGTCTCTGACAGTTCGTTTGGTTGCAGGGGACATATTCAGTTTTTATGGCCAAAATGTGCTTTTCAGGGGCTGAAAACCATGTTTTGGCCGAGTATGATAATTTTCATTAAAACTTGATTTATATCCATTCGAATGATGCCAAATGAATAACTTACTTGAATTGGACCATTTTACACTATGTCCATTGTAGATTTGTGTCTCTGACAGTTCGTTTGGTTGCAGGGGACATATTCACTTTTTATGGCCAAAATGTGCTTTTCAGGGGCTGAAAAGCATGTTTTGGCCGAGTATGATAATTTTCATTAAAACTTAATTTCTATCACTTCGAATGATGCCAAATGAATAACTTACTTGAATTGGACCATTTTACACTATGTCCATTGTAGATTTGTGTCTCTGACAGTTCGTTTGGTTGCAGGGGACATATACAGTTTTTATGGCCAAAATGTGCTTTTCAGGGGCTGAAAAGCACGTTTTGGCAGAGTATGATAATTTTCATTAAAACTTGATTTCTATCCATTCGAATGATGCCAAATGAATAACTTACTTGAATTGGACCATTTTACACTATGTCCATTGTAGATTTGTGTCTCTGACAGTTCGTTTGGTTGCAGGGGACATATTCACTTTTTATGGCCAAAATGTGCTTTTCAGGGGCTGAAAACCATGTTTTGGCCGAGTATGATAATTTTCATTAAAACTTGATTTATATCCATTCGAATGATGCCAAATGAATAACTTACTTGAATTGGACCATTTTACACTATGTCCATTGTAGATTTGTGTCTCTGACAGTTCGTTTGGTTGCAGGGGACATATTCACTTTTTATGGCCAAAATGTGCTTTTCAGGGGCTGAAAAGCATGTTTTGGCCGAGTATGATAATTTTCATTAAAACTTAATTTCTATCACTTCGAATGATGCCAAATGAATAACTTACTTGAATTGGACCATTTTACACTATGTCCATGGTAGATTTGTGTCTCTGACAGTTCGTTCGGTTGCAGGGGACATATTCAGTTTTTATGGCCAAAATGTGCTTTTCAGAGGCTGAAAAGCATGTTTTGGCCGAGTATGATAATTTTCATTAAAACTTGTTTTCTATCACTTCGAATGATGCCAAATGAATAACTTACTTGAATTGGACCATTTTACACTATGTCCATTGTAGATTTGTGTCTCCGACAGTTCGTTTGGTTGCAGGGGACATTTTCAGTTTTTATGGCCAAAATGTGCTTTTCAGAGGCTGAAAAGCATGTTTTGGCCGAGTATGATGATTTTCATCAAAACTTAATTTCTATCACTTCGAATGATGCCAAATGAATTACTTACTTGAATTGGACCATTTTACACTATGGTCATTGTAGATTTGTGTCTCTGACAGTTCGTTTGGTTGCAGGGGACATATTCAGTTTTTATGGCCAAAATGTGCTTTTCAGGGGCTGAAAACCATGTTTTGGCAGAGTATGATAATTTTCATTAAAACTTGATTTCTATCCATTCGAATGATGCCAAATGAATAACTTACTTGAATTGGACCATTTTACACTATGTCCATTGTAGATTTGTGTCTCTGACAGTTCGTTTGGTTGCAGGGGACATATTCACTTTTTATGGCCAAAATGTGCTTTTCAGGGGCTGAAAAGCATGTTTTGGCCGAGTATGATAATTTTCATTAAAACTTAATTTCTATCACTTCGAATGATGCCAAATGAATAACTTACTTGAATTGGACCATTTTACACTATGTCCATTGTAGATTTGTGTCTCTGACAGTTCGTTTGGTTGCAGGGGACATATTCAGTTTTTATGGCCAAAATGTGCTTTTCAGAGGCTGAAAAGCACGTTTTGGCCGAGTATGATAATTTTCATTAAAACTTGATTTCTATCCATTCGAATGATGCCAAATGAATAACTTACTTGAATTGGACCATTTTACACTATGTCCATTGTAGATTTGTGTCTCCGACAGTTCGTTTGGTTGCAGGGGACATATTCAGTTTTTATGGCCAAAATGTGCTTTTCAGAGGCTGAAAAGCATGTTTTGGCCGAGTATGATAATTTTCATTAAAACTTGATTTCTATCACTTCGAATGATGCCAAATGAATAACTTACTTGAATTGGACCATTTAACACTATGTCCATTGTAGATTTGTGTCTCTGACAGTTCGTTTGGTTGCAGGGGACATATTCAGTTTTTATGGCCAAAATGTGCTTTTCAGGGGCTGAAAACCATGTTTTGGCCGAGTATGATAATTTTCATTAAAACTTGATTTATATCCATTCGAATGATGCCAAATGAATAACTTACTTGAATTGGACCATTTTACACTATGTCCATTGTAGATTTGTGTCTCTGACAGTTCGTTTGGTTGCAGGGGACATATTCACTTTTTATGGCCAAAATGTGCTTTTCAGGGGCTGAAAAGCATGTTTTGGCCGAGTATGATAATTTTCATTAAAACTTAATTTCTATCACTTAGAATGATGCCAAATGAATAACTTACTTGAATTGGACCATTTTACACTATGTCCATTGTAGATTTGTGTCTCTGACAGTTCGTTTGGTTGCAGGGGACATATTCACTTTTTATGGCCAAAATGTGCTTTTCAGGGGCTGAAAAGCATGTTTTGGCCGAGTATGATAATTTTCATTAAAACTTAATTTCTATCACTTCGAATGATGCCAAATGAATAACTTACTTGAATTGGACCATTTTACACTATGTCCATTGTAGATTTGTGTCTCTGACAGTTCGTTTGGTTGCAGGGGACATATTCAGTTTTTATGGCCAAAATGTGCTTTTCAGAGGCTGAAAAGCATGTTTTGGCCGAGTATGATAATTTTCATTAAAACTTGATTTGTATCCATTCGAATGATGCCAAATGAATAACTTACTTGAATTTGACCATTTTACACTATGTCCATGGTAGATTTGTGTCTCTGACAGTTCGTTTGGTTGCCAGGGACATATTCAGTTTTTATGGCCAAAATGTGCTTTTCAGGGGCTGAAAAGCACGTTTTGGCCGAGTATGATAATTTTCATTAAAACTTGATTTCTATCCATTCGAATGATGCCAAATGAATAACTTACTTGAATTGGACCATTTTACACTATGTCCATTGTAGATTTGTGTCTCCGACAGTTCGTTTGGTTGCAGGGGACATATTCAGTTTTTATGGCCAAAATGTGCTTTTCAGAGGCTGAAAAGCATGTTTTGGCCGAGTATGATAATTTTCATTAAAACTTGATTTCTATCACTTCGAATGATGCCAAATGAATAACTTACTTGAATTGGACCATTTAACACTATGTCCATTGTAGATTTGTGTCTCTGACAGTTCGTTTGGTTGCAGGGGACATATTCAGTTTTTATGGCCAAAATGTGCTTTTCAGGGGCTGAAAACCATGTTTTGGCCGAGTATGATAATTTTCATTAAAACTTGATTTATATCCATTCGAATGATGCCAAATGAATAACTTACTTGAATTGGACCATTTTACACTATGTCCATTGTAGATTTGTGTCTCTGACAGTTCGTTTGGTTGCAGGGGACATATTCACTTTTTATGGCCAAAATGTGCTTTTCAGGGGCTGAAAAGCATGTTTTGGCCGAGTATGATAATTTTCATTAAAACTTAATTTCTATCACTTAGAATGATGCCAAATGAATAACTTACTTGAATTGGACCATTTTACACTATGTCCATTGTAGATTTGTGTCTCTGACAGTTCGTTTGGTTGCAGGGGACATATTCAGTTTTTATGGCCAAAATGTGCTTTTCAGAGGCTGAAAAGCATGTTTTGGTCGAGTATGATAATTTTCATTAAAACTTGATTTGTATCACTTTGAATGATGCCAAATGAATAACTTACTTGAATTGGACCATTTTACACTATGTCCATTGTAGATTTCTGTCTCCGACAGTTCGTTTGGTTGCAGGGGACATTTTCAGTTTTTATGGCTAAAATGTGCTTTTCAGAGGCTGAAAAGCATGTTTTGGCCGAGTATGATAATTTTCATTAAAACTTGATTTCTATCCATTCGAATGATGCCAAATGAATAACTTACTTGAATTTGACCATTTTACACTATGTCCATGGTAGATTTGTGTCTCTGACAGTTCGTTTGGTTGCCGGGGACATATTCGGTTTTTATGGCCAAAATGTGCTTTTCAGGGGCTGAAAAGCACGTTTTGGCCGAGTATGATAATTTTCATTAAAACTTGATTTCTATCCATTCGAATGATGCCAAATGAATAACTTACTTGAATTGGACCATTTTACACTATGTCCATTGTAGATTTGTGTCTCCGACAGTTCGTTTGGTTGCAGGGGACATTTTCAGTTTTTATGGCCAAAATGTGCTTTTCAGAGGCTGAAAAGCATGTTTTGGCGGAGTATGATAATTTTCATTAAAACTTGATTTGTATCACTTTGAATCATGCCAAATGAATAACTTACTTGAATTGGACCATTTTACACTATGTCCATTGTAGATTTCTGTCTCCGACAGTTCGTTTGGTTGCAGGGGACATTTTCAGTTTTTATGGCTAAAATGTGCTTTTCAGAGGCTGAAAAGCATGTTTTGGCCGAGTATGATAATTTTCATTAAAACTTGATTTCTATCCATTCGAATGATGCCAAATGAATAACTTACTTGAATTTGACCATTTTACACTATGTCCATGGTAGATTTGTGTCTCTGACAGTTCGTTTGGTTGCCGGGGACATATTCAGTTTTTATGGCCAAAATGTGCTTTTCAGGGGCTGAAAAGCACGTTTTGGCCGAGTATGATAATTTTCATTAAAACTTGATTTCTATCCATTCGAATGATGCCAAATGAATAACTTACTTGAATTGGACCATTTTACACTATGTCCATTGTAGATTTGTGTCTCCGACAGTTCGTTTGGTTGCAGGGGACATTTTCAGTTTTTATGGCCAAAATGTGCTTTTCAGAGGCTGAAAAGCATGTTTTGGCCGAGTATGATAATTTTCATTAAAACTTGATTTCTATCACTTCGAATGATGCCAAATGAATAACTTACTTGAATTGGACCATTTTACACTATGTCCATTGTAGATTTGTGTCTCCGACAGTTCGTTTGGTTGCAGGGGACATTTTCAGTTTTTATGGCCAAAATGTGCTTTTCAGAGGCTGAAAAGCATGTTTTGGCCGAGTATGATGATTTTCATCAAAACTTAATTTCTATCACTTCGAATGATGCCAAATGAATAACTTACTTGAATTGGACCATTTTACACTATGGTCATTGTAGATTTGTGTCTCTGACAGTTCGTTTGGTTGCAGGGGACATATTCAGTTTTTATGGCCAAAATGTGCTTTTCAGGGGCTGAAAACCATGTTTTGGCAGAGTATGATAATTTTCATTAAAACTTGATTTCTATCCATTCGAATGATGCCAAATGAATAACTTACTTGAATTGGACCATTTTACACTATGTCCATTGTAGATTTGTGTCTCTGACAGTTCGTTTGGTTGCAGGGGACATATTCACTTTTTATGGCCAAAATGTGCTTTTCAGGGGCTGAAAAGCATGTTTTGTCCGAGTATGATAATTTTCATTAAAACTTAATTTCTATCACTTCGAATGATGCCAAATGAATAACTTACTTGAATTGGACCATTTTACACTATGTCCATTGTAGATTTGTGTCTCTGACAGTTCGTTTGGTTGCAGGGGACATATTCAGTTTTTATGGCCAAAATGTGCTTTTCAGAGGCTGAAAAGCATGTTTTGGCCGAGTATGATAATTTTCATTAAAACTTGATTTCTATCACTTCGAATGATGCCAAATGAATAACTTACTTGAATTGGACCATTTAACACTATGTCCATTGTAGATTTGTGTCTCTGACAGTTCGTTTGGTTGCAGGGGACATATTCAGTTTTTATGGCCAAAATGTGCTTTTCAGGGGCTGAAAAGCATGTTTTGGCCGAGTATGATAATTTTCATTAAAACTTGATTTCTATCCATTCGAATGATGCCAAATGAATAACTTACTTGAATTGGACCATTTTACACTATGTCCATTGTAGATTTGTGTCTCTGACAGTTCGTTTGGTTGCAGGGGACATATTCACTTTTTATGGCCAAAATGTGCTTTTCAGGGGCTGAAAAGCATGTTTTGGCCGAGTATGATAATTTTCATTAAAACTTAATTTCTATCACTTCGAATGATGCCAAATGAATAACTTACTTGAATTGGACCATTTTACACTATGTCCATTGTAGATTTGTGTCTCTGACAGTTCGTTTGGTTGCAGGGGACATTTTCAGTTTTTATGGCTAAAATGTGCTTTTCAGAGGCTGAAAAGCATGTTTTGGCCGAGTATGATAATTTTCATTAAAACTTGATTTCTATCCATTCGAATGATGCCAAATGAATAACTTACTTGAATTGGACCATTTTACACTATGTCCATTGTAGATTTGTGTCTCTGACAGTTCGTTTGGTTGCAGGGGACATATTCACTTTTTATGGCCAAAATGTGCTTTTCAGAGGCTGAAAAGCATGTTTTGGCCGAGTATGATAATTTTCATTAAAACTTGATTTCTATCCATTCGAATGATGCCAAATGAATAACTTACTTGAATTGGACCATTTTACAATATGTCCATTGTAGATTTGTGTCTCCGACAGTTCGTTTGGTTGCAGGGGACATTTTCAGTTTTTATGGCCAAAATGTGCTTTTCAGAGGCTGAAAAGCATGTTTTGGCCGAGTATGATAATTTTCATTAAAACTTGATTTCTATCACTTCGAATGTTGCCAAATGAATAACTTACTTGAATTGGACCATTTTACACTATGTCCATTGTAGATTTGTGTCTCCGACAGTTCGTTTGGTTGCAGGGGACATTTTCAGTTTTTATGGCCAAAATGTGCTTTTCAGAGGCTGAAAAGCATGTTTTGGCCGAGTATGATGATTTTCATCAAAACTTAATTTCTATCACTTCGAATGATGCCAAATGAATAACTTACTTGAATTGGACCATTTTACACTATGGTCATTGTAGATTTGTGTCTCTGACAGTTCGTTTGGTTGCAGGGGACATATTCAGTTTTTATGGCCAAAATGTGCTTTTCAGGGGCTGAAAACCATGTTTTGGCAGAGTATGATAATTTTCATTAAAACTTGATTTCTATCCATTCGAATGATGCCAAATGAATAACTTACTTGAATTGGACCATTTTACACTATGTCCATTGTAGATTTGTGTCTCTGACAGTTCGTTTGGTTGCAGGGGACATATTCACTTTTTATGGCCAAAATGTGCTTTTCAGGGGCTGAAAAGCATGTTTTGGCCGAGTATGATAATTTTCATTAAAACTTAATTTCTATCACTTCGAATGATGCCAAATGAATAACTTACTTGAATTGGACCATTTTACACTATGTCCATTGTAGATTTGTGTCTCTGACAGTTCGTTTGGTTGCAGGGGACATATTCAGTTTTTATGGCCAAAATGTGCTTTTCAGAGGCTGAAAAGCATGTTTTGGCCGAGTATGATAATTTTCATTAAAACTTGATTTGTATCACTTTGAATGATGCCAAATGAATAACTTACTTGAATTGGACCATTTTACACTATGTCCATTGTAGATTTCTGTCTCCGAAAGTTCGTTTGGTTGCAGGGGACATTTTCAGTTTTTATGGCTAAAATGTGCTTTTCAGAGGCTGAAAAGCATGTTTTGGCCGAGTATGATAATTTTCATTAAAACTTGATTTCTATCCATTCGAATGATGCCAAATGAATAACTTACTTGAATTTGACCATTTTACACTATGTCCATTGTAGATTTGTGTCTCTGACAGTTCGTTTGGTTGCCGGGGACATATTCAGTTTTTATGGCCAAAATGTGCTTTTCAGGGGCTGAAAAGCACGTTTTGGCCGAGTATGATAATTTTCATTAAAACTTGATTTCTATCCATTCGAATGATGCCAAATGAATAACTTACTTGAATTGGACCATTTTACAATATGTCCATTGTAGATTTGTGTCTCCGACAGTTCGTTTGGTTGCATGGGACATTTTCAGTTTTTATGGCCAAAATGTGCTTTTCAGAGGCTGAAAAGCATGTTTTGGCCGAGTATGATAATTTTCATTAAAACTTGATTTCTATCACTTCGAATGATGCCAAATGAATAACTTACTTGAACTGGACCATTTTACACTATGTCCATTGTAGATTTGTGTCTCCGACAGTTCGTTTGGTTGCAGGGGACATTTTCAGTTTTTATGGCCAAAATGTGCTTTTCAGAGGCTGAAAAGCATGTTTTGGCCGAGTATGATGATTTTCATCAAAACTTAATTTCTATCACTTCGAATGATGCCAAATGAATAACTTACTTGAATTGGACCATTTTACACTATGGTCATTGTAGATTTGTGTCTCTGACAGTTCGTTTGGTTGCAGGGGACATATTCAGTTTTTATGGCCAAAATGTGCTTTTCAGGGGCTGAAAACCATGTTTTGGCAGAGTATGATAATTTTCATTAAAACTTGATTTCTATCCATTCGAATGATGCCAAATGAATACCTTACTTGAATTGGACCATTTTACACTATGTCCATTGTAGATTTGTGTCTCTGACAGTTCGTTTGGTTGCAGGGGACATATTCACTTTTTATGGCCAAAATGTGCTTTTCAGGGGCTGAAAAGCATGTTTTGGCCGAGTATGATAATTTTCATTAAAACTTAATTTCTATCACTTCGAATGATGCCAAATGAATAACTTACTTGAATTGGACCATTTTACACTATGTCCATTGTAGATTTGTGTCTCTGACAGTTCGTTTGGTTGCAGGGGACATATTCAGTTTTTATGGCCAAAATGTGCTTTTCAGAGGCTGAAAAGCATGTTTTGGCCGAGTATGATAATTTTCATTAAAACTTGATTTGTATCACTTTGAATGATGCCAAATGAATAACTTACTTGAATTGGACCATTTTACACTATGTCCATTGTAGATTTCTGTCTCCGACAGTTCGTTTGGTTGCAGGGGACATTTTCAGTTTTTATGGCTAAAATGTGCTTTTCAGAGGCTGAAAAGCATGTTTTGGCCGAGTATGATAATTTTCATTAAAACTTGATTTCTATCACTTCGAATGATGCCAAATGAATAACTTACTTGAATTGGACCATTTTACACTATGTCCATTGTAGATTTCTGTCCCGATAGTTCCTTTGGTTGCAGGGGACATTTTCAGTTTTTATGGCCAAAATGTGCTTTTCAGAGGCTGAAAAGCATGTTTTGGCCGAGTATTCTAATTTTCATTAAAACTTGATTTCTATCACTTCGAATGATGCCAAATGAATAACTTACTTGAATTGGACCATTTAACACTATGTCCATTGTAGATTTGTGTCTCTGACAGTTCGTTTGGTTGCAGGGGACATATTCAGTTTTTATGGCCAAAATGTGCTTTTCAGGGGCTGAAAAGCATGTTTTGGCCGAGTATGATAATTTTCATTAAAACTTGATTTCTATCCATTCGAATGATGCCAAATGAATAACTTACTTGAATTGGACCATTTTACACTATGTCCATTGTAGATTTGTGTCTCTGACAGTTCGTTTGGTTGCAGGGGACATATTCAGTTTTTATGGCCAAAATGTGCTTTTCAGGGGCTGAAAAGCATGTTTTGGCTGAGTATGATAATTTTCATTAAAACTTGATTTCTATCACTTCGAATGATGCCAAATGAATAACTTACTTGAATTGGACCATTTAACACTATGTCCATTGTAGATTTGTGTCTCTGACAGTTCGTTTGGTTGCAGGGGACATATTCAGTTTTTATGGCCAAAATGTGCTTTTCAGGGGCTGAAAAGCATGTTTTGGCCGAGTATGATAATTTTCATTAAAACTTGATTTCTATCCATTCGAATGATGCCAAATGAATAACTTACTTGAATTGGACCATTTTACACTATGTCCATTGTAGATTTGTGTCTCTGACAGTTCGTTTGGTTGCCGGGGACATTTTCAGTTTTTATGGCCAAAATGTGCTTTTCAGAGGCTGAAAAGCATGTTTTGGCCGAGTATGATAATTTTCATTAAAACTTGATTTGTATCACTTTGAATGATGCCAAATGAATAACTTACTTGAATTGGACCATTTTACACTATGTCCATTGTAGATTTCTGTCTCCGACAGTTCGTTTGGTTGCAGGGGACATTTTCAGTTTTTATGGCTAAAATGTGCTTTTCAGAGGCTGAAAAGCATGTTTTGGCCGAGTATGATAATTTTCATTAAAACTTGATTTCTATCACTTCGAATGATGCCAAATGAATAACTTACTTGAATTGGACCATTTTACACTATGTCCATTGTAGATTTCTGTCCCGACAGTTCCTTTGGTTGCAGGGGACATTTTCAGTTTTTATGGCCAAAATGTGCTTTTCAGAGGCTGAAAAGCATGTTTTGGCCGAGTATTCTAATTTTCATTAAAACTTGATTT
Source organism: Stigmatopora argus (assembly GCF_051989625.1). NCBI lineage: Eukaryota > Metazoa > Chordata > Actinopteri > Syngnathiformes > Syngnathidae > Stigmatopora > Stigmatopora argus. The sequence continues at coordinate 710,937 of NC_135387.1, read as the reverse complement.
CTATCACTTCGAATGATGCCAAATGAATAACTTACTTGAATTGGACCATTTAACACTATGTCCATTGTAGATTTGTGTCTCTGACAGTTCGTTTGGTTGCAGGGGACATATTCAGTTTTTATGGCCAAAATGTGCTTTTCAGGGGCTGAAAAGCATGTTTTGGCCGAGTATGATAATTTTCATTAAAACTTGATTTCTATCCATTCGAATGATGCCAAATGAATAACTTACTTGAATTGGACCATTTTACACTATGTCCATTGTAGATTTGTGTCTCTGACAGTTCGTTTGGTTGCAGGGGACATATTCAGTTTTTATGGCCAAAATGTGCTTTTCAGGGGCTGAAAAGCATGTTTTGGCCGAGTATGATAATTTTCATTAAAACTTGATTTCTATCACTTCGAATGATGCCAAATGAATAACTTACTTGAATTGGACCATTTAACACTATGTCCATTGTAGATTTGTGTCTCTGACAGTTCGTTTGGTTGCAGGGGACATATTCAGTTTTTATGGCCAAAATGTGCTTTTCAGGGGCTGAAAAGCATGTTTTGGCCGAGTATGATAATTTTCATTAAAACTTGATTTCTATCCATTCGAATGATGCCAAATGAATAACTTACTTGAATTGGACCATTTTACACTATGTCCATTGTAGATTTGTGTCTCCGACAGTTCGTTTGGTTGCAGGGGACATTTTCAGTTTTTATGGCCAAAATGTGCTTTTCAGAGGCTGAAAAGCATGTTTTGGCCGAGTATGATAATTTTCATTAAAACTTGATTTCTATCTCTTCGAATGTTGCCAAATGAATAACTTACTTGAATTGGACCATTTTACACTATGTCCATTGTAGATTTGTGTCTCCGACAGTTCGTTTGGTTGCAGGGGACATTTTCAGTTTTTATGGCCAAAATGTGCTTTTCAGAGGCTGAAAAGCATGTTTTGGCCGAGTATGATGATTTTCATTAAAACTTAATTTCTATCACTTCGAATGATGCCAAATGAATAACTTACTTGAATTGGACCATTTTACACTATGTCCATTGTAGATTTGTGTCTCTGACAGTTCGTTTGGTTGCAGGGGACATATTCAGTTTTTATGGCCAAAATGTGCTTTTCAGGGGCTGAAAACCATGTTTTGGCCGAGTATGATAATTTTCATTAAAACTTGATTTCTATCCATTCGAATGATGCCAAATGAATAACTTACTTGAATTGGACCATTTTACACTATGTCCATTGTAGATTTGTGTCTCTGACAGTTCGTTTGGTTGCAGGGGACATATACAGTTTTTATGGCCAAAATGTGCTTTTCAGGGGCTGAAAAGCACGTTTTGGCAGAGTATGATAATTTTCATTAAAACTTGATTTCTATCCATTCGAATGATGCCAAATGAATAACTTACTTGAATTGGACCATTTTACACTATGTCCATTGTAGATTTGTGTCTCTGACAGTTCGTTTGGTTGCCGGGGACATTTTCAGTTTTTATGGCCAAAATGTGCTTTTCAGAGGCTGAAAAGCATGTTTTGTCCGAGTATGATGATTTTCATTAAAACTTAATTTCTATCACTTCGAATGATGCCAAATGAATAACTTACTTGAATTGGACCATTTTACACTATGTCCATTGTAGATTTCTGTCTCCGACAGTTCGTTTGGTTGCAGGGGACATTTTCAGTTTTTATGGCTAAAATGTGCTTTTCAGAGGCTGAAAAGCATGTTTTGGCCGAGTATGATAATTTTCATTAAAACTTGATTTCTATCACTTCGAATGATGCCAAATGAATAACTTACTTGAATTGGACCATTTTACACTATGTCCATTGTAGATTTCTGTCCCGACAGTTCCTTTGGTTGCAGGGGACATTTTCAGTTTTTATGGCCAAAATGTGCTTTTCAGAGGCTGAAAAGCATGTTTTGGCCGAGTATTCTAATTTTCATTAAAACTTGATTTCTATCACTTCGAATGATGCCAAATGAATAACTTACTTGAATTGGACCATTTAACACTATGTCCATTGTAGATTTGTGTCTCTGACAGTTCGTTTGGTTGCAGGGGACATATTCACTTTTTATGGCCAAAATGTGCTTTTCAGGGGCTGAAAAGCATGTTTTGGCCGAGTATGATAATTTTCATTAAAACTTAATTTCTATCACTTCGAATGATGCCAAATGAATAACTTACTTGAATTGGACCATTTTACACTATGTCCATTGTAGATTTGTGTCTCTGACAGTTCGTTTGGTTGCCGGGGACATTTTCAGTTTTTATGGCCAAAATGTGCTTTTCAGAGGCTGAAAAGCATGTTTTGTCCGAGTATGATGATTTTCATTAAAACTTAATTTCTATCACTTCGAATGATGCCAAATGAATAACTTACTTGAATTGGACCATTTTACACTATGTCCATTGTAGATTTCTGTCTCCGACAGTTCGTTTGGTTGCAGGGGACATTTTCAGTTTTTATGGCTAAAATGTGCTTTTCAGAGGCTGAAAAGCATGTTTTGGCCGAGTATGATAATTTTCATTAAAACTTGATTTCTATCACTTCGAATGATGCCAAATGAATAACTTACTTGAATTGGACCATTTTACACTATGTCCATTGTAGATTTCTGTCCCGACAGTTCCTTTGGTTGCAGGGGACATTTTCAGTTTTTATGGCCAAAATGTGCTTTTCAGAGGCTGAAAAGCATGTTTTGGCCGAGTATTCTAATTTTCATTAAAACTTGATTTCTATCACTTCGAATGATGCCAAATGAATAACTTACTTGAATTGGACCATTTAACACTATGTCCATTGTAGATTTGTGTCTCTGACAGTTCGTTTGGTTGCAGGGGACATATTCAGTTTTTATGGCCAAAATGTGCTTTTCAGGGGCTGAAAAGCATGTTTTGGCCGAGTATGATAATTTTCATTAAAACTTGATTTCTATCCATTCGAATGATGCCAAATGAATAACTTACTTGAATTGGACCATTTTACACTATGTCCATTGTAGATTTGTGTCTCTGACAGTTCGTTTGGTTGCAGGGGACATATTCAGTTTTTATGGCCAAAATGTGCTTTTCAGGGGCTGAAAAGCATGTTTTGGCCGAGTATGATAATTTTCATTAAAACTTGATTTCTATCACTTCGAATGATGCCAAATGAATAACTTACTTGAATTGGACCATTTAACACTATGTCCATTGTAGATTTGTGTCTCTGACAGTTCGTTTGGTTGCATGGGACATATTCAGTTTTTATGGCCAAAATGTGCTTTTCAGGGGCTGAAAAGCATGTTTTGGCCGAGTATGATAATTTTCATTAAAACTTGATTTCTATCCATTCGAATGATGCCAAATGAATAACTTACTTGAATTGGACCATTTTACACTATGTCCATTGTAGATTTGTGTCTCCGACAGTTCGTTTGGTTGCAGGGGACATTTTCAGTTTTTATGGCCAAAATGTGCTTTTCAGAGGCTGAAAAGCATGTTTTGGCCGAGTATGATAATTTTCATTAAAACTTGATTTCTATCTCTTCGAATGTTGCCAAATGAATAACTTACTTGAATTGGACCATTTTACACTATGTCCATTGTAGATTTGTGTCTCCGACAGTTCGTTTGGTTGCAGGGGACATTTTCAGTTTTTATGGCCAAAATGTGCTTTTCAGAGGCTGAAAAGCATGTTTTGGCCGAGTATGATGATTTTCATTAAAACTTAATTTCTATCACTTCGAATGATGCCAAATGAATAACTTACTTGAATTGGACCATTTTACACTATGTCCATTGTAGATTTGTGTCTCTGACAGTTCGTTTGGTTGCAGGGGACATATTCAGTTTTTATGGCCAAAATGTGCTTTTCAGGGGCTGAAAACCATGTTTTGGCCGAGTATGATAATTTTCATTAAAACTTGATTTCTATCCATTCGAATGATGCCAAATGAATAACTTACTTGAATTGGACCATTTTACACTATGTCCATTGTAGATTTGTGTCTCTGACAGTTCGTTTGGTTGCAGGGGACATATACAGTTTTTATGGCCAAAATGTGCTTTTCAGGGGCTGAAAAGCACGTTTTGGCAGAGTATGATAATTTTCATTAAAACTTGATTTCTATCCATTCGAATGATGCCAAATGAATAACTTACTTGAATTGGACCATTTTACACTATGTCCATTGTAGATTTGTGTCTCTGACAGTTCGTTTGGTTGCAGGGGACATATGCACTTTTTATGGCCAAAATGTGCTTTTCAGGGGCTGAAAAGCATGTTTTGGCCGAGTATGATAATTTTCATTAAAACTTAATTTCTATCACTTCGAATGATGCCAAATGAATAACTTACTTGAATTGGACCATTTTACACTATGTCCATTGTAGATTTGTGTCTCTGACAGTTCGTTTGGTTGCCGGGGACATTTTCAGTTTTTATGGCCAAAATGTGCTTTTCAGAGGCTGAAAAGCATGTTTTGTCCGAGTATGATGATTTTCATTAAAACTTAATTTCTATCACTTCGAATGATGCCAAATGAATAACTTACTTGAATTGGACCATTTTACACTATGTCCATTGTAGATTTCTGTCTCCGACAGTTCGTTTGGTTGCAGGGGACATTTTCAGTTTTTATGGCTAAAATGTGCTTTTCAGAGGCTGAAAAGCATGTTTTGGCCGAGTATGATAATTTTCATTAAAACTTGATTTCTATCACTTCGAATGATGCCAAATGAATAACTTACTTGAATTGGACCATTTTACACTATGTCCATTGTAGATTTCTGTCCCGACAGTTCCTTTGGTTGCAGGGGACATTTTCAGTTTTTATGGCCAAAATGTGCTTTTCAGAGGCTGAAAAGCATGTTTTGGCCGAGTATTCTAATTTTCATTAAAACTTGATTTCTATCACTTCGAATGATGCCAAATGAATAACTTACTTGAATTGGACCATTTAACACTATGTCCATTGTAGATTTGTGTCTCTGACAGTTCGTTTGGTTGCAGGGGACATATTCAGTTTTTATGGCCAAAATGTGCTTTTCAGGGGCTGAAAAGCATGTTTTGGCCGAGTATGATAATTTTCATTAAAACTTGATTTCTATCCATTCGAATGATGCCAAATGAATAACTTACTTGAATTGGACCATTTTACACTATGTCCATTGTAGATTTGTGTCTCTGACAGTTCGTTTGGTTGCAGGGGACATATTCAGTTTTTATGGCCAAAATGTGCTTTTCAGGGGCTGAAAAGCATGTTTTGGCCGAGTATGATAATTTTCATTAAAACTTGATTTCTATCACTTCGAATGATGCCAAATGAATAACTTACTTGAATTGGACCATTTAACACTATGTCCATTGTAGATTTGTGTCTCTGACAGTTCGTTTGGTTGCAGGGGACATATTCAGTTTTTATGGCCAAAATGTGCTTTTCAGGGGCTGAAAAGCATGTTTTGGCCGAGTATGATAATTTTCATTAAAACTTGATTTCTATCACTTCGAATGATGCCAAATGAATAACTTACTTGAATTGGACCATTTTACACTATGTCCATTGTAGATTTGTGTCTCTGACAGTTCGTTTGGTTGCAGGGGACATATTCAGTTTTTATGGCCAAAATGTGCTTTTCAGAGGCTGAAAAGCATGTTTTGGCCGAGTATGATAATTTTCATTAAAACTTGATTTGTATCACTTTGAATGATGCCAAATGAATAACTTACTTGAATTGGACCATTTTACACTATGTCCATTGTAGATTTCTGTCTCCGACAGTTCGTTTGGTTGCAGGGGACATTTTCAGTTTTTATGGCTAAAATGTGCTTTTCAGAGGCTGAAAAGCATGTTTTGGCCGAGTATGATAATTTTCATTAAAACTTGATTTCTATCACTTCGAATGATGCCAAATGAATAACTTACTTGAATTGGACCATTTTACACTATGTCCATTGTAGATTTCTGTCCCGACAGTTCCTTTGGTTGCAGGGGACATTTTCAGTTTTTATGGCCAAAATGTGCTTTTCAGAAGCTGAAAAGCATGTTTTGGCCGAGTATTCTAATTTTCATTAAAACTTGATTTCTATCACTTCGAATGATGCCAAATGAATAACTTACTTGAATTGGACCATTTAACACTCTGTCCATTGTAGATTTGTGTCTCTGACAGTTCGTTTGGTTGCAGGGGACAAATTCAGTTTTTATGGCCAAAATGTGCTTTTCAGGGGCTGAAAAGCATGTTTTGGCCGAGTATGATAATTTTCATTAAAACTTGATTTCTATCCATTCGAATGATGCCAAATGAATAACTTACTTGAATTGGACCATTTTACACTATGTCCATTGTAGATTTGTGTCTCTGACAGTTCGTTTGGTTGCAGGGGACATATTCAGTTTTTATGGCCAAAATGTGCTTTTCAGGGGCTGAAAAGCATGTTTTGGCCGAGTATGATAATTTTCATTAAAACTTGATTTCTATCACTTCGAATGATGCCAAATGAATAACTTACTTGAATTGGACCATTTAACACTATGTCCATTGTAGATTTGTGTCTCTGACAGTTCGTTTGGTTGCAGGGGACATATTCAGTTTTTATGGCCAAAATGTGCTTTTCAGGGGCTGAAAAGCATGTTTTGGCCGAGTATGATAATTTTCATTAAAACTTGATTTCTATCCATTCGAATGATGCCAAATGAATAACTTACTTGAATTGGACCATTTTACACTATGTCCATTGTAGATTTGTGTCTCTGACAGTTCGTTTGGTTGCCGGGGACATTTTCAGTTTTTATGGCCAAAATGTGCTTTTCAGAGGCTGAAAAGCATGTTTTGGCCGAGTATGATAATTTTCATTAAAACTTGATTTGTATCACTTTGAATGATGCCAAATGAATAACTTACTTGAATTGGACCATTTTACACTATGTCCATTGTAGATTTCTGTCTCCGACAGTTCGTTTGGTTGCAGGGGACATTTTCATTTTTTATGGCTAAAATGTGCTTTTCAGAGGCTGAAAAGCATGTTTTGGCCGAGTATGATAATTTTCATTAAAACTTGATTTCTATCACTTCGAATGATGCCAAATGAATAACTTACTTGAATTGGACCATTTTACACTATGTCCATTGTAGATTTCTGTCCCGACAGTTCCTTTGGTTGCAGGGGACATTTTCAGTTTTTATGGCCAAAATGTGCTTTTCAGAGGCTGAAAAGCATGTTTTGGCCGAGTATTCTAATTTTCATTAAAACTTGATTTCTATCACTTCGAATGATGCCAAATGAATAACTTACTTGAATTGGACCATTTAACACTATGTCCATTGTAGATTTGTGTCTCTGACAGTTCGTTTGGTTGCAGGGGACATATTCAGTTTTTATGGCCAAAATGTGCTTTTCAGGGGCTGAAAAGCATGTTTTGGCCGAGTATGATAATTTTCATTAAAACTTGATTTCTATCCATTCGAATGATGCCAAATGAATAACTTACTTGAATTGGACCATTTTACACTATGTCCATTGTAGATTTGTGTCTCTGACAGTTCGTTTGGTTGCAGGGGACATATTCAGTTTTTATGGCCAAAATGTGCTTTTCAGGGGCTGAAAAGCATGTTTTGGCCGAGTATGATAATTTTCATTAAAACTTGATTTCTATCACTTCGAATGATGCCAAATGAATAACTTACTTGAATTGGACCATTTAACACTATGCCCATTGTAGATTTGTGTCTCTGACAGTTCGTTTGGTTGCAGGGGACATATTCAGTTTTTATGGCCAAAATGTGCTTTTCAGGGGCTGAAAAGCATGTTTTGGCCGAGTATGATAATTTTCATTAAAACTTGATTTCTATCCATTCGAATGATGCCAAATGAATAACTTACTTGAATTGGACCATTTTACACTATGTCCATTGTAGATTTGTGTCTCCGACAGTTCGTTTGGTTGCAGGGGACATTTTCAGTTTTTATGGCCAAAATGTGCTTTTCAGAGGCTGAAAAGCATGTTTTGGCCGAGTATGATAATTTTCATTAAAACTTGATTTCTATCTCTTCGAATGTTGCCAAATGAATAACTTACTTGAATTGGACCATTTTACACTATGTCCATTGTAGATTTGTGTCTCCGACAGTTCGTTTGGTTGCAGGGGACATATTCACTTTTTATGGCTAAAATGTGCTTTTCAGGGGCTGAAAAGCATGTTTTGGCCGAGTATGATAATTTTCATTAAAACTTAATTTCTATCACTTCGAATGATGCCAAATGAATAACTTACTTGATTTGGACCATTTTACACTATGTCCATTGTAGATTTGTGTCTCTGACAGTTCGTTTGGTTGCCGGGGACATTTTCAGTTTTTATGGCCAAAATGTGCTTTTCAGAGGCTGAAAAGCATGTTTTGTCCGAGTATGATGATTTTCATTAAAACTTAATTTCTATCACTTCGAATGATGCCAAATGAATAACTTACTTGAATTGGACCATTTTACACTATGTCCATTGTAGATTTCTGTCTCCGACAGTTCGTTTGGTTGCAGGGGACATTTTCAGTTTTTATGGCTAAAATGTGCTTTTTCAGAGGCTGAAAAGCATGTTTTGGCCGAGTATGATAATTTTCATTAAAACTTGATTTCTATCACTTCGAATGATGCCAAATGAATAACTTACTTGAATTGAACCATTTTACACTATGTCCATTGTAGATTTCTGTCCCGACAGTTCCTTTGGTTGCAGGGGACATTTTCAGTTTTTATGGCCAAAATGTGCTTTTCAGAGGCTGAAAAGCATGTTTTGGCCGAGTATTCTAATTTTCATTAAAACTTGATTTCTATCACTTCGAATGATGCCAAATGAATAACTTACTTGAATTGGACCATTTAACACTATGTCCATTGTAGATTTGTGTCTCTGACAGTTCGTTTGGTTGCAGGGGACATATTCACTTTTTATGGCCAAAATGTGCTTTTCAGGGGCTGAAAAGCATGTTTTGGCCGAGTATGATAATTTTCATTAAAACTTAATTTCTATCACTTCGAATGATGCCAAATGAATAACTTACATGAATTGGACCATTTTACACTATGTCCATTGTAGATTTGTGTCTCTGACAGTTCGTTTGGTTGCCGGGGACATTTTCAGTTTTTATGGCCAAAATGTGCTTTTCAGAGGCTGAAAAGCATGTTTTGTCCGAGTATGATGATTTTCATTAAAACTTAATTTCTATCACTTCGAATGATGCCAAATGAATAACTTACTTGAATTGGACCATTTTACACTATGTCCATTGTAGATTTCTGTCTCCGACAGTTCGTTTGGTTGCAGGGGACATTTTCAGTTTTTATGGCTAAAATGTGCTTTTCAGAGGCTGAAAAGCATGTTTTGGCCGAGTATGATAATTTTCATTAAAACTTGATTTCTATCACTTCGAATGATGCCAAATGAATAACTTACTTGAATTGGACCATTTTACACTATGTCCATTGTAGATTTCTGTCCCGACAGTTCCTTTGGTTGCAGGGGACATTTTCAGTTTTTATGGCCAAAATGTGCTTTTCAGAGGCTGAAAAGCATGTTTTGGCCGAGTATTCTAATTTTCATTAAAACTTGATTTCTATCACTTCGAATGATGCCAAATGAATAACTTACTTGAATTGGACCATTTAACACTATGTCCATTGTAGATTTGTGTCTCTGACAGTTCGTTTGGTTGCAGGGGACATATTCAGTTTTTATGGCCAAAATGTGCTTTTCAGTGGCTGAAAAGCATGTTTTGGCCGAGTATGATAATTTTCATTAAAACTTGATTTCTATCCATTCGAATGATGCCAAATGAATAACTTACTTGAATTGGACCATTTTACACTATGTCCATTGTAGATTTGTGTCTCTGACAGTTCGTTTGGTTGCAGGGGACATATTCAGTTTTTATGGCCAAAATGTGCTTTTCAGGGGCTGAAAAGCATGTTTTGGCCGAGTATGATAATTTTCATTAAAACTTGATTTCTATCACTTCGAATGATGCCAAATGAATAACTTACTTGAATTGGACCATTTAACACTATGTCCATTGTAGATTTGTGTCTCTGACAGTTCGTTTGGTTGCAGGGGACATATTCAGTTTTTATGGCCAAAATGTGCTTTTCAGGGGCTGAAAAGCATGTTTTGGCCGAGTATGATAATTTTCATTAAAACTTGATTTCTATCCATTCGAATGATGCCAAATGAATAACTTACTTGAATTGGACCATTTTACACTATGTCCATTGTAGATTTGTGTCTCCGACAGTTCGTTTGGTTGCAGGGGACATTTTCAGTTTTTATGGCCAAAATGTGCTTTTCAGAGGCTGAAAAGCATGTTTTGGCCGAGTATGATAATTTTCATTAAAACTTGATTTCTATCTCTTCGAATGTTGCCAAATGAATAACTTACTTGAATTGGACCATTTTACACTATGTCCATTGTAGATTTGTGTCTCCGACAGTTCGTTTGGTTGCAGGGGACATTTTCAGTTTTTATGGCCAAAATGTGCTTTTCAGAGGCTGAAAAGCATGTTTTGGCCGAGTATGATGATTTTCATTAAAACTTAATTTCTATCACTTCGAATGATGCCAAATGAATAACTTACTTGAATTGGACCATTTTACACTATGTCCATTGTAGATTTGTGTCTCTGACAGTTCGTTTGGTTGCAGGGGACATATTCAGTTTTTATGGCCAAAATGTGCTTTTCAGGGGCTGAAAACCATGTTTTGGCCGAGTATGATAATTTTCATTAAAACTTGATTTCTATCCATTCGAATGATGCCAAATGAATAACTTACTTGAATTGGACCATTTTACACTATGTCCATTGTAGATTTGTGTCTCTGACAGTTCGTTTGGTTGCAGGGGACATATACAGTTTTTATGGCCAAAATGTGCTTTTCAGGGGCTGAAAAAAACGTTTTGGCAGAGTATGATAATTTTCATTAAAACTTGATTTCTATCCATTCGAATGATGCCAAATGAATAACTTACTTGAATTGGACCATTTTACACTATGTCCATTGTAGATTTGTGTCTCTGACAGTTCGTTTGGTTGCAGGGGACATATTCACTTTTTATGGCCAAAATGTGCTTTTCAGGGGCTGAAAAGCATGTTTTGGCCGAGTATGATAATTTTCATTAAAACTTAATTTCTATCACTTCGAATGATGCCAAATGAATAACTTACTTGAATTGGACCATTTTACACTATGTCCATTGTAGATTTGTGTCTCTGACAGTTCGTTTGGTTGCCGGGGACATTTTCAGTTTTTATGGCCAAAATGTGCTTTTCAGAGGCTGAAAAGCATGTTTTGTCCGAGTATGATGATTTTCATTAAAACTTAATTTCTATCACTTCGAATGATGCCAAATGAATAACTTACTTGAATTGGACCATTTTACACTATGTCCATTGTAGATTTGTGTCTCTGACAGTTCGTTTGGTTGCCGGGGACATTTTCAGTTTTTATGGCCAAAATGTGCTTTTCAGAGGCTGAAAAGCATGTTTTGTCCGAGTATGATGATTTTCATTAAAACTTAATTTCTATCACTTCGAATGATGCCAAATGAATAACTTACTTGAATTGGACCATTTTACACTATGTCCATTGTAGATTTCTGTCTCCGACAGTTCGTTTGGTTGCAGGGGACATTTTCAGTTTTTATGGCCAAAATGTGCTTTTCAGAGGCTGAAAAGCATGTTTTGGCCGAGTATGATAATTTTCATTAAAACTTGATTTCTATCACTTCGAATGATGCCAAATGAATAACTTACTTGAATTGGACCATTTTACACTATGTCCATTGTAGATTTCTGTCCCGACAGTTCCTTTGGTTGCAGGGGACATTTTCAGTTTTTATGGCCAAAATGTGCTTTTCAGAGGCTGAAAAGCATGTTTTGGCCGAGTATTCTAATTTTCATTAAAACTTGATTTCTATCACTTCGAATGATGCCAAATGAATAACTTACTTGAATTGGACCATTTAACACTATGTCCATTGTAGATTTGTGTCTCTGACAGTTCGTTTGGTTGCCGGGGACATATTCAGTTTTTATGGCCAAAATGTGCTTTTCAGGGGCTGAAAACCATGTTTTGGCCGAGTATGATAATTTTCATTAAAACTTGATTTCTATCCATTCGAATGATGCCAAATGAATAACTTACTTGAATTGGACCATTTTACACTATGTCCATTGTAGATTTGTGTCTCTGACAGTTCGTTTGGTTGCAGGGGACATATACAGTTTTTATGGCCAAAATGTGCTTTTCAGGGGCTGAAAAGCATGTTTTGGCCGAGTATGATAATTTTCATTAAAACTTAATTTCTATCACTTCGAATGATGCCAAATGAATAACTTACTTGAATTGGACCATTTTACACTATGTCCATTGTAGATTTGTGTCTCTGACAGTTCGTTTGGTTGCCGGGGACATTTTCAGTTTTTATGGCCAAAATGTGCTTTTCAGAGGCTGAAAAGCATGTTTTGTCCGAGTATGATGATTTTCATTAAAACTTAATTTCTATCACTTCGAATGATGCCAAATGAATAACTTACTTGAATTGGACCATTTTACACTATGTCCATTGTAGATTTCTGTCTCCGACAGTTCGTTTGGTTGCAGGGGACATTTTCAGTTTTTATGGCTAAAATGTGCTTTTCAGAGGCTGAAAAGCATGTTTTGGCCGAGTATGATAATTTTCATTAAAACTTGATTTCTATCACTTCGAATGATGCCAAATGAATAACTTACTTGAATTGGACCATTTTACACTATGTCCATTGTAGATTTCTGTCCCGACAGTTCCTTTGGTTGCAGGGGACATTTTCAGTTTTTATGGCCAAAATGTGCTTTTCAGAGGCTGAAAAGCATGTTTTGGCCGAGTATTCTAATTTTCATTAAAACTTGATTTCTATCACTTCGAATGATGCCAAATGAATAACTTACTTGAATTGGACCATTTAACACTATGTCCATTGTAGATTTGTGTCTCTGACAGTTCGTTTGGTTGCAGGGGACATATTCAGTTTTTATGGCCAAAATGTGCTTTTCAGGGGCTGAAAAGCATGTTTTGGCCGAGTATGATAATTTTCATTAAAACTTGATTTCTATCCATTCGAATGATGCCAAATGAATAACTTACTTGAATTGGACCATTTTACACTATGTCCATTGTAGATTTGTGTCTCTGACAGTTCGTTTGGTTGCAGGGGACATATTCAGTTTTTATGGCCAAAATGTGCTTTTCAGGGGCTGAAAAGCATGTTTTGGCCGAGTATGATAATTTTCATTAAAACTTGATTTCTATCACTTCGAATGATGCCAAATGAATAACTTACTTGAATTGGACCATTTAACACTATGTCCATTGTAGATTTGTGTCTCTGACAGTTCGTTTGGTTGCAGGGGACATATTCAGTTTTTATGGCCAAAATGTGCTTTTCAGGGGCTGAAAAGCATGTTTTGGCCGAGTATGATAATTTTCATTAAAACTTGATTTCTATCACTTTGAATGATGCCAAATTAATAACTTACTTGAATTGGACCATTTTACACTATGTCCATTGTAGATTTCTGTCTCCGACAGTTCGTTTGGTTGCAGGGGACATTTTCAGTTCTTATGGCCAAAATGTGCTTTTCAGAGGCTGAAAAGCATGTTTTGGCCGAGTATGATAATTTTCATTAAAACTTGATTTCTATCCATTCGAATGATGCCAAATGAATAACTTACTTGAATTGGACCATTTTACACTATGTCCATTGTAGATTTGTGTCTCCGACAGTTCGTTTGGTTGCAGGGGACATTTTCAGTTTTTATGGCCAAAATGTGCTTTTCAGAGGCTGAAAAGCATGTTTTGGCCGAGTATGATAATTTTCATTAAAACTTGATTTCTATCTCTTCGAATGTTGCCAAATGAATAACTTACTTGAATTGGACCATTTTACACTATGTCCATTGTAGATTTGTGTCTCCGACAGTTCGTTTGGTTGCAGGGGACATTTTCAGTTTTTATGGCCAAAATGTGCTTTTCAGAGGCTGAAAAGCATGTTTTGGCCGAGTATGATGATTTTCATTAAAACTTAATTTCTATCACTTCGAATGATGCCAAATGAATAACTTACTTGAATTGGACCATTTTACACTATGTCCATTGTAGATTTGTGTCTCTGACAGTTCGTTTGGTTGCAGGGGACATTTTCAGTTTTTATGGCCAAAATGTGCTTTTCAGGGGCTGAAAACCATGTTTTGGCCGAGTATGATAATTTTCATTAAAACTTGATTTCTATCCATTCGAATGATGCCAAATGAATAACTTACTTGAATTGGACCATTTTACACTATGTCCATTGTAGATTTGTGTCTCTGACAGTTCGTTTGGTTGCAGGGGACATATACAGTTTTTATGGCCAAAATGTGCTTTTCAGGGGCTGAAAAGCACGTTTTGGCAGAGTATGATAATTTTCATTAAAACTTGATTTCTATCCATTCGAATGATGCCAAATGAATAACTTACTTGAATTGGACCATTTTACACTATGTCCATTGTAGATTTGTGTCTCTGACAGTTCGTTTGGTTGCAGGGGACATATTCACTTTTTATGGCCAAAATGTGCTTTTCAGGGGCTGAAAAGCATATTTTGGCCGAGTATGATAATTTTCATTAAAACTTGATTTCTATCACTTCGAATGATGCCAAATGAATAACTTACTTGAATTGGACCATTTTACACTATGCCCATTGTAGATTTGTGTCTCCGACAGTTCGTTTGGTTGCAGGGGACATTTTCAGTTTTTATTGCCAAAATGTGCTTTTCAGAGGCTGAAAAGCATGTTTTGGCCGAGTATGATAATTTTCATTAAAACTTGATTTCTATCCATTCGAATGATGCCAAATGAATAACTTACTTGAATTGGACCATTTTACACTATGTCCATTGTAGATTTGTGTCTCTGACAGTTTGTTTGGTTGCAGGGGACATATTCAGTTTTTATGGCCAAAATGTGCTTTTCAGGGGCTGAAAAGCATGTTTTGGCCGAGTATGATAATTTTCATTAAAACTTGATTTCTATCCATTCGAATGATGCCAAATGAATAACTTACTTGAATTGGACCATTTTACACTATGTCCATTGTAGATTTGTGTCTCTGACAGTTCGTTTGGTTGCAGGGGACATATTCAGTTTTTATGGCCAAAATGTGCTTTTCAGGGGCTGAAAAGCATGTTTTGGCCGAGTATGATAATTTTCATTAAAACTTGATTTCTATCCATTCGAATGATGCCAAATGAATAACTTACTTGAATTGGACCATTTTACACTATGTCCATTGTAGATTTGTGTCTCTGACAGTTCGTTTGGTTGCAGGGGACATATTCAGTTTTTATGGCCAAAATGTGCTTTTCAGGGGCTGAAAAGCATGTTTTGGCCGATTATGATAATTTTCATTAAAACTTGATTTCTATCACTTCGAATGATGCCAAATGAATAACTTACTTGAATTGGACCATTTTACACTATGTCCATTGTAGATTTCTGTCCCGACAGTTCGTTTGGTTGCAGGGGACATTTTCAGTTTTTATGGCCAAAATGTGCTTTTCAGAGGCTGAAAAGCATGTTTAGGCCGAGTATGAGAATTTTCATTAAAACTTGATTTCTATCACTTCGAATGATGCCAAATGAATAACTTACTTGAATTGGACCATTTAACACTATGTCCATTGTAGATTTGTGTCTCTGACAGTTCGTTTGGTTGCAGGGGACATATTCAGTTTTTATGGCCAAAATGTGCTTTTCAGGGGCTGAAAAGCATGTTTTGGCCGAGTATGATAATTTTCATTAAAACTTGATTTCTATCCATTCGAATGATGCCAAATGAATAACTTACTTGAATTGGACCATTTTACACTATGTCCATTGTAGATTTGTGTCTCTGACAGTTCGTTTGGTTGCAGGGGACATATACAGTTTTTATGGCCAAAATGTGCTTTTCAGGGGCTGAAAAGGATGTTTTGGCCGAGTATGATAATTTTCATTAAAACTTAATTTCTATCACTTCGAATGATGCCAAATGAATAACTTACTTGAATTGGACCATTTTACACTATGTCCATTGTAGATTTGTGTCTCTGACAGTTCGTTTGGTTGCCGGGGACATTTTCAGTTTTTATGGCCAAAATGTGCTTTTCAGAGGCTGAAAAGCATGTTTTGTCCGAGTATGATGATTTTCATTAAAACTTAATTTCTATCACTTCGAATGATGCCAAATGAATAACTTACTTGAATTGGACCATTTTACACTATGTCCATTGTAGATTTCTGTCTCCGACAGTTCGTTTGGTTGCAGGGGACATTTTCAGTTTTTATGGCTAAAATGTGCTTTTCAGAGGCTGAAAAGCATGTTTTGGCCGAGTATGATAATTTTCATTAAAACTTGATTTCTATCACTTCGAATGATGCCAAATGAATAACTTACTTGAATTGGACCATTTTACACTATGTCCATTGTAGATTTCTGTCCCGACAGTTCCTTTGGTTGCAGGGGACATTTTCAGTTTTTATGGCCAAAATGTGCTTTTCAGAGGCTGAAAAGCATGTTTTGGCCGAGTATTCTAATTTTCATTAAAACTTGATTTCTATCACTTCGAATGATGCCAAATTAATAACTTACTTGAATTGGACCATTTAACACTATGTCCATTGTAGATTTGTGTCTCTGACAGTTCGTTTGGTTGCAGGGGACATATTCAGTTTTTATGGCCAAAATGTGCTTTTCAGGGGCTGAAAAGCATGTTTTGGCCGAGTATGATAATTTTCATTAAAACTTGATTTCTATCCATTCGAATGATGCCAAATGAATAACTTACTTGAATTGGACCATTTTACACTATGTCCATTGTAGATTTGTGTCTCTGACAGTTCGTTTGGTTGCAGGGGACATATTCAGTTTTTATGGCCAAAATGTGCTTTTCAGGGGCTGAAAAGCATGTTTTGGCCGAGTATGATAATTTTCATTAAAACTTGATTTCTATCACTTCGAATGATGCCAAATGAATAACTTACTTGAATTGGACCATTTAACACTATGTCCATTGTAGATTTGTGTCTCTGACAGTTCGTTTGGTTGCAGGGGACATATTCAGTTTTTATGGCCAAAATGTGCTTTTCAGGGGCTGAAAAGCATGTTTTGGCCGAGTATGATAATTTTCATTAAAACTTGATTTCTATCACTTTGAATGATGCCAAATTAATAACTTACTTGAATTGGACCATTTTACACTATGTCCATTGTAGATTTCTGTCTCCGACAGTTCGTTTGGTTGCAGGGGACATTTTCAGTTCTTATGGCCAAAATGTGCTTTTCAGAGGCTGAAAAGCATGTTTTGGCCGAGTATGATAATTTTCATTAAAACTTGATTTCTATCCATTCGAATGATGCCAAATGAATAACTTACTTGAATTGGACCATTTTACACTATGTCCATTGTAGATTTGTGTCTCCGACAGTTCGTTTGGTTGCAGGGGACATTTTCAGTTTTTATGGCCAAAATGTGCTTTTCAGAGGCTGAAAAGCATGTTTTGGCCGAGTATGATAATTTTCATTAAAACTTGATTTCTATCTCTTCGAATGTTGCCAAATGAATAACTTACTTGAATTGGACCATTTTACACTATGTCCATTGTAGATTTGTGTCTCCGACAGTTCGTTTGGTTGCAGGGGACATTTTCAGTTTTTATGGCCAAAATGTGCTTTTCAGAGGCTGAAAAGCATGTTTTGGCCGAGTATGATGATTTTCATTAAAACTTAATTTCTATCACTTCGAATGATGCCAAATGAATAACTTACTTGAATTGGACCATTTTACACTATGTCCATTGTAGATTTGTGTCTCTGACAGTTCGTTTGGTTGCAGGGGACATATTCAGTTTTTATGGCCAAAATGTGCTTTTCAGGGGCTGAAAACCATGTTTTGGCCGAGTATGATAATTTTCATTAAAACTTGATTTCTATCCATTCGAATGATGCCAAATGAATAACTTACTTGAATTGGACCATTTTACACTATGTCCATTGTAGATTTGTGTCTCTGACAGTTCGTTTGGTTGCAGGGGACATATACAGTTTTTATGGCCAAAATGTGCTTTTCAGGGGCTGAAAAGCACGTTTTGGCAGAGTATGATAATTTTCATTAAAACTTGATTTCTATCCATTCGAATGATGCCAAATGAATAACTTACTTGAATTGGACCATTTTACACTATGTCCATTGTAGATTTGTGTCTCTGACAGTTCGTTTGGTTGCAGGGGACATATTCACTTTTTATGGCCAAAATGTGCTTTTCAGGGGCTGAAAAGCATGTTTTGGCCGAGTATGATAATTTTCATTAAAACTTGATTTCTATCACTTCGAATGATGCCAAATGAATAACTTACTTGAATTGGACCATTTTACACTATGCCCATTGTAGATTTGTGTCTCCGACAGTTCGTTTGGTTGCAGGGGACATTTTCAGTTTTTATTGCCAAAATGTGCTTTTCAGAGGCTGAAAAGCATGTTTTGGCCGAGTATGATAATTTTCATTAAAACTTGATTTCTATCCATTCGAATGATGCCAAATGAATAACTTACTTGAATTGGACCATTTTACACTATGTCCATTGTAGATTTGTGTCTCTGACAGTTTGTTTGGTTGCAGGGGACATATTCAGTTTTTATGGCCAAAATGTGCTTTTCAGGGGCTGAAAAGCATGTTTTGGCCGAGTATGATAATTTTCATTAAAACTTGATTTCTATCCATTCGAATGATGCCAAATGAATAACTTACTTGAATTGGACCATTTTACACTATGTCCATTGTAGATTTGTGTCTCTGACAGTTCGTTTGGTTGCAGGGGACATATTCAGTTTTTATGGCCAAAATGTGCTTTTCAGGGGCTGAAAAGCATGTTTTGGCCGAGTATGATAATTTTCATTAAAACTTGATTTCTATCCATTCGAATGATGCCAAATGAATAACTTACTTGAATTGGACCATTTTACACTATGTCCATTGTAGATTTGTGTCTCTGACAGTTCGTTTGGTTGCAGGGGACATATTCAGTTTTTATGGCCAAAATGTGCTTTTCAGGGGCTGAAAAGCATGTTTTGGCCGATTATGATAATTTTCATTAAAACTTGATTTCTATCACTTCGAATGATGCCAAATGAATAACTTACTTGAATTGGACCATTTTACACTATGTCCATTGTAGATTTCTGTCCCGACAGTTCGTTTGGTTGCAGGGGACATTTTCAGTTTTTATGGCCAAAATGTGCTTTTCAGAGGCTGAAAAGCATGTTTAGGCCGAGTATGAGAATTTTCATTAAAACTTGATTTCTATCACTTCGAATGATGCCAAATGAATAACTTACTTGAATTGGACCATTTAACACTATGTCCATTGTAGATTTGTGTCTCTGACAGTTCGTTTGGTTGCAGGGGACATATTCAGTTTTTATGGCCAAAATGTGCTTTTCAGGGGCTGAAAAGCATGTTTTGGCCGAGTATGATAATTTTCATTAAAACTTGATTTCTATCACTTCGAATGATGCCAAATGAATAACTTACTTGAATTGGACCATTTTACACTATGTCCATTGTAGATTTCTGTCCCGACAGTTCGTTTGGTTGCAGGGGACATTTTCAGTTTTTATGGCCAATATTGCTTTTCAGAGGCTGAAAAGCATGTTTTGGCCGAGTATGATAATTTTCATTAAAACTTGATTTCTATCACTGCGAATGATGCCAAATGAATAACTTACTTGAATTGGACCATTTTACACTATGTCCATTGTAGATTTGTGTCTCTGACAGTTCGTTTGGTTGCAGGGGCATATTCAGTTTTTATGGCCAAAATGTGCTTTTCAGGGGCTGAAAAGCATGTTTTGGCCGAGTATGATAATTTTCATTAAAACTTGATTTCTATCCATTCGAATGATGCCAAATGAATAACTTACTTGAATTGGACCATTTTACACTATGTCCATTGTAGATTTGTGTCTCTGACAGTTCGTCTGGTTGCAGGGGACATATTCAGTTTTTATGGCCAAAATGTGCTTTTCAGGGGCTGAAAAGCATGTTTTGGCCGAGTATGATAATTTTCATTAAAACTTGATTTCTATCACTTCGAATGATGCCAAATGAATAACTTACTTGAATTGGACCATTTAACACTATGTCCATTGTAGATTTGTGTCTCTGACAGTTCGTTTGGTTGCAGGGGACATATTCAGTTTTTATGGCCAAAATGTGCTTTTCAGGGGCTGAAAAGCATGTTTTGGCCGAGTATGATAATTTTCATTAAAACTTGATATCTATCACTTTGAATGATGCCAAATGAATAACTTACTTGAATTGGACCATTTTACACTATGTCCATTGTAGATTTCTGTCTCCGACAGTTCGTTTGGTTGCAGGGGACATTTTCAGTTTTTATGGCCAAAATGTGCTTTTCAGAGGCTGAAAAGCATGTTTTGGCCGAGTATGATAATTTTCATTAAAACTTGATTTCTATCCATTCGAATGATGCCAAATGAATAACTTACTTGAATTTGACCATTTTACACTATGTCCATTGTAGATTTGTGTCTCTGACAGTTCGTTTGGTTGCCGGGGACATATTCAGTTTTTATGGCCAAAATGTGCTTTTCAGGGGCTGAAAAGCACGTTTTGGCCGAGTATGATAATTTTCATTAAAACTTGATTTCTATCCATTCGAATGATGCCAAATGAATAACTTACTTGAATTGGACCATTTTACACTATGTCCATTGTAGATTTGTGTCTCCGACAGTTCGTTTGGTTGCAGGGGACATTTTCAGTTTTTATGGCCAAAATGTGCTTTTCAGAGGCTGAAAAGCATGTTTTGTCCGAATATGATGATTTTCATTAAAACTTAATTTCTATCACTTCGAATGATGCCAAATGAATAACTTACTTGAATTGGACCATTTTACACTATGTCCATTGTAGATTTGTGTCTCTGACAGTTCGTTTGGTTGCAGGGGACATATTCAGTTTTTATGGCCAAAATGTGCTTTTCAGGGGCTGAAAACCATGTTTTGGCCGAGTATGATAATTTTCATTAAAACTTTATTTCTATCCATTCGAATGATGCCAAATGAATAACTTACTTGAATTGGACCATTTTACACTATGTCCATTGTAGATTTGTGTCTCTGACAGTTCGTTTGGTTGCAGGGGACATATACAGTTTTTATGGCCAAAATGTGCTTTTCAGGGGCTGAAAAGCACGTTTTGGCAGAGTATGATAATTTTCATTAAAACTTGATTTCTATCCATTCGAATGATGCCAAATGAATAACTTACTTGAATTGGACCATTTTACACTATGTCCATTGTAGATTTGTGTCTCTGACAGTTCGTTTGGTTGCAGGGGACATATTCACTTTTTATGGCCAAAATGTGCTTTTCAGGGGCTGAAAAGCATGTTTTGGCCGAGTATGATAATTTTCATTAAAACTTAATTTCTATCACTTCGAATGATGCCAAATGAATAACTTACTTGAATTGGACCATTTTACACTATGTCCATTGTAGATTTGTGTCTCTGACAGTTCGTTTGGTTGCCGGGGACATTTTCAGTTTTTATGGCCAAAATGTGCTTTTCAGAGGCTGAAAAGCATGTTTTGTCCGAGTATGATGATTTTCATTAAAACTTAATTTCTATCACTTCGAATGATGCCAAATGAATAACTTACTTGAATTGGACCATTTTACACTATGTCCATTGTAGATTTGTGTCTCTGACAGTTCGTTTGGTTGCAGGGGACATATTCAGTTTTTATGGCCAAAATGTGCTTTTCAGGGGCTGAAAACCATGTTTTGGCCGAGTATGATAATTTTCATTAAAACTTGATTTATATCCGTTCGAATGATGCCAAATGAATAACTTACTTGAATTGGACCATTTTACACTATGTCCATTGTAGATTTGTGTCTCTGACAGTTCGTTTGGTTAAAGGGGACATATTCACTTTTTATGGCCAAAATGTGCTTTTCAGGGGCTGAAAAGCATGTTTTGGGCGAGTATGATAATTTTCATTAAAACTTGATTTGTATCACTTTGAATGATGCCAAATGAATAACTTACTTGAATTGGACCATTTTACACTATGTCCATTGTAGATTTCTGTCTCCGACAGTTCGTTTGGTTGCAGGGGACATTTTCAGTTTTTATGGCCAAAATGTGCTTTTCAGAGGCTGAAAAGCATGTTTTGGCCGAGTATGATAATTTTCATTAAAACTTGATTTCTATCCATTCGAATGATGCCAAATGAATAACTTACTTGAATTTGACCATTTTACACTATGTCCATTGTAGATTTGTGTCTCTGACAGTTCGTTTGGTTGCCGGGGACATATTCAGTTTTTATGGCCAAAATGTGCTTTTCAGGGGCTGAAAACCATGTTTTGGCCGAGTATGATAATTTTCATTAAAACTTGATTTCTATCCATTCGAATGATGCCAAATGAATAACATACTTGAATTGGACCATTTTACACTATGTCCATTGTAGATTTGTGTCTCTGACAGTTCGTTTGGTTGCAGGGGACATATTCAGTTTTTATGGCCAAAATGTGCTTTTCAGGGGCTGAAAACCATGTTTTGGCCGAGTATGATAATTTTCATTAAAACTTGATTTCTATCCATTCGAATGATGCCAAATGAATAACTTACTTGAATTGGACCATTTTACACTATGTCCATTGTAGATTTGTGTCTCTGACAGTTCGTTTGGTTGCAGGGGACATATACAGTTTTTATGGCCAAAATGTGCTTTTCAGGGGCTGAAAAGCACGTTTTGGCAGAGTATGATAATTTTCATTAAAACTTGATTTCTATCCATTCGAATGATGCCAAATGAATAACTTACTTGAATTGGACCATTTTACACTATGTCCATTGTAGATTTGTGTCTCTGACAGTTCGTTTGGTTGCAGGGGACATATTCACTTTTTATGGCCAAAATGTGCTTTTCAGGGGCTGAAAAGCATGTTTTGGCCGAGTATGATAATTTTCATTAAAACTTAATTTCTATCACTTCGAATGATGCCAAATGAATAACTTACTTGAATTGGACCATTTTACACTATGTCCATTGTAGATTTGTGTCTCTGACAGTTCGTTTGGTTGCAGGGGACATTTTCAGTTTTTATTGCCAAAATGTGCTTTTCAGGGGCTGAAATGCACGTTTTTGCAGAGTATGATAATTTTCATTAAAACTTGATTTCTATCACTTCGAATGATGCCAAATGAATAACTTACTTGAATTGGACCATTTTACACTATGTCCATTGTAGATTTGTGTCTCCGACAGTTCGTTTGGTTGCAGGGGACATTTTCAGTTTTTATTGCCAAAATGTGATTTTCAGAGGCTGAAAAGCATGTTTTGGCCGAGTATGATAATTTTCATTAAAACTTGATTTCTATCCATTCGAATGATGCCAAATGAATAACTTACTTGAATTGGACCATTTTACACTATGTCCATTGTAGATTTGTGTCTCTGACAGTTCGTTTGGTTGCAGGGGACATATTCAGTTTTTATGGCCAAAATGTGCTTTTCAGGGGCTGAAAAGCATGTTTTGGCCGAGTATGATAATTTTCATTAAAACTTGATTTCTATCGATTCGAATGATGCCAAATTAATAACTTACTTGAATTGGACCATTTTACACTATGTCCATTGTAGATTTGTGTCTCTGACAGTTCGTTTGGTTGCAGGGGACATATTCAGTTTTTATGGCCAAAATGTGCTTTTCAGGGGCTGAAAAGCATGTTTTGGCCGAGTATGATAATTTTCATTAAAACTTGATTTCTATCACTTCGAATGATGCCAAATGAATAACTTACTTGAATTGGACCATTTTACACTATGTCCATTGTAGATTTGTGTCTCCGACAGTTCGTTTGGTTGCAGGGGACATTTTCAGTTTTTATTGCCAAAATGTGCTTTTCAGAGGCTGAAAAGCATGTTTTGGCCGAGTATGATAATTTTCATTAAAACTTGATTTCTATCCATTCGAATGATGCCAAATGAATAACTTACTTGAATTGGACCATTTTACACTATGTCCATTGTAGATTTGTGTCTCTGACAGTTCGTTTGGTTGCAGGGGACATATTCAGTTTTTATGGCCAAAATGTGCTTTTCAGGGGCTGAAAAGCATGTTTTGGCCGATTATGATAATTTTCATTAAAACTTGATTTCTATCACTTCGAATGATGCCAAATGAATAACTTACTTGAATTGGACCATTTTACACTATGTCCATTGTAGATTTCTGTCCCGACAGTTCGTTTGGTTGCAGGGGACATTTTCAGTTTTTATGGCCAAAATGTGCTTTTCAGAGGCTGAAAAGCATGTTTAAGCCGAGTATGATAATTTTCATTAAAACTTGATTTCTATCACTTCGAATGATGCCAAATGAATAACTTACTTGAATTGGACCATTTAACACTATGTCCATTGTAGATTTGTGTCTCTGACAGTTCGTTTGGTTGCAGGGGACATATTCAGTTTTTATGGCCAAAATGTGCTTTTCAGAGGCTGAAAAGCATGTTTTGGCCGAGTATGATAATTTTCATTAAAACTTGATTTCTATCACTGCGAATGATGCCAAATGAATAACTTACTTGAATTGGACCATTTTACACTATGTCCATTGTAGATTTGTGTCTCTGACAGTTCGTTTGGTTGCAGGGGACATATTCAGTTTTTATGGCCAAAATATGCTTTTCAGGGGCTGAAAAGCATGTTTTGGCCGAGTATGATAATTTTCATTAAAACTTGATTTCTATCCATTCGAATGATGCCAAATGAATAACTTACTTGAATTGGACCATTTTACACTATGTCCATTGTAGATTTGTGTCTCTGACAGTTCGTTTGGTTGCAGGGGACATATTCAGTTTTTATGGCCAAAATGTGCTTTTCAGGGGCTGAAAAGCATGTTTTGGCCGAGTATGATAATTTTCATTAAAACTTGATTTCTATCACTTCGAATGATGCCAAATGAATAACTTACTTGAATTGGACCATTTAACACTATGTCCATTGTAGATTTGTGTCTCTGACAGTTCGTTTGGTTGCAGGGGACATATTCAGTTTTTATGGCCAAAATGTGCTTTTCAGGGGCTGAAAAGCATGTTTTGGCCAAGTATGATAATTTTCATTAAAACTTGATTTCTATCACTTTGAATGATGCCAAATGAATAACTTACTTGAATTGGACCATTTTACACTATGTCCATTGTAGATTTCTGTCTCCGACAGTTCGTTTGGTTGCAGGGGACATTTTCAGTTTTTATGGCCAAAATGTGCTTTTCAGAGGCTGAAAAGCATGTTTTGGCCGAGTATGATAATTTTCATTAAAACTTGATTTCTATCCATTCGAATGATGCCAAATGAATAACTTACTTGAATTTGACCATTTTACACTATGTCTATTGTGGATTTGTGTCTCTGACAGTTCGTTTGGTTGCAGGGGACATTTTCAGTTTTTATGGCCAATATTTGCTTTTCAGAGGCTGAAAAGCATGTTTAGGCCGAGTATGATAATTTTCATTAAAACTTTATTTCTATCACTTCGAATGATGCCAAATGAATAACTTACTTGAATTGGACCATTTAACACTATGTCCATTGTAGATTTGTGTCTCTGACAGTTCGTTTGGTTGCAGGGGACATATTCAGTTTTTATGGCCAAAATGTGCTTTTCAGAGGCTGAAAAGCATGTTTTGGCCGAGTATGATAATTTTCATTAAAACTTGATTTCTATCCATTCGAATGATGCCAAATGAATAACTTACTTGAATTGGACCATTTTACACTATGTCCATTGTAGATTTGTGTCTCTTACAGTTCGTTTGGTTGCAGGGGACATATTCAGTTTTTATGGCCAAAATGTGCTTTTCAGGGGCTGAAAAGCATGTTTTGGCCGAGTATGATAATTTTCATTAAAACTTGATTTCTATCACTTCGAATGATGCCAAATGAATAACTTACTTGAATTGGACCATTTAACACTATGTCCATTGTAGATTTGTGTCTCTGGCAGTTCGTTTGGTTGCAGGGGACATATTCAGTTTTTATGGCCAAAATGTGCTTTTCAGGGGCTGAAAAGCATGTTTTGGCCGAGTATTATAATTTTCATTAAAACTTGATTTCTATCCATTCGAATGATGCCAAATGAATAACTTACTTGAATTTGACCATTTTACACTATGTCCATTGTAGATTTGTGTCTCTGACAGTTCGTTTGGTTGCCGGGGACAGATTCAGTTTTTATGGCCAAAATGTGCTTTTCAGGGGCTGAAAAGCACGTTTTGGCCGAGTATGATAATTTTCATTAAAACTTGATTTCTATCCATTCGAATGATGCCAAATGAATAACTTACTTGAATTGGACCATTTTACACTATGTCCATTGTAGATTTGTGTCTCCGACAGTTCGTTTGGTTGCAGGGGACATTTTCAGTTTTTATGGCCAAAATGTGCTTTTCAGAGGCTGAAAAGCATGTTTTGGCCGAGTATGATAATTTTCATTAAAACTTGATTTCTATCACTTCGAATGATGCCAAATGAATAACTTACTTGAATTGGACAATTTTACACTATGTCCATTGTAGATTTGTGTCTCCGACAGTTCGTTTGGTTGCAGGGGACATTTTCAGTTTTTATGGCCAAAATGTGCTTTTCAGAGGCTGAAAAGCATGTTTTGTCCGAATATGATGATTTTCATTAAAACTTAATTTCCATCACTTCGAATGATGCCAAATGAATAACTTACTTGAATTGGACCATTTTACACTATGTCCATTGTAGATTTGTGTCTCTGACAGTTCGTTTGGTTGCAGGGGACATATTCAGTTTTTATGGCCAAAATGTGCTTTTCAGGGGCTGAAAACCATGTTTTGGCCGAGTATGATAATTTTCATTAAAACGTTATTTCTATCCATTCGAATGATGCCAAATGAATAACTTACTTGAATTGGACCATTTTACACTATGTCCATTGTAGATTTGTGTCTCTGACAGTTCGTTTGGTTGCAGGGGACATATACAGTTTTTATGGCCAAAATGTGCTTTTCAGGGGCTGAAAAGCATGTTTTGGCCGAGTATGATAATTTTCATTAAAACTTAATTTCTATCACTTCGAATGATGCCAAATGAATAACTTACTTGAATTGGACCATTTTACACTATGTCCATTGTAGATTTGTGTCTCTGACAGTTCGTTTGGTTGCTGGGGACATTTTCAGTTTTTATGGCCAAAATGTGCTTTTCAGAGGCTGAAAAGCATGTTTTGTCCGAGTATGATGATTTTCATTAAAACTTAATTTCTATCACTTCGAATGATGCCAAATGAATAACTTACTTGAATTGGACCATTTTACACTATGTCCATTGTAGATTTGTGTCTCTGACAGTTCGTTTGGTTGCAGGGGACATATTCAGTTTTTATGGCCAAAATGTGCTTTTCAGGGGCTGAAAACCATGTTTTGGCCGAGTATGATAATTTTCATTAAAACTTGATTTATATCCATTCGAATGATGCCAAATGAATAACTTACTTGAATTGGACCATTTTACACTATGTCCATTGTAGATTTGTGTCTCTGACAGTTCGTTTGGTTGCAGGGGACATATTCACTTTTTATGGCCAAAATGTGCTTTTCAGGGGCTGAAAAGCATGTTTTGGCCGAGTATGATAATTTTCATTAAAACTTAATTTCTATCACTTCGAATGATGCCAAATGAATAACTTACTTGAATTGGACCATTTTACACTATGTCCATTGTAGATTTGTGTCTCTGACAGTTCGTTCGGTTGCAGGGGACATATTCAGTTTTTATGGCCAAAATGTGCTTTTCAGGGGCTGAAAAGCATGTTTTGGCCGAGTATGATAATTTTCATTAAAACTTGATTTGTATCATTTTGAATGATGCCAAATGAATAACTTACTTGAATTGGACCATTTTACACTATGTCCATTGTAGATTTCTGTCTCCAACAGTTCGTTTGGTTGCAGGGGACATTTTCAGTTTTTATGGCCAAAATGTGCTTTTCAGAGGCTGAAAAGCATGTTTTGGCCGAGTATGATAATTTTCATTAAAACTTGATTTCTATCCATTCGAATGATGCCAAATGAATAACTTACTTGAATTTGACCATTTTACACTATGTCCATTGTAGATTTGTGTCTCTGACAGTTCGTTTGGTTGCTGGGGACATATTCAGTTTTTATGGCCAAAATGTGCTTTTCAGGGGCTGAAAAGCACGTTTTGGCCGAGTATGATAATTTTCATTAAAACTTGATTTCTATCCATTCGAATGATGCCAAATGAATAACTTACTTGAATTGGACCATTTTACACTATGTCCATTGTAGATTTGTGTCTCCGACAGTTCGTTTGGTTGCAGGGGACATTTTCAGTTTTTATGGCCAAAATGTGCTTTTCAGAGGCTGAAAAGCATGTTTTGGCCGAGTATGATAATTTTCATTAAAACTTGATTTCTATCACTTCGAATGATGCCAAATGAATAACTTACTTGAATTGGACCATTTTACACTATGTCCATTGTAGATTTGTGTCTCCGACAGTTCGTTTGGTTGCAGGGGACATTTTCAGTTTTTATGGCCAAAATGTGCTTTTCAGAGGCTGAAAAGCATGTTTTGGCCGAGTATGATGATTTTCATCAAAACTTAATTTCTATCACTTCGAATGATGCCAAATGAATAACTTACTTATTGGACCATTTTACACTATGGTCATTGTAGATTTGTGTCTCTGACAGTTCGTTTGGTTGCCGGGGACATTTTCAGTTTTTATGGCCAAAATGTGCTTTTCAGAGGCTGAAAAGCATGTTTTGTCCGAGTATGATGATTTTCATTAAAACTTAATTTCTATCACTTCGAATGATGCCAAATGAATAACTTACTTGAATTGGACCATTTTACACTATGTCCATTGTAGATTTGTGTCTCTGACAGTTCGTTTGGTTGCAGGGGACATATTCAGTTTTTATGGCCAAAATGTGCTTTTCAGGGGCTGAAAACCATGTTTTGGCCGAGTATGATAATTTTCATTAAAACTTGATTTCTATCCATTCGAATGATGCCAAATGAATAACTTACTTGAATTGGACCATTTAACACTATGTCCATTGTAGATTTGTGTCTCTGACAGTTCGTTTGGTTGCAGGGGACATATTCAGTTTTTATGGCCAAAATGTGCTTTTCAGGGGCTGAAAAGCATGTTTTGGCCGAGTATGATAATTTTCATTAAAACTTAATTTCTATCACTTCGAATGATGCCAAATGAATAACTTACTTGAATTGGACCATTTTACACTATGTCCATTGTAGATTTGTGTCTCTGACAGTTCGTTCGGTTGCAGGGGACATATTCAGTTTTTATGGCCAAAATGTGCTTTTCAGGGGCTGAAAAGCATGTTTTGGCCGAGTATGATAATTTTCATTAAAACTTGATTTGTATCACTTTGAATGATGCCAAATGAATAACTTACTTGAATTGGACCATTTTACACTATGTCCATTGTAGATTTCTGTCTCCGACAGTTCGTTTGGTTGCAGGGGACATTTTCAGTTTTTATGGCCAAAATGTGCTTTTCAGAGGCTGAAAAGCATGTTTTGGCCGAGTATGATAATTTTCATTAAAACTTGATTTCTATCCATTCGAATGATGCCAAATGAATAACTTACTTGAATTTGACCATTTTACACTATGTCCATTGTAGATTTGTGTCTCTGACAGTTCGTTTGGTTGCCGGGGACATATTCAGTTTTTATGGCCAAAATGTGCTTTTCAGGGGCTGAAAAGCACGTTTTGGCCGAGTATGATAATTTTCATTAAAACTTGATTTCTATCCATTCGAATGATGCCAAATGAATAACTTACTTGAATTGGACCATTTTACACTATGTCCATTGTAGATTTGTGTCTCCGACAGTTCGTTTGGTTGCAGGGGACATTTTCAGTTTTTATGGCCAAAATGTGCTTTTCAGAGGCTGAAAAGCATGTTTTGGCCGAGTATGATAATTTTCATTAAAACTTGATTTCTATCACTTCGAATGATGCCAAATGAATAACTTACTTGAATTGGACCATTTTACACTATGTCCATTGTAGATTTGTGTCTCCGACAGTTCGTTTGGTTGCAGGGGACATTTTCAGTTTTTATGGCCAAAATGTGCTTTTCAGAGGCTGAAAAGCATGTTTTGGCCGAGTATGATGATTTTCATCAAAACTTAATTTCTATCACTTCGAATGATGCCAAATGAATAACTTACTTGAATTGGACCATTTTACACTATGGTCATTGTAGATTTGTGTCTCTGACAGTTCGTTTGGTTGCAGGGGACATATTCAGTTTTTATGGCCAAAATGTGCTTTTCAGGGGCTGAAAACCATGTTTTGGCAGAGTATGATAATTTTCATTAAAACTTGATTTCTATCCATTCGAATGATGCCAAATGAATAACTTACTTGAATTGGACCATTTTACACTATGTCCATTGTAGATTTGTGTCTCTGACAGTTCGTTTGGTTGCAGGGGACATATTCAGTTTTTATGGCCAAAATGTGCTTTTCAGGGGCTGAAAAGCATGTTTTGGTCGAGTATGATAATTTTCATTAAAACTTAATTTCTATCACTTCGAATGATGCCAAATGAATAACTTACTTGAATTGGACCATTTTACACTATGTCCATTGTAGATTTGTGTCTCTGACAGTTCGTTCGGTTGCAGGGGACATATTCAGTTTTTATGGCCAAAATGTGCTTTTCAGGGGCTGAAAAGCATGTTTTGGCCGAGTATGATAATTTTCATTAAAACTTGATTTGTATCACTTTGAATGATGCCAAATGAATAACTTACTTGAATTGGACCATTTTACACTATGTCCATTGTAGATTTGTGTCTCCGACAGTTCGTTTGGTTGCAGGGGACATTTTCAGTTTTTATGGCCAAAATGTGCTTTTCAGAGGCTGAAAAGCATGTTTTGGCCGAGTATGATAATTTTCATTAAAACTTGATTTCTATCCATTCGAATGATGCCAAATGAATAACTTACTTGAATTTGACCATTTTACACTATGTCCATTGTAGATTTGTGTCTCTGACAGTTCGTTTGGTTGCCGGGGACATATTCAGTTTTTATGGCCAAAATGTGCTTTTCAGGGGCTGAAAAGCACGTTTTGGCCGAGTATGATAATTTTCATTAAAACTTGATTTCTATCCATTCGAATGATGCCAAATGAATAACTTACTTGAATTGGACCATTTTACACTATGTCCATTGTAGATTTGTGTCTCCGACAGTTCGTTTGGTTGCAGGGGACATTTTCAGTTTTTATGGCCAAAATGTGCTTTTCAGAGGCTGAAAAGCATGTTTTGGCCGAGTATGATAATTTTCATTAAAACTTGATTTCTATCACTTCGAATGATGCCAAATGAATAACTTACTTGAATTGGACCATTTTACACTATGTCCATTGTAGATTTGTGTCTCCGACAGTTCGTTTGGTTGCAGGGGACATTTTCAGTTTTTATGGCCAAAATGTGCTTTTCAGAGGCTGAAAAGCATGTTTTGGCCAAGTATGATGATTTTCATCAAAACTTAATTTCTATCACTTCGAATGATGCCAAATGAATAACTTACTTGAATTGGACCATTTTACACTATGGTCATTGTAGATTTGTGTCTCTGACAGCTCGTTTGGTTGCAGGGGACATATTCAGTTTTTATGGCCAAAATGTGCTTTTCAGGGGCTGAAAACCATGTTTTGGCAGAGTATGATAATTTTCATTAAAACTTGATTTCTATCCATTCGAATGATGCCAAATGAATAACTTACTTGAATTGGACCATTTTACACTATGTCCATTGTAGATTTGTGTCTCTGACAGTTCGTTTGGTTGCAGGGGACATATTCACTTTTTATGGCCAAAATGTGCTTTTCAGGGGCTGAAAAGCATGTTTTGGCCGAGTATGATAATTTTCATTAAAACTTAATTTCTATCACTTCGAATGATGCCAAATGAATAACTTACTTGAATTGGACCATTTTACACTATGTCCATTGTAGATTTGTGTCTCTGACAGTTCGTTTGGTTGCAGGGGACATATTCAGTTTTTATGGCCAAAATGTGCTTTTCCGAGGCTGAAAAGCATGTTTTGGCCGAGTATGATAATTTTCATTAAAACTTGATTTGTATCACTTTGAATGATGCCAAATGAATAACTTACTTGAATTGGACCATTTTACACTATGTCCATTGTAGATTTGTGTCTCTGACAGTTCGTTTGGTTGCAGGGGACATATTCAGTTTTTATGGCCAAAATGTGCTTTTCAGGGGCTGAAAAGCATGTTTTGGCCGAGTATGATAATTATCATTAAAACTTGATTTCTATCCATTCGAATGATGCCAAATGAATAACTTACTTGAATTGGACCATTTTACACTATGTCCATTGTAGATTTCTGTCTCCGACAGTTCGTTTGGTTGCAGGGGACATTTTCAGTTTTTATGGCCAAAATGTGCTTTTCAGAGGCTGAAAAGCATGTTTTGGCCGAGTATGATAATTTTCATTAAAACTTGATTTCTATCCATTCGAATGATGCCAAATGAATAACTTACTTGAATTCGACCATTTTACACTATGTCCATTGTAGATTTGTGTCTCTGACAGTTCGTTTGGTTGCAGGGGACATATACAGTTTTTATGGCCAAAATGTGCTTTTCAGGGGCTGAAAAGCACGTTTTGGCAGAGTATGATAATTTTCATTAAAACTTGATTTCTATCCATTCGAATGATGCCAAATGAATAACTTTCTTGAATTGGACCATTTTACACTATGTCCATTGTAGATTTGTGTCTCTGACAGTTCGTTTGGTTGCAGGGGACATATTCACTTTTTATGGCCAAAATGTGCTTTTCAGGGGCTGAAAAGCATGTTTTGGCCGAGTATGATAATTTTCATTAAAACTTAATTTCTATCACTTCGAATGATGCCAAATGAATAACTTACTTGAACTGGACCATTTTACACTATGTCCATTGTAGATTTGTGTCTCTGACACTTCGTTTGGTTGCCGGGGACATTTTCAGTTTTTATGGCCAAAATGTGCTTTTCAGAGGCTGAAAAGCATGTTTTGTCCGAGTATGATGATTTTCATTAAAACTTAATTTCTATCACTTCGAATGATGCCAAATGAATAACTTACTTGAATTGGACCATTTTACACTATGTCCATTGTAGATTTGTGTCTCTGACAGTTCGTTTGGTTGCAGGGGACATATTCAGTTTTTATGGCCAAAATGTGCTTTTCAGGGGCTGAAAACCATGTTTTGGCCGAGTATGATAATTTTCATTAAAACTTGATTTATATCCATTCGAATGATGCCAAATGAATAACTTACTTGAATTGGACCATTTTACACTATGTCCATTGTAGATTTGTGTCTCTGACAGTTCGTTTGGTTGCAGGGGACATATTCACTTTTTATGGCCAAAATGTGCTTTTCAGAGGCTGAAAAGCATGTTTTGGCCGAGTATGATAATTTTCATTAAAACTTGATTTCTATCCATTCGAATGATGCCAAATGAATAACTTACTTGAATTTGACCATTTTACACTATGTCCATTGTAGATTTGTGTCTCTGACAGTTCGTTTGGTTGCCGGGGACATATTCAGTTTTTATGGCCAAAATGTGCTTTTCAGGGGCTGAAAAGCACGTTTTGGCCGAGTATGATAATTTTCATTAAAACTTGATTTCTATCCATTCGAATGATGCCAAATGAATAACTTACTTGAATTGGACCATTTTACAATATGTCCATTGTAGATTTGTGTCTCCGACAGTTCGTTTGGTTGCAGGGGACATTTTCAGTTTTTATGGCCAAAATGTGCTTTTCAGAGGCTGAAAAGCATGTTTTGGCCGAGTATGATAATTTTCATTAAAACTTGATTTCTATCACTTCGAATGATGCCAAATGAATAACTTACTTGAATTGGACCATTTTACACTATGTCCATTGTAGATTTGTGTCTCCGACAGTTCGTTTGGTTGCAGGGGACATTTTCAGTTTTTATGGCCAAAATGTGCTTTTCAGAGGCTGAAAAGCATGTTTTGGCCGAGTATGATGATTTTCATCAAAACTTAATTTCTATCACTTCGAATGATGCCAAATGAATAACTTACTTGAATTGGACCATTTTACACTATGGTCATTGTAGATTTGTGTCTCTGACAGTTCGTTTGGTTGCAGGGGACATATTCAGTTTTTATGGCCAAAATGTGCTTTTCAGGGGCTGAAAACCATGTTTTGGCAGAGTATGATAATTTTCATTAAAACTTGATTTCTATCCATTCGAATGATGCCAAATGAATAACTTACTTGAATTGGACCATTTTACACTATGTCCATTGTAGATTTGTGTCTCTGACAGTTCGTTTGGTTGCAGGGGACATATTCACTTTTTATGGCCAAAATGTGCTTTTCAGGGGCTGAAAAGCATGTTTTGGCCGAGTATGATAATTTTCATTAAAACTTGATTTCTATCACTTCGAATGATGCCAAATGAATAACTTACTTGAATTGGACCATTTTACACTATGTCCATTGTAGATTTGTGTCTCTGACAGTTCGTTTGGTTGCAGGGGACATATTCAGTTTTTATGGCCAAAATGTGCTTTTCAGAGGCTGAAAAGCATGTTTTGGCCGAGTATGATAATTTTCATTAAAACTTGATTTGTATCACTTTGAATGATGCCAAATGAATAACTTACTTGAATTGGACCATTTTACACTATGTCCATTGTAGATTTCTGTCTCCGACAGTTCGTTTGGTTGCCGGGGACATTTTCAGTTTTTATGGCCAAAATGTGCTTTTCAGAGGCTGAAAAGCATGTTTTGTCCGAGTATGATGATTTTCATTAAAACTTAATTTCTATCACTTCGAATGATGCCAAATGAATAACTTACTTGAATTGGACCATTTTACACTATGTCCATTGTAGATTTCTGTCTCCGACAGTTCGTTTGGTTGCAGGGGACATTTTCAGTTTTTATGGCCAAAATGTGCTTTTCAGAGGCTGAAAAGCATGTTTTGGCCGAGTATGATAATTTTCATTAAAACTTGATTTCTATCACTTCGAATGATGCCAAATGAATAACTTACTTGAATTGGACCATTTTACACTATGTCCATTGTAGATTTCTGTCCCGACAGTTCCTTTGGTTGCAGGGGACATTTTCAGTTTTTATGGCCAAAATGTGCTTTTCAGAGGCTGAAAAGCATGTTTTGGCCGAGTATTCTAATTTTCATTAAAACTTGATTTCTATCACTTCGAATGATGCCAAATGAATAACTTACTTGAATTGGACCATTTAACACTATGTCCATTGTAGATTTGTGTCTCTGACAGTTCGTTTGGTTGCAGGGGACATATTCAGTTTTTATGGCCAAAATGTGCTTTTCAGGGGCTGAAAACCATGTTTTGGCCGAGTATGATAATTTTCATTAAAACTTGATTTCTATCCATTCGAATGATGCCAAATGAATAACTTACTTGAATTGGACCATTTTACACTATGTCCATTGTAGATTTGTGTCTCTGACAGTTCGTTTGGTTGCAGGGGACATATACAGTTTTTATGGCCAAAATGTGCTTTTCAGGGGCTGAAAAGCATGTTTTGGCCGAGTATGATAATTTTCATTAAAACTTAATTTCTATCACTTCGAATGATGCCAAATGAATAACTTACTTGAATTGGACCATTTTACACTATGTCCATTGTAGATTTGTGTCTCTGACAGTTCGTTTGGTTGCTGGGGACATTTTCAGTTTTTATGGCCAAAATGTGCTTTTCAGAGGCTGAAAAGCATGTTTTGTCCGAGTATGATGATTTTCATTAAAACTTAATTTCTATCACTTCGAATGATGCCAAATGAATAACTTACTTGAATTGGACCATTTTACACTATGTCCATTGTAGATTTGTGTCTCTGACAGTTCGTTTGGTTGCAGGGGACATATTCAGATTTTATGGCCAAAATGTGCTTTTCAGGGGCTGAAAACCATGTTTTGGCCGAGTATGATAATTTTCATTAAAACTTGATTTATATCCATTCGAATGATGCCAAATGAATAACTTACTTGAATTGGACCATTTTACACTATGTCCATTGTAGATTTGTGTCTCTGACAGTTCGTTTGGTTGCAGGGGACATATTCACTTTTTATGGCCAAAATGTGCTTTTCAGGGGCTGAAAAGCATGTTTTGGCCGAGTATGATAATTTTCATTAAAACTTAATTTCTATCACTTCGAATGATGCCAAATGAATAACTTACTTGAATTGGACCATTTTACACTATGTCCATTGTAGATTTGTGTCTCTGAAAGTTCGTTCGGTTGCAGGGGACATATTCAGTTTTTATGGCCAAAATGTGCTTTTCAGGGGCTGAAAAGCATGTTTTGGCCGAGTATGATAATTTTCATTAAAACTTGATTTGTATCCTTTTGAATGATGCCAAATGAATAACTTACTTGAATTGGACCATTTTACACTATGTCCATTGTAGATTTCTGTCTCCAACAGTTCGTTTGGTTGCAGGGGACATTTTCAGTTTTTATGGCCAAAATGTGCTTTTCAGAGGCTGAAAAGCATGTTTTGGCCGAGTATGATAATTTTCATTAAAACTTGATTTCTATCCATTCGAATGATGCCAAATGAATAACTTACTTGAATTTGACCATTTTACACTATGTCCATTGTAGATTTGTGTCTCTGACAGTTCGTTTGGTTGCTGGGGACATATTCAGTTTTTATGGCCAAAATGTGCTTTTCAGGGGCTGAAAAGCACGTTTTGGCCGAGTATGATAATTTTCATTAAAACTTGATTTCTATCCATTCGAATGATGCCAAATGAATAACTTACTTGAATTGGACCATTTTACACTATGTCCATTGTAGATTTGTGTCTCCGACAGTTCGTTTGGTTGCAGGGGACATTTTCAGTTTTTATGGCCAAAATGTGCTTTTCAGAGGCTGAAAAGCATGTTTTGGCCGAGTATGATAATTTTCATTAAAACTTGATTTCTATCACTTCGAATGATGCCAAATGAATAACTTACTTGAATTGGACCATTTTACACTATGTCCATTGTAGATTTGTGTCTCCGACAGTTCGTTTGGTTGCAGGGGACATTTTCAGTTTTTATGGCCAAAATGTGCTTTTCAGAGGCTGAAAAGCATGTTTTGGCCGAGTATGATGATTTTCATCAAAACTTAATTTCTATCACTTCGAATGATGCCAAATGAATAACTTACTTATTGGACCATTTTACACTATGGTCATTGTAGATTTGTGTCTCTGACAGTTCGTTTGGTTGCCGGGGACATTTTCAGTTTTTATGGCCAAAATGTGCTTTTCAGAGGCTGAAAAGCATGTTTTGTCCGAGTATGATGATTTTCATTAAAACTTAATTTCTATCACTTCGAATGATGCCAAATGAATAACTTACTCTAATTGGACCATTTTACACTATGTCCATTGTAGATTTGTGTCTCTGACAGTTCGTTTGGTTGCAGGGGACATATTCAGTTTTTATGGCCAAAATGTGCTTTTCAGGGGCTGAAAACCATGTTTTGGCCGAGTATGATAATTTTCATTAAAACTTGATTTCTATCCATTCGAATGATGCCAAATGAATAACTTACTTGAATTGGACCATTTAACACTATGTCCATTGTAGATTTGTGTCTCTGACAGTTCGTTTGGTTGCAGGGGACATATTCAGTTTTTATGGCCAAAATGTGCTTTTCAGGGGCTGAAAAGCATGTTTTGGCCGAGTATGATAATTTTCATTAAAACTTAATTTCTATCACTTCGAATGATGCCAAATGAATAACTTACTTGAATTGGACCATTTTACACTATGTCCATTGTAGATTTGTGTCTCTGACAGTTCGTTCGGTTGCAGGGGACATATTCAGTTTTTATGGCCAAAATGTGCTTTTCAGGGGCTGAAAAGCATGTTTTGGCCGAGTATGATAATTTTCATTAAAACTTGATTTGTATCACTTTGAATGATGCCAAATGAATAACTTACTTGAATTGGACCATTTTACACTATGTCCATTGTAGATTTCTGTCTCCGACAGTTCGTTTGGTTGCAGGGGACATTTTCAGTTTTTATGGCCAAAATGTGCTTTTCAGAGGCTGAAAAGCATGTTTTGGCCGAGTATGATAATTTTCATTAAAACTTGATTTCTATCCATTCGAATGATGCCAAATGAATAACTTACTTGAATTTGACCATTTTACACTATGTCCATTGTAGATTTGTGTCTCTGACAGTTCGTTTGGTTGCCGGGGACATATTCAGTTTTTATGGCCAAAATGTGCTTTTCAGGGGCTGAAAAGCACGTTTTGGCCGAGTATGATAATTTTCATTAAAACTTGATTTCTATCCATTCGAATGATGCCAAATGAATAACTTACTTGAATTGGACCATTTTACACTATGTCCATTGTAGATTTGTGTCTCCGACAGTTCGTTTGGTTGCAGGGGACATTTTCAGTTTTTATGGCCAAAATGTGCTTTTCAGAGGCTGAAAAGCATGTTTTGGCCGAGTATGATAATTTTCATTAAAACTTGATTTCTATCACTTCGAATGATGCCAAATGAATAACTTACTTGAATTGGACCATTTTACACTATGTCCATTGTAGATTTGTGTCTCCGACAGTTCGTTTGGTTGCAGGGGACATTTTCAGTTTTTATGGCCAAAATGTGCTTTTCAGAGGCTGAAAAGCATGTTTTGGCCGAGTATGATGATTTTCATTAAAACTTGATTTCTATCCATTCGAATGATGCCAAATGAATAACTTTCTTGAATTGGACCATTTTACACTATGTCCATTGTAGATTTGTGTCTCTGACAGTTCGTTTGGTTGCAGGGGACATATTCACTTTTTATGGCCAAAATGTGCTTTTCAGGGGCTGAAAAGCATGTTTTGGCCGAGTATGATAATTTTCATTAAAACTTAATTTCTATCACTTCGAATGATGCCAAATGAATAACTTACTTGAATTGGACCATTTTACACTATGTCCATTGTAGATTTGTGTCTCTGACAGTTCGTTCGGTTGCAGGGGACATATTCAGTTTTTATGGCCAAAATGTGCTTTTCAGGGGCTGAAAAGCATGTTTTGGCCGAGTATGATAATTTTCATTAAAACTTGATTTGTATCCTTTTGAATGATGCCAAATGAATAACTTACTTGAATTGGACCATTTTACACTATGTCCATTGTAGATTTCTGTCTCCAACAGTTCGTTTGGTTGCAGGGGACATTTTCAGTTTTTATGGCCAAAATGTGCTTTTCAGAGGCTGAAAAGCAT
Organism: Stigmatopora argus; assembly: GCF_051989625.1. Lineage (NCBI taxonomy): Eukaryota > Metazoa > Chordata > Actinopteri > Syngnathiformes > Syngnathidae > Stigmatopora > Stigmatopora argus. The sequence continues at coordinate 671,405 of NC_135387.1, read as the reverse complement.
GTTTTGGCCGAGTATGATAATTTTCATTAAAACTTGATTTCTATCCATTCGAATGATGCCAAATGAATAACTTACTTGAATTTGACCATTTTACACTATGTCCATTGTAGATTTGTGTCTCTGACAGTTCGTTTGGTTGCAGGGGACATATTCACTTTTTATGGCCAAAATGTGCTTTTCAGAGGCTGAAAAGCATGTTTTGGCCGAGTATGATAATTTTCATTAAAACTTGATTTCTATCCATTCGAATGATGCCAAATGAATAACTTACTTGAATTGGACCATTTTACAATATGTCCATTGTAGATTTGTGTCTCCGACAGTTCGTTTGGTTGCAGGGGACATTTTCAGTTTTTATGGCCAAAATGTGCTTTTCAGAGGCTGAAAAGCATGTTTTGGCCGAGTATGATAATTTTCATTAAAACTTGATTTCTATCACTTCGAATGATGCCAAATGAATAACTTACTTGAATTGGACCATTTTACACTATGTCCATTGTAGATTTGTGTCTCCGACAGTTCGTTTGGTTGCAGGGGACATTTTCAGTTTTTATGGCCAAAATGTGCTTTTCAGAGGCTGAAAAGCATGTTTTGGCCGAGTATGATGATTTTCATCAAAACTTAATTTCTATCACTTCGAATGATGCCAAATGAATAACTTACTTGAATTGGACCATTTTACACTATGGTCATTGTAGATTTGTGTCTCTGACAGTTCGTTTGGTTGCAGGGGACATATTCAGTTTTTATGGCCAAAATGTGCTTTTCAGGGGCTGAAAACCATGTTTTGGCAGAGTATGATAATTTTCATTAAAACTTGATTTCTATCCATTCGAATGATGCCAAATGAATAACTTACTTGAATTGGACCATTTTACACTATGTCCATTGTAGATTTGTGTCTCTGACAGTTCGTTTGGTTGCAGGGGACATATTCACTTTTTATGGCCAAAATGTGCTTTTCAGGGGCTGAAAAGCATGTTTTGGCCGAGTATGATAATTTTCATTAAAACTTGATTTCTATCACTTCGAATGATGCCAAATGAATAACTTACTTGAATTGGACCATTTTACACTATGTCCATTGTAGATTTGTGTCTCTGACAGTTCGTTTGGTTGCAGGGGACATATTCAGTTTTTATGGCCAAAATGTGCTTTTCAGAGGCTGAAAAGCATGTTTTGGCCGAGTATGATAATTTTCATTAAAACTTGATTTGTATCACTTTGAATGATGCCAAATGAATAACTTACTTGAATTGGACCATTTTACACTATGTCCATTGTAGATTTCTGTCTCCGACAGTTCGTTTGGTTGCCGGGGACATTTTCAGTTTTTATGGCCAAAATGTGCTTTTCAGAGGCTGAAAAGCATGTTTTGTCCGAGTATGATGATTTTCATTAAAACTTAATTTCTATCACTTCGAATGATGCCAAATGAATAACTTACTTGAATTGGACCATTTTACACTATGTCCATTGTAGATTTCTGTCTCCGACAGTTCGTTTGGTTGCAGGGGACATTTTCAGTTTTTATGGCCAAAATGTGCTTTTCAGAGGCTGAAAAGCATGTTTTGGCCGAGTATGATAATTTTCATTAAAACTTGATTTCTATCACTTCGAATGATGCCAAATGAATAACTTACTTGAATTGGACCATTTTACACTATGTCCATTGTAGATTTCTGTCCCGACAGTTCCTTTGGTTGCAGGGGACATTTTCAGTTTTTATGGCCAAAATGTGCTTTTCAGAGGCTGAAAAGCATGTTTTGGCCGAGTATTCTAATTTTCATTAAAACTTGATTTCTATCACTTCGAATGATGCCAAATGAATAACTTACTTGAATTGGACCATTTAACACTATGTCCATTGTAGATTTGTGTCTCTGACAGTTCGTTTGGTTGCAGGGGACATATTCAGTTTTTATGGCCAAAATGTGCTTTTCAGGGGCTGAAAACCATGTTTTGGCCGAGTATGATAATTTTCATTAAAACTTGATTTCTATCCATTCGAATGATGCCAAATGAATAACTTACTTGAATTGGACCATTTTACACTATGTCCATTGTAGATTTGTGTCTCTGACAGTTCGTTTGGTTGCAGGGGACATATACAGTTTTTATGGCCAAAATGTGCTTTTCAGGGGCTGAAAAGCATGTTTTGGCCGAGTATGATAATTTTCATTAAAACTTAATTTCTATCACTTCGAATGATGCCAAATGAATAACTTACTTGAATTGGACCATTTTACACTATGTCCATTGTAGATTTGTGTCTCTGACAGTTCGTTTGGTTGCTGGGGACATTTTCAGTTTTTATGGCCAAAATGTGCTTTTCAGAGGCTGAAAAGCATGTTTTGTCCGAGTATGATGATTTTCATTAAAACTTAATTTCTATCACTTCGAATGATGCCAAATGAATAACTTACTTGAATTGGACCATTTTACACTATGTCCATTGTAGATTTGTGTCTCTGACAGTTCGTTTGGTTGCAGGGGACATATTCAGATTTTATGGCCAAAATGTGCTTTTCAGGGGCTGAAAACCATGTTTTGGCCGAGTATGATAATTTTCATTAAAACTTGATTTATATCCATTCGAATGATGCCAAATGAATAACTTACTTGAATTGGACCATTTTACACTATGTCCATTGTAGATTTGTGTCTCTGACAGTTCGTTTGGTTGCAGGGGACATATTCACTTTTTATGGCCAAAATGTGCTTTTCAGGGGCTGAAAAGCATGTTTTGGCCGAGTATGATAATTTTCATTAAAACTTAATTTCTATCACTTCGAATGATGCCAAATGAATAACTTACTTGAATTGGACCATTTTACACTATGTCCATTGTAGATTTGTGTCTCTGAAAGTTCGTTCGGTTGCAGGGGACATATTCAGTTTTTATGGCCAAAATGTGCTTTTCAGGGGCTGAAAAGCATGTTTTGGCCGAGTATGATAATTTTCATTAAAACTTGATTTGTATCCTTTTGAATGATGCCAAATGAATAACTTACTTGAATTGGACCATTTTACACTATGTCCATTGTAGATTTCTGTCTCCAACAGTTCGTTTGGTTGCAGGGGACATTTTCAGTTTTTATGGCCAAAATGTGCTTTTCAGAGGCTGAAAAGCATGTTTTGGCCGAGTATGATAATTTTCATTAAAACTTGATTTCTATCCATTCGAATGATGCCAAATGAATAACTTACTTGAATTTGACCATTTTACACTATGTCCATTGTAGATTTGTGTCTCTGACAGTTCGTTTGGTTGCTGGGGACATATTCAGTTTTTATGGCCAAAATGTGCTTTTCAGGGGCTGAAAAGCACGTTTTGGCCGAGTATGATAATTTTCATTAAAACTTGATTTCTATCCATTCGAATGATGCCAAATGAATAACTTACTTGAATTGGACCATTTTACACTATGTCCATTGTAGATTTGTGTCTCCGACAGTTCGTTTGGTTGCAGGGGACATTTTCAGTTTTTATGGCCAAAATGTGCTTTTCAGAGGCTGAAAAGCATGTTTTGGCCGAGTATGATAATTTTCATTAAAACTTGATTTCTATCACTTCGAATGATGCCAAATGAATAACTTACTTGAATTGGACCATTTTACACTATGTCCATTGTAGATTTGTGTCTCCGACAGTTCGTTTGGTTGCAGGGGACATTTTCAGTTTTTATGGCCAAAATGTGCTTTTCAGAGGCTGAAAAGCATGTTTTGGCCGAGTATGATGATTTTCATCAAAACTTAATTTCTATCACTTCGAATGATGCCAAATGAATAACTTACTTATTGGACCATTTTACACTATGGTCATTGTAGATTTGTGTCTCTGACAGTTCGTTTGGTTGCCGGGGACATTTTCAGTTTTTATGGCCAAAATGTGCTTTTCAGAGGCTGAAAAGCATGTTTTGTCCGAGTATGATGATTTTCATTAAAACTTAATTTCTATCACTTCGAATGATGCCAAATGAATAACTTACTCTAATTGGACCATTTTACACTATGTCCATTGTAGATTTGTGTCTCTGACAGTTCGTTTGGTTGCAGGGGACATATTCAGTTTTTATGGCCAAAATGTGCTTTTCAGGGGCTGAAAACCATGTTTTGGCCGAGTATGATAATTTTCATTAAAACTTGATTTCTATCCATTCGAATGATGCCAAATGAATAACTTACTTGAATTGGACCATTTAACACTATGTCCATTGTAGATTTGTGTCTCTGACAGTTCGTTTGGTTGCAGGGGACATATTCAGTTTTTATGGCCAAAATGTGCTTTTCAGGGGCTGAAAAGCATGTTTTGGCCGAGTATGATAATTTTCATTAAAACTTAATTTCTATCACTTCGAATGATGCCAAATGAATAACTTACTTGAATTGGACCATTTTACACTATGTCCATTGTAGATTTGTGTCTCTGACAGTTCGTTCGGTTGCAGGGGACATATTCAGTTTTTATGGCCAAAATGTGCTTTTCAGGGGCTGAAAAGCATGTTTTGGCCGAGTATGATAATTTTCATTAAAACTTGATTTGTATCACTTTGAATGATGCCAAATGAATAACTTACTTGAATTGGACCATTTTACACTATGTCCATTGTAGATTTCTGTCTCCGACAGTTCGTTTGGTTGCAGGGGACATTTTCAGTTTTTATGGCCAAAATGTGCTTTTCAGAGGCTGAAAAGCATGTTTTGGCCGAGTATGATAATTTTCATTAAAACTTGATTTCTATCCATTCGAATGATGCCAAATGAATAACTTACTTGAATTTGACCATTTTACACTATGTCCATTGTAGATTTGTGTCTCTGACAGTTCGTTTGGTTGCCGGGGACATATTCAGTTTTTATGGCCAAAATGTGCTTTTCAGGGGCTGAAAAGCACGTTTTGGCCGAGTATGATAATTTTCATTAAAACTTGATTTCTATCCATTCGAATGATGCCAAATGAATAACTTACTTGAATTGGACCATTTTACACTATGTCCATTGTAGATTTGTGTCTCCGACAGTTCGTTTGGTTGCAGGGGACATTTTCAGTTTTTATGGCCAAAATGTGCTTTTCAGAGGCTGAAAAGCATGTTTTGGCCGAGTATGATAATTTTCATTAAAACTTGATTTCTATCACTTCGAATGATGCCAAATGAATAACTTACTTGAATTGGACCATTTTACACTATGTCCATTGTAGATTTGTGTCTCCGACAGTTCGTTTGGTTGCAGGGGACATTTTCAGTTTTTATGGCCAAAATGTGCTTTTCAGAGGCTGAAAAGCATGTTTTGGCCGAGTATGATGATTTTCATTAAAACTTGATTTCTATCCATTCGAATGATGCCAAATGAATAACTTTCTTGAATTGGACCATTTTACACTATGTCCATTGTAGATTTGTGTCTCTGACAGTTCGTTTGGTTGCAGGGGACATATTCACTTTTTATGGCCAAAATGTGCTTTTCAGGGGCTGAAAAGCATGTTTTGGCCGAGTATGATAATTTTCATTAAAACTTAATTTCTATCACTTCGAATGATGCCAAATGAATAACTTACTTGAATTGGACCATTTTACACTATGTCCATTGTAGATTTGTGTCTCTGACAGTTCGTTCGGTTGCAGGGGACATATTCAGTTTTTATGGCCAAAATGTGCTTTTCAGGGGCTGAAAAGCATGTTTTGGCCGAGTATGATAATTTTCATTAAAACTTGATTTGTATCCTTTTGAATGATGCCAAATGAATAACTTACTTGAATTGGACCATTTTACACTATGTCCATTGTAGATTTCTGTCTCCAACAGTTCGTTTGGTTGCAGGGGACATTTTCAGTTTTTATGGCCAAAATGTGCTTTTCAGAGGCTGAAAAGCATGTTTTGGCCGAGTATGATAATTTTCATTAAAACTTGATTTCTATCCATTCGAATGATGCCAAATGAATAACTTACTTGAATTTGACCATTTTACACTATGTCCATTGTAGATTTGTGTCTCTGACAGTTCGTTTGGTTGCAGGGGACATATTCACTTTTTATGGCCAAAATGTGCTTTTCAGAGGCTGAAAAGCATGTTTTGGCCGAGTATGATAATTTTCATTAAAACTTGATTTCTATCCATTCGAATGATGCCAAATGAATAACTTACTTGAATTGGACCATTTTACAATATGTCCATTGTAGATTTGTGTCTCCGACAGTTCGTTTGGTTGCAGGGGACATTTTCAGTTTTTATGGCCAAAATGTGCTTTTCAGAGGCTGAAAAGCATGTTTTGGCCGAGTATGATAATTTTCATTAAAACTTGATTTCTATCACTTCGAATGATGCCAAATGAATAACTTACTTGAATTGGACCATTTTACACTATGTCCATTGTAGATTTGTGTCTCCGACAGTTCGTTTGGTTGCAGGGGACATTTTCAGTTTTTATGGCCAAAATGTGCTTTTCAGAGGCTGAAAAGCATGTTTTGGCCGAGTATGATGATTTTCATCAAAACTTAATTTCTATCACTTCGAATGATGCCAAATGAATAACTTACTTGAATTGGACCATTTTACACTATGGTCATTGTAGATTTGTGTCTCTGACAGTTCGTTTGGTTGCAGGGGACATATTCAGTTTTTATGGCCAAAATGTGCTTTTCAGGGGCTGAAAACCATGTTTTGGCAGAGTATGATAATTTTCATTAAAACTTGATTTCTATCCATTCGAATGATGCCAAATGAATAACTTACTTGAATTGGACCATTTTACACTATGTCCATTGTAGATTTGTGTCTCTGACAGTTCGTTTGGTTGCAGGGGACATATTCACTTTTTATGGCCAAAATGTGCTTTTCAGGGGCTGAAAAGCATGTTTTGGCCGAGTATGATAATTTTCATTAAAACTTGATTTCTATCACTTCGAATGATGCCAAATGAATAACTTACTTGAATTGGACCATTTTACACTATGTCCATTGTAGATTTGTGTCTCTGACAGTTCGTTTGGTTGCAGGGGACATATTCAGTTTTTATGGCCAAAATGTGCTTTTCAGAGGCTGAAAAGCATGTTTTGGCCGAGTATGATAATTTTCATTAAAACTTGATTTGTATCACTTTGAATGATGCCAAATGAATAACTTACTTGAATTGGACCATTTTACACTATGTCCATTGTAGATTTCTGTCTCCGACAGTTCGTTTGGTTGCCGGGGACATTTTCAGTTTTTATGGCCAAAATGTGCTTTTCAGAGGCTGAAAAGCATGTTTTGTCCGAGTATGATGATTTTCATTAAAACTTAATTTCTATCACTTCGAATGATGCCAAATGAATAACTTACTTGAATTGGACCATTTTACACTATGTCCATTGTAGATTTCTGTCTCCGACAGTTCGTTTGGTTGCAGGGGACATTTTCAGTTTTTATGGCCAAAATGTGCTTTTCAGAGGCTGAAAAGCATGTTTTGGCCGAGTATGATAATTTTCATTAAAACTTGATTTCTATCACTTCGAATGATGCCAAATGAATAACTTACTTGAATTGGACCATTTTACACTATGTCCATTGTAGATTTCTGTCCCGACAGTTCCTTTGGTTGCAGGGGACATTTTCAGTTTTTATGGCCAAAATGTGCTTTTCAGAGGCTGAAAAGCATGTTTTGGCCGAGTATTCTAATTTTCATTAAAACTTGATTTCTATCACTTCGAATGATGCCAAATGAATAACTTACTTGAATTGGACCATTTAACACTATGTCCATTGTAGATTTGTGTCTCTGACAGTTCGTTTGGTTGCAGGGGACATATTCAGTTTTTATGGCCAAAATGTGCTTTTCAGGGGCTGAAAACCATGTTTTGGCCGAGTATGATAATTTTCATTAAAACTTGATTTCTATCCATTCGAATGATGCCAAATGAATAACTTACTTGAATTGGACCATTTTACACTATGTCCATTGTAGATTTGTGTCTCTGACAGTTCGTTTGGTTGCAGGGGACATATACAGTTTTTATGGCCAAAATGTGCTTTTCAGGGGCTGAAAAGCATGTTTTGGCCGAGTATGATAATTTTCATTAAAACTTAATTTCTATCACTTCGAATGATGCCAAATGAATAACTTACTTGAATTGGACCATTTTACACTATGTCCATTGTAGATTTGTGTCTCTGACAGTTCGTTTGGTTGCTGGGGACATTTTCAGTTTTTATGGCCAAAATGTGCTTTTCAGAGGCTGAAAAGCATGTTTTGTCCGAGTATGATGATTTTCATTAAAACTTAATTTCTATCACTTCGAATGATGCCAAATGAATAACTTACTTGAATTGGACCATTTTACACTATGTCCATTGTAGATTTGTGTCTCTGACAGTTCGTTTGGTTGCAGGGGACATATTCAGTTTTTATGGCCAAAATGTGCTTTTCAGGGGCTGAAAACCATGTTTTGGCCGAGTATGATAATTTTCATTAAAACTTGATTTATATCCATTCGAATGATGCCAAATGAATAACTTACTTGAATTGGACCATTTTACACTATGTCCATTGTAGATTTGTGTCTCTGACAGTTCGTTTGGTTGCAGGGGACATATTCACTTTTTATGGCCAAAATGTGCTTTTCAGGGGCTGAAAAGCATGTTTTGGCCGAGTATGATAATTTTCATTAAAACTTAATTTCTATCACTTCGAATGATGCCAAATGAATAACTTACTTGAATTGGACCATTTTACACTATGTCCATTGTAGATTTGTGTCTCTGACAGTTCGTTCGGTTGCAGGGGACATATTCAGTTTTTATGGCCAAAATGTGCTTTTCAGGGGCTGAAAAGCATGTTTTGGCCGAGTATGATAATTTTCATTAAAACTTGATTTGTATCCTTTTGAATGATGCCAAATGAATAACTTACTTGAATTGGACCATTTTACACTATGTCCATTGTAGATTTCTGTCTCCAACAGTTCGTTTGGTTGCAGGGGACATTTTCAGTTTTTATGGCCAAAATGTGCTTTTCAGAGGCTGAAAAGCATGTTTTGGCCGAGTATGATAATTTTCATTAAAACTTGATTTCTATCCATTCGAATGATGCCAAATGAATAACTTACTTGAATTTGACCATTTTACACTATGTCCATTGTAGATTTGTGTCTCTGACAGTTCGTTTGGTTGCTGGGGACATATTCAGTTTTTATGGCCAAAATGTGCTTTTCAGGGGCTGAAAAGCACGTTTTGGCCGAGTATGATAATTTTCATTAAAACTTGATTTCTATCCATTCGAATGATGCCAAATGAATAACTTACTTGAATTGGACCATTTTACACTATGTCCATTGTAGATTTGTGTCTCCGACAGTTCGTTTGGTTGCAGGGGACATTTTCAGTTTTTATGGCCAAAATGTGCTTTTCAGAGGCTGAAAAGCATGTTTTGGCCGAGTATGATAATTTTCATTAAAACTTGATTTCTATCACTTCGAATGATGCCAAATGAATAACTTACTTGAATTGGACCATTTTACACTATGTCCATTGTAGATTTGTGTCTCCGACAGTTCGTTTGGTTGCAGGGGACATTTTCAGTTTTTATGGCCAAAATGTGCTTTTCAGAGGCTGAAAAGCATGTTTTGGCCGAGTATGATGATTTTCATCAAAACTTAATTTCTATCACTTCGAATGATGCCAAATGAATAACTTACTTATTGGACCATTTTACACTATGGTCATTGTAGATTTGTGTCTCTGACAGTTCGTTTGGTTGCCGGGGACATTTTCAGTTTTTATGGCCAAAATGTGCTTTTCAGAGGCTGAAAAGCATGTTTTGTCCGAGTATGATGATTTTCATTAAAACTTAATTTCTATCACTTCGAATGATGCCAAATGAATAACTTACTCTAATTGGACCATTTTACACTATGTCCATTGTAGATTTGTGTCTCTGACAGTTCGTTTGGTTGCAGGGGACATATTCAGTTTTTATGGCCAAAATGTGCTTTTCAGGGGCTGAAAACCATGTTTTGGCCGAGTATGATAATTTTCATTAAAACTTGATTTCTATCCATTCGAATGATGCCAAATGAATAACTTACTTGAATTGGACCATTTAACACTATGTCCATTGTAGATTTGTGTCTCTGACAGTTCGTTTGGTTGCAGGGGACATATTCAGTTTTTATGGCCAAAATGTGCTTTTCAGGGGCTGAAAAGCATGTTTTGGCCGAGTATGATAATTTTCATTAAAACTTAATTTCTATCACTTCGAATGATGCCAAATGAATAACTTACTTGAATTGGACCATTTTACACTATGTCCATTGTAGATTTGTGTCTCTGACAGTTCGTTCGGTTGCAGGGGACATATTCAGTTTTTATGGCCAAAATGTGCTTTTCAGGGGCTGAAAAGCATGTTTTGGCCGAGTATGATAATTTTCATTAAAACTTGATTTGTATCACTTTGAATGATGCCAAATGAATAACTTACTTGAATTGGACCATTTTACACTATGTCCATTGTAGATTTCTGTCTCCGACAGTTCGTTTGGTTGCAGGGGACATTTTCAGTTTTTATGGCCAAAATGTGCTTTTCAGAGGCTGAAAAGCATGTTTTGGCCGAGTATGATAATTTTCATTAAAACTTGATTTCTATCCATTCGAATGATGCCAAATGAATAACTTACTTGAATTTGACCATTTTACACTATGTCCATTGTAGATTTGTGTCTCTGACAGTTCGTTTGGTTGCCGGGGACATATTCAGTTTTTATGGCCAAAATGTGCTTTTCAGGGGCTGAAAAGCACGTTTTGGCCGAGTATGATAATTTTCATTAAAACTTGATTTCTATCCATTCGAATGATGCCAAATGAATAACTTACTTGAATTGGACCATTTTACACTATGTCCATTGTAGATTTGTGTCTCCGACAGTTCGTTTGGTTGCAGGGGACATTTTCAGTTTTTATGGCCAAAATGTGCTTTTCAGAGGCTGAAAAGCATGTTTTGGCCGAGTATGATAATTTTCATTAAAACTTGATTTCTATCACTTCGAATGATGCCAAATGAATAACTTACTTGAATTGGACCATTTTACACTATGTCCATTGTAGATTTGTGTCTCCGACAGTTCGTTTGGTTGCAGGGGACATTTTCAGTTTTTATGGCCAAAATGTGCTTTTCAGAGGCTGAAAAGCATGTTTTGGCCGAGTATGATGATTTTCATCAAAACTTAATTTCTATCACTTCGAATGATGCCAAATGAATAACTTACTTGAATTGGACCATTTTACACTATGGTCATTGTAGATTTGTGTCTCTGACAGTTCGTTTGGTTGCAGGGGACATATTCAGTTTTTATGGCCAAAATGTGCTTTTCAGGGGCTGAAAACCATGTTTTGGCAGAGTATGATAATTTTCATTAAAACTTGATTTCTATCCATTCGAATGATGCCAAATGAATAACTTACTTGAATTGGACCATTTTACACTATGTCCATTGTAGATTTGTGTCTCTGACAGTTCGTTTGGTTGCAGGGGACATATTCAGTTTTTATGGCCAAAATGTGCTTTTCAGGGGCTGAAAAGCATGTTTTGGCCGAGTATGATAATTTTCATTAAAACTTAATTTCTATCACTTCGAATGATGCCAAATGAATAACTTACTTGAATTGGACCATTTTACACTATGTCCATTGTAGATTTGTGTCTCTGACAGTTCGTTCGGTTGCAGGGGACATATTCAGTTTTTATGGCCAAAATGTGCTTTTCAGGGGCTGAAAAGCATGTTTTGGCCGAGTATGATAATTTTCATTAAAACTTGATTTGTATCACTTTGAATGATGCCAAATGAATAACTTACTTGAATTGGACCATTTTACACTATGTCCATTGTAGATTTGTGTCTCCGACAGTTCGTTTGGTTGCAGGGGACATTTTCAGTTTTTATGGCCAAAATGTGCTTTTCAGAGGCTGAAAAGCATGTTTTGGCCGAGTATGATAATTTTCATTAAAACTTGATTTCTATCCATTCGAATGATGCCAAATGAATAACTTACTTGAATTTGACCATTTTACACTATGTCCATTGTAGATTTGTGTCTCTGACAGTTCGTTTGGTTGCCGGGGACATATTCAGTTTTTATGGCCAAAATGTGCTTTTCAGGGGCTGAAAAGCACGTTTTGGCCGAGTATGATAATTTTCATTAAAACTTGATTTCTATCCATTCGAATGATGCCAAATGAATAACTTACTTGAATTGGACCATTTTACACTATGTCCATTGTAGATTTGTGTCTCCGACAGTTCGTTTGGTTGCAGGGGACATTTTCAGTTTTTATGGCCAAAATGTGCTTTTCAGAGGCTGAAAAGCATGTTTTGGCCGAGTATGATAATTTTCATTAAAACTTGATTTCTATCACTTCGAATGATGCCAAATGAATAACTTACTTGAATTGGACCATTTTACACTATGTCCATTGTAGATTTGTGTCTCCGACAGTTCGTTTGGTTGCAGGGGACATTTTCAGTTTTTATGGCCAAAATGTGCTTTTCAGAGGCTGAAAAGCATGTTTTGGCCAAGTATGATGATTTTCATCAAAACTTAATTTCTATCACTTCGAATGATGCCAAATGAATAACTTACTTGAATTGGACCATTTTACACTATGGTCATTGTAGATTTGTGTCTCTGACAGCTCGTTTGGTTGCAGGGGACATATTCAGTTTTTATGGCCAAAATGTGCTTTTCAGGGGCTGAAAACCATGTTTTGGCAGAGTATGATAATTTTCATTAAAACTTGATTTCTATCCATTCGAATGATGCCAAATGAATAACTTACTTGAATTGGACCATTTTACACTATGTCCATTGTAGATTTGTGTCTCTGACAGTTCGTTTGGTTGCAGGGGACATATTCACTTTTTATGGCCAAAATGTGCTTTTCAGGGGCTGAAAAGCATGTTTTGGCCGAGTATGATAATTTTCATTAAAACTTAATTTCTATCACTTCGAATGATGCCAAATGAATAACTTACTTGAATTGGACCATTTTACACTATGTCCATTGTAGATTTGTGTCTCTGACAGTTCGTTTGGTTGCAGGGGACATATTCAGTTTTTATGGCCAAAATGTGCTTTTCAGAGGCTGAAAAGCATGTTTTGGCCGAGTATGATAATTTTCATTAAAACTTGATTTGTATCACTTTGAATGATGCCAAATGAATAACTTACTTGAATTGGACCATTTTACACTATGTCCATTGTAGATTTGTGTCTCTGACAGTTCGTTTGGTTGCAGGGGACATATTCAGTTTTTATTGCCAAAATGTGCTTTTCAGGGGCTGAAAAGCATGTTTTGGCCGAGTATGATAATTATCATTAAAACTTGATTTCTATCCATTCGAATGATGCCAAATGAATAACTTACTTGAATTGGACCATTTTACACTATGTCCATTGTAGATTTCTGTCTCCGACAGTTCGTTTGGTTGCAGGGGACATTTTCAGTTTTTATGGCCAAAATGTGCTTTTCAGAGGCTGAAAAGCATGTTTTGGCCGAGTATGATAATTTTCATTAAAACTTGATTTCTATCCATTCGAATGATGCCAAATGAATAACTTACTTGAATTCGACCATTTTACACTATGTCCATTGTAGATTTGTGTCTCTGACAGTTCGTTTGGTTGCAGGGGACATATACAGTTTTTATGGCCAAAATGTGCTTTTCAGGGGCTGAAAAGCACGTTTTGGCAGAGTATGATAATTTTCATTAAAACTTGATTTCTATCCATTCGAATGATGCCAAATGAATAACTTTCTTGAATTGGACCATTTTACACTATGTCCATTGTAGATTTGTGTCTCTGACAGTTCGTTTGGTTGCAGGGGACATATTCACTTTTTATGGCCAAAATGTGCTTTTCAGGGGCTGAAAAGCATGTTTTGGCCGAGTGATAATTTTCATTAAAACTTAATTTCTATCACTTCGAATGATGCCAAATGAATAACTTACTTGAATTGGACCATTTTACACTATGTCCATTGTAGATTTGTGTCTCTGACACTTCGTTTGGTTGCCGGGGACATTTTCAGTTTTTATGGCCAAAATGTGCTTTTCAGAGGCTGAAAAGCATGTTTTGTCCGAGTATGATGATTTTCATTAAAACTTAATTTCTATCACTTCGAATGATGCCAAATGGATAACTTACTTGAATTGGACCATTTTACACTATGTCCATTGTAGATTTGTGTCTCTGACAGTTCGTTTGGTTGCAGGGGACATATTCAGTTTTTATGGCCAAAATGTGCTTTTCAGGGGCTGAAAACCATGTTTTGGCCGAGTATGATAATTTTCATTAAAACTTGATTTATATCCATTCGAATGATGCCAAATGAATAACTTACTTGAATTGGACCATTTTACACTATGTCCATTGTAGATTTGTGTCTCTGACAGTTCGTTTGGTTGCAGGGGACATATTCACTTTTTATGGCCAAAATGTGCTTTTCAGAGGCTGAAAAGCATGTTTTGGCCGAGTATGATAATTTTCATTAAAACTTGATTTCTATCCATTCGAATGATGCCAAATGAATAACTTACTTGAATTTGACCATTTTACACTATGTCCATTGTAGATTTGTGTCTCTGACAGTTTGTTTGGTTGCCGGGGACATATTCAGTTTTTATGGCCAAAATGTGCTTTTCAGGGGCTGAAAAGCACGTTTTGGCCGAGTATGATAATTTTCATTAAAACTTGATTTCTATCCATTCGAATGATGCCAAATGAATAACTTACTTGAATTGGACCATTTTACAATATGTCCATTGTAGATTTGTGTCTCCGACAGTTCGTTTGGTTACAGGGGACATTTTCAGTTTTTATGGCCAAAATGTGCTTTTCAGAGGCTGAAAAGCATGTTTTGGCCGAGTATGATAATTTTCATTAAAACTTGATTTCTATCACTTCGAATGATGCCAAATGAATAACTTACTTGAATTGGACCATTTTACACTATGTCCATTGTAGATTTGTGTCTCTGACAGTTCGTTTGGTTGCAGGGGACATATTCAGTTTTTATGGCCAAAATGTGCTTTTCAGAGGCTGAAAAGCATGTTTTGGCCGAGTATGATAATTTTCATTAAAACTTGATTTGTATCACTTCGAATGATGCCAAATGAATAACTTACTTGAATTGGACCATTTTACACTATGTCCATTGTAGATTTCTGTCTCCGACAGTTCGTTTGGTTGCAGGGGACATTTTCAGTTTTTATGGCCAAAATGTGCTTTTCAGAGGCTGAAAAGCATGTTTTGGCCGAGTATGATGATTTTCATCAAAACTTAATTTCTATCACTTCGAATGATGCCAAATGAATAACTTACTTGAATTGGACCATTTTACACTATGGTCATTGTAGATTTGTGTCTCTGACAGTTCGTTTGGTTGCAGGGGACATATTCAGTTTTTATGGCCAAAATGTGCTTTTCAGGGGCTGAAAACCATGTTTTGGCAGAGTATGATAATTTTCATTAAAACTTGATTTCTATCCATTCGAATGATGCCAAATGAATAACTTACTTGAATTGGACCATTTTACACTATGTCCATTGTAGATTTGTGTCTCTGACAGTTCGTTTGGTTGCAGGGGACATATTCACTTTTTATGGCCAAAATGTGCTTTTCAGGGGCTGAAAAGCATGTTTTGGCCGAGTATGATAATTTTCATTAAAACTTGATTTCTATCACTTCGAATGATGCCAAATGAATAACTTACTTGAATTGGACCATTTTACACTATGTCCATTGTAGATTTGTGTCTCTGACAGTTCGTTTGGTTGCAGGGGACATATTCAGTTTTAATGGCCAAAATGTGCTTTTCAGAGGCTGAAAAGCATGTTTTGGCCGAGTATGATAATTTTCATTAAAACTTGATTTGTATCACTTTGAATGATGCCAAATGAATAACTTACTTGAATTGGACCATTTTACACTATGTCCATTGTAGATTTCTGTCTCCGACAGTTCGTTTGGTTGCCGGGGACATTTTCAGTTTTTATGGCCAAAATGTGCTTTTCAGAGGCTGAAAAGCATGTTTTGTCCGAGTATGATGATTTTCATTAAAACTTAATTTCTATCACTTCGAATGATGCCAAATGAATAACTTACTTGAATTGGACCATTTTACACTATGTCCATTGTAGATTTCTGTCTCCGACAGTTCGTTTGGTTGCAGGGGACATTTTCAGTTTTTATGGCCAAAATGTGCTTTTCAGAGGCTGAAAAGCATGTTTTGGCCGAGTATGATAATTTTCATTAAAACTTGATTTCTATCACTTCGAATGATGCCAAATGAATAACTTACTTGAATTGGACCATTTTACACTATGTCCATTGTAGATTTCTGTCCCGACAGTTCCTTTGGTTGCAGGGGACATTTTCAGTTTTTATGGCCAAAATGTGCTTTTCAGAGGCTGAAAAGCATGTTTTGGCCGAGTATTCTAATTTTCATTAAAACTTGATTTCTATCACTTCGAATGATGCCAAATGAATAACTTACTTGAATTGGACCATTTAACACTATGTCCATTGTAGATTTGTGTCTCTGACAGTTCGTTTGGTTGCAGGGGACATATTCAGTTTTTATGGCCAAAATGTGCTTTTCAGGGGCTGAAAACCATGTTTTGGCCGAGTATGATAATTTTCATTAAAACTTGATTTCTATCCATTCGAATGATGCCAAATGAATAACTTACTTGAATTGGACCATTTTACACTATGTCCATTGTAGATTTGTGTCTCTGACAGTTCGTTTGGTTGCAGGGGACATATACAGTTTTTATGGCCAAAATGTGCTTTTCAGGGGCTGAAAAGCATGTTTTGGCCGAGTATGATAATTTTCATTAAAACTTAATTTTTATCACTTCGAATGATGCCAAATGAATAACTTACTTGAATTGGACCATTTTACACTATGTCCATTGTAGATTTGTGTCTCTGACAGTTCGTTTGGTTGCCGGGGACATTTTCAGTTTTTATGGCCAAAATGTGCTTTTCAGAGGCTGAAAAGCATGTTTTGTCCGAGTATGATGATTTTCATTAAAACTTAATTTCTATCACTTCGAATGATGCCAAATGAATAACTTACTTGAATTGGACCATTTTACACTATGTCCATTGTAGATTTCTGTCTCCGACAGTTCGTTTGGTTGCAGGGGACATTTTCAGTTTTTATGGCTAAAATGTGCTTTTCAGAGGCTGAAAAGCATGTTTTGGCCGAGTATGATAATTTTCATTAAAACTTGATTTCTATCACTTCGAATGATGCCAAATGAATAACTTACTTGAATTGGACCATTTTACACTATGTCCATTGTAGATTTCTGTCCCGACAGTTCCTTTGGTTGCAGGGGACATTTTCAGTTTTTATGGCCAAAATGTGCTTTTCAGAGGTTGAAAAGCATGTTTTGGCCGAGTATTCTAATTTTCATTAAAACTTGATTTCTATCACTTCGAATGATGCCAAATGAATAACTTACTTGAATTGGACCATTTAACACTATGTCCATTGTAGATTTGTGTCTCTGACAGTTCGTTTGGTTGCAGGGGACATATACAGTTTTTATGGCCAAAATGTGCTTTTCAGGGGCTGAAAAGCATGTTTTGGCCGAGTATGATAATTTTCATTAAAACTTAATTTCTATCACTTCGAATGATGCCAAATGAATAACTTACTTGAATTGGACCATTTTACACTATGTCCATTGTAGATTTGTGTCTCTGACAGTTCGTTTGGTTGCTGGGGACATTTTCAGTTTTTATGGCCAAAATGTGCTTTTCAGAGGCTGAAAAGCATGTTTTGTCCGAGTATGATGATTTTCATTAAAACTTAATTTCTATCACTTCGAATGATGCCAAATGAATAACTTACTTGAATTGGACCATTTTACACTATGTCCATTGTAGATTTGTGTCTCTGACAGTTCGTTTGGTTGCAGGGGACATATTCAGTTTTTATGGCCAAAATGTGCTTTTCAGGGGCTGAAAACCATGTTTTGGCCGAGTATGATAATTTTCATTAAAACTTGATTTATATCCATTCGAATGATGCCAAATGAATAACTTACTTGAATTGGACCATTTTACACTATGTCCATTGTAGATTTGTGTCTCTGACAGTTCGTTTGGTTGCAGGGGACATATTCACTTTTTATGGCCAAAATGTGCTTTTCAGGGGCTGAAAAGCATGTTTTGGCCGAGTATGATAATTTTCATTAAAACTTAATTTCTATCACTTCGAATGATGCCAAATGAATAACTTACTTGAATTGGACCATTTTACACTATGTCCATTGTAGATTTGTGTCTCTGACAGTTCGTTCGGTTGCAGGGGACATATTCAGTTTTTATGGCCAAAATGTGCTTTTCAGGGGCTGAAAAGCATGTTTTGGCCGAGTATGATAATTTTCATTAAAACTTGATTTGTATCCTTTTGAATGATGCCAAATGAATAACTTACTTGAATTGGACCATTTTACACTATGTCCATTGTAGATTTCTGTCTCCAACAGTTCGTTTGGTTGCAGGGGACATTTTCAGTTTTTATGGCCAAAATGTGCTTTTCAGAGGCTGAAAAGCATGTTTTGGCCGAGTATGATAATTTTCATTAAAACTTGATTTCTATCCATTCGAATGATGCCAAATGAATAACTTACTTGAATTTGACCATTTTACACTATGTCCATTGTAGATTTGTGTCTCTGACAGTTCGTTTGGTTGCTGGGGACATATTCAGTTTTTATGGCCAAAATGTGCTTTTCAGGGGCTGAAAAGCACGTTTTGGCCGAGTATGATAATTTTCATTAAAACTTGATTTCTATCCATTCGAATGATGCCAAATGAATAACTTACTTGAATTGGACCATTTTACACTATGTCCATTGTAGATTTGTGTCTCCGACAGTTCGTTTGGTTGCAGGGGACATTTTCAGTTTTTATGGCCAAAATGTGCTTTTCAGAGGCTGAAAAGCATGTTTTGGCCGAGTATGATAATTTTCATTAAAACTTGATTTCTATCACTTCGAATGATGCCAAATGAATAACTTACTTGAATTGGACCATTTTACACTATGTCCATTGTAGATTTGTGTCTCCGACAGTTCGTTTGGTTGCAGGGGACATTTTCAGTTTTTATGGCCAAAATGTGCTTTTCAGAGGCTGAAAAGCATGTTTTGGCCGAGTATGATGATTTTCATCAAAACTTAATTTCTATCACTTCGAATGATGCCAAATGAATAACTTACTTATTGGACCATTTTACACTATGGTCATTGTAGATTTGTGTCTCTGACAGTTCGTTTGGTTGCCGGGGACATTTTCAGTTTTTATGGCCAAAATGTGCTTTTCAGAGGCTGAAAAGCATGTTTTGTCCGAGTATGATGATTTTCATTAAAACTTAATTTCTATCACTTCGAATGATGCCAAATGAATAACTTACTCTAATTGGACCATTTTACACTATGTCCATTGTAGATTTGTGTCTCTGACAGTTCGTTTGGTTGCAGGGGACATATTCAGTTTTTATGGCCAAAATGTGCTTTTCAGGGGCTGAAAACCATGTTTTGGCCGAGTATGATAATTTTCATTAAAACTTGATTTCTATCCATTCGAATGATGCCAAATGAATAACTTACTTGAATTGGACCATTTAACACTATGTCCATTGTAGATTTGTGTCTCTGACAGTTCGTTTGGTTGCAGGGGACATATTCAGTTTTTATGGCCAAAATGTGCTTTTCAGGGGCTGAAAAGCATGTTTTGGCCGAGTATGATAATTTTCATTAAAACTTAATTTCTATCACTTCGAATGATGCCAAATGAATAACTTACTTGAATTGGACCATTTTACACTATGTCCATTGTAGATTTGTGTCTCTGACAGTTCGTTCGGTTGCAGGGGACATATTCAGTTTTTATGGCCAAAATGTGCTTTTCAGGGGCTGAAAAGCATGTTTTGGCCGAGTATGATAATTTTCATTAAAACTTGATTTGTATCACTTTGAATGATGCCAAATGAATAACTTACTTGAATTGGACCATTTTACACTATGTCCATTGTAGATTTCTGTCTCCGACAGTTCGTTTGGTTGCAGGGGACATTTTCAGTTTTTATGGCCAAAATGTGCTTTTCAGAGGCTGAAAAGCATGTTTTGGCCGAGTATGATAATTTTCATTAAAACTTGATTTCTATCCATTCGAATGATGCCAAATGAATAACTTACTTGAATTTTACCATTTTACACTATGTCCATTGTAGATTTGTGTCTCTGACAGTTCGTTTGGTTGCCGGGGACATATTCAGTTTTTATGGCCAAAATGTGCTTTTCAGGGGCTGAAAAGCACGTTTTGGCCGAGTATGATAATTTTCATTAAAACTTGATTTCTATCCATTCGAATGATGCCAAATGAATAACTTACTTGAATTGGACCATTTTACACTATGTCCATTGTAGATTTGTGTCTCCGACAGTTCGTTTGGTTGCAGGGGACATTTTCAGTTTTTATGGCCAAAATGTGCTTTTCAGAGGCTGAAAAGCATGTTTTGGCCGAGTATGATAATTTTCATTAAAACTTGATTTCTATCACTTCGAATGATGCCAAATGAATAACTTACTTGAATTGGACCATTTTACACTATGTCCATTGTAGATTTGTGTCTCCGACAGTTCGTTTGGTTGCAGGGGACATTTTCAGTTTTTATGGCCAAAATGTGCTTTTCAGAGGCTGAAAAGCATGTTTTGGCCGAGTATGATGATTTTCATCAAAACTTAATTTCTATCACTTCGAATGATGCCAAATGAATAACTTACTTGAATTGGACCATTTTACACTATGGTCATTGTAGATTTGTGTCTCTGACAGTTCGTTTGGTTGCAGGGGACATATTCAGTTTTTATGGCCAAAATGTGCTTTTCAGGGGCTGAAAACCATGTTTTGGCAGAGTATGATAATTTTCATTAAAACTTGATTTCTATCCATTCGAATGATGCCAAATGAATAACTTACTTGAATTGGACCATTTTACACTATGTCCATTGTAGATTTGTGTCTCTGACAGTTCGTTTGGTTGCAGGGGACATATTCAGTTTTTATGGCCAAAATGTGCTTTTCAGGGGCTGAAAAGCATGTTTTGGCCGAGTATGATAATTTTCATTAAAACTTAATTTCTATCACTTCGAATGATGCCAAATGAATAACTTACTTGAATTGGACCATTTTACACTATGTCCATTGTAGATTTGTGTCTCTGACAGTTCGTTCGGTTGCAGGGGACATATTCAGTTTTTATGGCCAAAATGTGCTTTTCAGGGGCTGAAAAGCATGTTTTGGCCGAGTATGATAATTTTCATTAAAACTTGATTTGTATCACTTTGAATGATGCCAAATGAATAACTTACTTGAATTGGACCATTTTACACTATGTCCATTGTAGATTTGTGTCTCCGACAGTTCGTTTGGTTGCAGGGGACATTTTCAGTTTTTATGGCCAAAATGTGCTTTTCAGAGGCTGAAAAGCATGTTTTGGCCGAGTATGATAATTTTCATTAAAACTTGATTTCTATCCATTCGAATGATGCCAAATGAATAACTTACTTGAATTTGACCATTTTACACTATGTCCATTGTAGATTTGTGTCTCTGACAGTTCGTTTGGTTGCCGGGGACATATTCAGTTTTTATGGCCAAAATGTGCTTTTCAGGGGCTGAAAAGCACGTTTTGGCCGAGTATGATAATTTTCATTAAAACTTGATTTCTATCCATTCGAATGATGCCAAATGAATAACTTACTTGAATTGGACCATTTTACACTATGTCCATTGTAGATTTGTGTCTCCGACAGTTCGTTTGGTTGCAGGGGACATTTTCAGTTTTTATGGCCAAAATGTGCTTTTCAGAGGCTGAAAAGCATGTTTTGGCCGAGTATGATAATTTTCATTAAAACTTGATTTCTATCACTTCGAATGATGCCAAATGAATAACTTACTTGAATTGGACCATTTTACACTATGTCCATTGTAGATTTGTGTCTCCGACAGTTCGTTTGGTTGCAGGGGACATTTTCAGTTTTTATGGCCAAAATGTGCTTTTCAGAGGCTGAAAAGCATGTTTTGGCCAAGTATGATGATTTTCATCAAAACTTAATTTCTATCACTTCGAATGATGCCAAATGAATAACTTACTTGAATTGGACCATTTTACACTATGGTCATTGTAGATTTGTGTCTCTGACAGCTCGTTTGGTTGCAGGGGACATATTCAGTTTTTATGGCCAAAATGTGCTTTTCAGGGGCTGAAAACCATGTTTTGGCAGAGTATGATAATTTTCATTAAAACTTGATTTCTATCCATTCGAATGATGCCAAATGAATAACTTACTTGAATTGGACCATTTTACACTATGTCCATTGTAGATTTGTGTCTCTGACAGTTCGTTTGGTTGCAGGGGACATATTCACTTTTTATGGCCAAAATGTGCTTTTCAGGGGCTGAAAAGCATGTTTTGGCCGAGTATGATAATTTTCATTAAAACTTAATTTCTATCACTTCGAATGATGCCAAATGAATAACTTACTTGAATTGGACCATTTTACACTATGTCCATTGTAGATTTGTGTCTCTGACAGTTCGTTTGGTTGCAGGGGACATATTCAGTTTTTATGGCCAAAATGTGCTTTTCAGAGGCTGAAAAGCATGTTTTGGCCGAGTATGATAATTTTCATTAAAACTTGATTTGTATCACTTTGAATGATGCCAAATGAATAACTTACTTGAATTGGACCATTTTACACTATGTCCATTGTAGATTTGTGTCTCTGACAGTTCGTTTGGTTGCAGGGGACATATTCAGTTTTTATTGCCAAAATGTGCTTTTCAGGGGCTGAAAAGCATGTTTTGGCCGAGTATGATAATTATCATTAAAACTTGATTTCTATCCATTCGAATGATGCCAAATGAATAACTTACTTGAATTGGACCATTTTACACTATGTCCATTGTAGATTTCTGTCTCCGACAGTTCGTTTGGTTGCAGGGGACATTTTCAGTTTTTATGGCCAAAATGTGCTTTTCAGAGGCTGAAAAGCATGTTTTGGCCGAGTATGATAATTTTCATTAAAACTTGATTTCTATCCATTCGAATGATGCCAAATGAATAACTTACTTGAATTCGACCATTTTACACTATGTCCATTGTAGATTTGTGTCTCTGACAGTTCGTTTGGTTGCAGGGGACATATACAGTTTTTATGGCCAAAATGTGCTTTTCAGGGGCTGAAAAGCACGTTTTGGCAGAGTATGATAATTTTCATTAAAACTTGATTTCTATCCATTCGAATGATGCCAAATGAATAACTTTCTTGAATTGGACCATTTTACACTATGTCCATTGTAGATTTGTGTCTCTGACAGTTCGTTTGGTTGCAGGGGACATATTCACTTTTTATGGCCAAAATGTGCTTTTCAGGGGCTGAAAAGCATGTTTTGGCCGAGTGATAATTTTCATTAAAACTTAATTTCTATCACTTCGAATGATGCCAAATGAATAACTTACTTGAATTGGACCATTTTACACTATGTCCATTGTAGATTTGTGTCTCTGACACTTCGTTTGGTTGCCGGGGACATTTTCAGTTTTTATGGCCAAAATGTGCTTTTCAGAGGCTGAAAAGCATGTTTTGTCCGAGTATGATGATTTTCATTAAAACTTAATTTCTATCACTTCGAATGATGCCAAATGAATAACTTACTTGAATTGGACCATTTTACACTATGTCCATTGTAGATTTGTGTCTCTGACAGTTCGTTTGGTTGCAGGGGACATATTCAGTTTTTATGGCCAAAATGTGCTTTTCAGGGGCTGAAAACCATGTTTTGGCCGAGTATGATAATTTTCATTAAAACTTGATTTATATCCATTCGAATGATGCCAAATGAATAACTTACTTGAATTGGACCATTTTACACTATGTCCATTGTAGATTTGTGTCTCTGACAGTTCGTTTGGTTGCAGGGGACATATTCACTTTTTATGGCCAAAATGTGCTTTTCAGAGGCTGAAAAGCATGTTTTGGCCGAGTATGATAATTTTCATTAAAACTTGATTTCTATCCATTCGAATGATGCCAAATGAATAACTTACTTGAATTGGACCATTTTACAATATGTCCATTGTAGATTTGTGTCTCCGACAGTTCGTTTGGTTACAGGGGACATTTTCAGTTTTTATGGCCAAAATGTGCTTTTCAGAGGCTGAAAAGCATGTTTTGGCCGAGTATGATAATTTTCATTAAAACTTGATTTCTATCACTTCGAATGATGCCAAATGAATAACTTACTTGAATTGGACCATTTTACACTATGTCCATTGTAGATTTGTGTCTCTGACAGTTCGTTTGGTTGCAGGGGACATATTCAGTTTTTATGGCCAAAATGTGCTTTTCAGAGGCTGAAAAGCATGTTTTGGCCGAGTATGATAATTTTCATTAAAACTTGATTTGTATCACTTCGAATGATGCCAAATGAATAACTTACTTGAATTGGACCATTTTACACTATGTCCATTGTAGATTTCTGTCTCCGACAGTTCGTTTGGTTGCAGGGGACATTTTCAGTTTTTATGGCCAAAATGTGCTTTTCAGAGGCTGAAAAGCATGTTTTGGCCGAGTATGATGATTTTCATCAAAACTTAATTTCTATCACTTCGAATGATGCCAAATGAATAACTTACTTGAATTGGACCATTTTACACTATGGTCATTGTAGATTTGTGTCTCTGACAGTTCGTTTGGTTGCAGGGGACATATTCAGTTTTTATGGCCAAAATGTGCTTTTCAGGGGCTGAAAACCATGTTTTGGCAGAGTATGATAATTTTCATTAAAACTTGATTTCTATCCATTCGAATGATGCCAAATGAATAACTTACTTGAATTGGACCATTTTACACTATGTCCATTGTAGATTTGTGTCTCTGACAGTTCGTTTGGTTGCAGGGGACATATTCACTTTTTATGGCCAAAATGTGCTTTTCAGGGGCTGAAAAGCATGTTTTGGCCGAGTATGATAATTTTCATTAAAACTTGATTTCTATCACTTCGAATGATGCCAAATGAATAACTTACTTGAATTGGACCATTTTACACTATGTCCATTGTAGATTTGTGTCTCTGACAGTTCGTTTGGTTGCAGGGGACATATTCAGTTTTAATGGCCAAAATGTGCTTTTCAGAGGCTGAAAAGCATGTTTTGGCCGAGTATGATAATTTTCATTAAAACTTGATTTGTATCACTTTGAATGATGCCAAATGAATAACTTACTTGAATTGGACCATTTTACACTATGTCCATTGTAGATTTCTGTCTCCGACAGTTCGTTTGGTTGCCGGGGACATTTTCAGTTTTTATGGCCAAAATGTGCTTTTCAGAGGCTGAAAAGCATGTTTTGTCCGAGTATGATGATTTTCATTAAAACTTAATTTCTATCACTTCGAATGATGCCAAATGAATAACTTACTTGAATTGGACCATTTTACACTATGTCCATTGTAGATTTCTGTCTCCGACAGTTCGTTTGGTTGCAGGGGACATTTTCAGTTTTTATGGCCAAAATGTGCTTTTCAGAGGCTGAAAAGCATGTTTTGGCCGAGTATGATAATTTTCATTAAAACTTGATTTCTATCACTTCGAATGATGCCAAATGAATAACTTACTTGAATTGGACCATTTTACACTATGTCCATTGTAGATTTCTGTCCCGACAGTTCCTTTGGTTGCAGGGGACATTTTCAGTTTTTATGGCCAAAATGTGCTTTTCAGAGGCTGAAAAGCATGTTTTGGCCGAGTATTCTAATTTTCATTAAAACTTGATTTCTATCACTTCGAATGATGCCAAATGAATAACTTACTTGAATTGGACCATTTAACACTATGTCCATTGTAGATTTGTGTCTCTGACAGTTCGTTTGGTTGCAGGGGACATATTCAGTTTTTATGGCCAAAATGTGCTTTTCAGGGGCTGAAAACCATGTTTTGGCCGAGTATGATAATTTTCATTAAAACTTGATTTCTATCCATTCGAATGATGCCAAATGAATAACTTACTTGAATTGGACCATTTTACACTATGTCCATTGTAGATTTGTGTCTCTGACAGTTCGTTTGGTTGCAGGGGACATATACAGTTTTTATGGCCAAAATGTGCTTTTCAGGGGCTGAAAAGCATGTTTTGGCCGAGTATGATAATTTTCATTAAAACTTAATTTTTATCACTTCGAATGATGCCAAATGAATAACTTACTTGAATTGGACCATTTTACACTATGTCCATTGTAGATTTGTGTCTCTGACAGTTCGTTTGGTTGCCGGGGACATTTTCAGTTTTTATGGCCAAAATGTGCTTTTCAGAGGCTGAAAAGCATGTTTTGTCCGAGTATGATGATTTTCATTAAAACTTAATTTCTATCACTTCGAATGATGCCAAATGAATAACTTACTTGAATTGGACCATTTTACACTATGTCCATTGTAGATTTCTGTCTCCGACAGTTCGTTTGGTTGCAGGGGACATTTTCAGTTTTTATGGCTAAAATGTGCTTTTCAGAGGCTGAAAAGCATGTTTTGGCCGAGTATGATAATTTTCATTAAAACTTGATTTCTATCACTTCGAATGATGCCAAATGAATAACTTACTTGAATTGGACCATTTTACACTATGTCCATTGTAGATTTCTGTCCCGACAGTTCCTTTGGTTGCAGGGGACATTTTCAGTTTTTATGGCCAAAATGTGCTTTTCAGAGGTTGAAAAGCATGTTTTGGCCGAGTATTCTAATTTTCATTAAAACTTGATTTCTATCACTTCGAATGATGCCAAATGAATAACTTACTTGAATTGGACCATTTAACACTATGTCCATTGTAGATTTGTGTCTCTGACAGTTCGTTTGGTTGCAGGGGACATATTCAGTTTTTATGGCCAAAATGTGCTTTTCAGGGGCTGAAAAGCATGTTTTGGCCGAGTATGATAATTTTCATTAAAACTTGATTTCTATCCATTCGAATGATGCCAAATGAATAACTTACTTGAATTGGACCATTTTACACTATGTCCATTGTAGATTTGTGTCTCTGACAGTTCGTTTGGTTGCAGGGGACATATTCAGTTTTTATGGCCAAAATGTGCTTTTCAGGGGCTGAAAAGCATGTTTTGGCCGAGTATGATAATTTTCATTAAAACTTGATTTCTATCACTTCGAATGATGCCAAATGAATAACTTACTTGAATTGGACCATTTAACACTATGTCCATTGTAGATTTGTGTCTCTGACAGTTCGTTTGGTTGCAGGGGAAATATTCAGTTTTTATGGCCAAAATGTGCTTTTCAGGGGCTGAAAAGCATGTTTTGGCCGAGTATGATAATTTTCATTAAAACTTGATTTCTATCACTTTGAATGATGCCAAATTAAATAACTTACTTGAATTGGACCATTTTACACTATGTCCATTGTAGATTTCTGTCTCCGACAGTTCGTTTGGTTGCAGGGGACATTTTCAGTTCTTATGGCCAAAATGTGCTTTTCAGAGGCTGAAAAGCATGTTTTGGCCGAGTATGATAATTTTCATTAAAACT